>NC_092725.1:27400962-27700962 GCF_047496885.1 Scyliorhinus torazame | reverse complement strand
CACACACAGGAAGGGTCAGCGCGCACCCACACACACACAGGGAGGGTCAGCGCGCACACACACAGGGAGGGTCAGCGCACGCACACACAGGGAGGGTCAGCGCACGCACACACACAGGGAGGGTCAGCGCACACAGGGAGGGTCAGCGCACGCACACACAGGGAGGGTCAGCGCGTGCACAAACAGGGAGGGTCAGCGCACACACACACACACACACAGGGTCAGCGCACGTACACACAGGGAGGGTCAGCGCGCGCACACACAGGGAGGGTCAGCGCGCGCACACACAGGGAGCGTCAGCGCGCGCACACACAGGGAGGGTCAGCGCGCGCACACACACAGGGAGGGTCAGCGCACAGACACACACACAGGGTCAGCGTGCACACACACACACAGGGAGGGTCAGCGCGCACACACACACAGACACACAGGGAGGGTCAGCGCGCACACACACACACACACACCGGGAGGGTCAGCGCGCGCGCACACACAGGGAGGGTCAGCGCGCACACACACACACAGGGAGGGTCAGCGCGCGCACACACACACACAGGGAGGGTCAGCGCGCACACACACACACACACACCGGGAGGGTCAGCGCGCGCGCACACACAGGGAGGGTCAGCGCGCACACGCACACACAGGGAGGGTCAGCGCGCACACACACACACACACACCGGGAGGGTCAGCGCGCGCGCGCACACAGGGAGGGTCAGCGCGCGCACACACACAGGGAGGGTCAGCGCGCACACACACACCGGGAGGGACAGCGCGCGCACACACACACAGGGAGGGTCAGCGCAAACACACACACAGGGAGGGTCAGCGCGCACACACACACACGGAGGGTCAGCGCGTATACACACACACACACACACACAGGGAGGGTCAGCGCGCGCACACACACACACACACATGGAGGGTCAGCGCGCGCGCACACACACAGGGAGGGACAGCGCGCACACACACACACGGAGGGTCAGCGCGTACACACACACACACACACACACACACAGGGAGGGTCAACGCGCGCACACACACACACAGGGAGGGTCAGCGCGCACACACACACAGGGAGGGTCAGCGCGCACACACACACACACACCGGGAGGGTCAGCGCGCGCACACACACAGGGAGGGTCAGCGCGCACACACACACACACAGGGAGGGTCAGCGCGCACACACACACACACAGGGAGGGTCAGCGCGCACACACACACACAGGGAGGGTCAGCGCACACACACAGGGAGGGTCAGCGCACACACAGGGAGGGTCAGCGCACACACACACACACACAGGGAAGGTCAGCGCACACACACACACACAGGGAGGGTCAGCGCACACCCACACACACACAGGGAGGGTCAGCGCGCACACACACACAGGGAGGGTCAGCGCACACACAGGGAGGGTCAGCGCACACACACACACACACAGGGAAGGTCAGCGCACACACTCACACACAGGGAGGGTCAGCGCACACCCACACACACACAGGGAGGGTCAGCGCGCGCACACACACACACACACACACACACACACACAGGGAGGGTCAGCGCACACACACACACACACCGGGAGGGTCAGCGCAGACACACACACACACAGGGAGGGTCAGCGCGCGCACACACACACACACACACACACAGGGAGGGTCAGCGCACACACACACACACACACACACACAGGGAGTGTCAGCGCAAACACACACACACAGGGAGGGTCAGCGCAAACACACACACACAGGGAGGGTCAGCGCAAACACACACACAGTGAGGGTCAGCGCAAATACACACACACAGGGAGGGTCAGCGCAAACACACACACAGGGAGGGTCAGCGCAAACACACAGCAAGGGTCAGCGCGCGCGCACAGCGATGGTCAGCGCGCGCGCACAGCAAGGGTCAGCGCGCGCGCACAGCAAGGGTCAGCGCGCGCGCACAGCAAGGGTCAGCGCGCGCGCACAGCAAGGGTCAGCGCGCGCGCACAGCAAGGGTCAGCGCGCGCGCACAGCAAGGGTCAGCGCGTGCACACAGCAAGGGTCAGCGCGCGCACACAGCAAGGGTCAGCGCGCGCACACAGCAAGGGTCAGCGCGCGCACACAGCAAGGGTCAGCGCGCGCACACAGCAAGGGTCAGCGCGCGCACACAGCAAGGGTCAGCGCGCGCACACAGCAAGGGTCAGCGCGCGCACACAGCAAGGGTCAGCGCGCGCACACAGCAAGGGTCAGCGCGCGCACACAGCAAGGGTCAGCGCGCGCACACAGCAAGGGTCAGCGCGCGCACACAGCAAGGGTCAGCGCGCGCACACAGCAAGGGTCAGCGCGCGCACACAGCAAGGGTCAGCGCGCGCACACAGCAAGGGTCAGCGCGCGCACACAGCAAGGGTCAGCGCGCTCACACAGCAAGGGTCAGCGCGCGCACACAGCAAGGGTCAGCGCGCGCACACAGCAAGGGTCAGCGCGCGCACACAGCAAGGGTCAGCGCGCGCACACAGCAAGGGCCAGCGCGCGCACACAGCAAGGGCCAGCGCGCGCACACAGCAAGGGCCAGCGCGCGCACACAGCAAGGGCCAGCGCGCGCACACAGCAAGGGTCAGCGCGCGCACACAGCAAGGGTCAGCGCGCGCACACAGCAAGGGTCAGCGCGCGCACACAGCAAGGGTCAGCGCGCGCACACAGCAAGGGTCAGCGCGCGCACACAGCAAGGGTCAGCGCGCGCACACAGCAAGGGTCAGCGCGCGCACACAGCAAGGGTCAGCGCGCGCACACAGCAAGGGTCAGCGCGCGCACACAGCAAGGGTCAGCGCGCGCACACAGCAAGGGTCAGCGCGCGCACACAGCAAGGGTCAGCGCGCGCACACAGCAAGGGTCAGCGCGCGCACACAGCAAGGGTCAGCGCGCGCACACAGCAAGGGTCAGCGCGCGCACACAGCAAGGGTCAGCGCGCGCACACAGCAAGGGTCAGCGCGCGCACATACACACACACGGACGGTCAATTCAGCCCCTCTCGAGCCTGTTACACAGGAACAGGAGGAGGTCTATTCAGCCCCTTCTTGAGCCTGTCACACAGGAACAGGAGGAGGCCCATTCAGCCCCTCTCGAGCCTGTTACACAGGAACAGGAGGAGGCCCATTCAGCCCCTCTCGAGCCTGTTACACAGGAACAGGAGGAGGCCCATTCAGCCCCTCTCGAGCCTGTTACACAGGAACAGGAGGAGGCCCATTCAGCCCCTCTCGAGCCTGTTACACTGGAACAGGAGGAGGCCCATTCAGCCCCTCTCGAGCCTGTTACACAGGAACAGGTGGAGGCCCATTCAGCCCCTTCTTGAGCCTGTCACACAAAACAGGAGGAGGCCCATTCAGCCCCTCTCGAGCCTGTTACACAGGAACAGGAGGAGGCCCATTCAGCCCCTCTCGAGCCTGTTACACAGGAACAGGAGGAGGCCCATTCAGCCCCTTCTCGAGCCTGTTACACAGGAACAGGAGGAGGCCCATTCAGCCCCTCTCGAGCCTGTTACACAGGAACAGGAGGAGGCCCATTCAGCCCCTTCTCGAGCCTGTTACACAGGAACAGGTGGAGGCCCATTCAGCCCCTTCTTGAGCCTGTCACACAGGAACAGGAGGAGGCCCATTCAGCCTGTTACACAGGAACAGGAGGAGGCCCATTCAGCCCCTCTCGAGCCTGTTACACAGGAACAGGAGGAGGCCCATTCAGCCCCTTCTCGAGCCTGTTACACAGGAACAGGAGGAGGCCCATTCAGCCCCTCTCGAGCCTGTTACACAGGTACAGGGGAAGGCCCATTCAGCCCCTCTCGAGCCTGTTACACAGGTACAGGGGAAGGCCCATTCAGCCCCTCTCGAGCCTGTTACACGGGAACAGGGAAAGGCCCATTCAGCCCTTTCGAGCATATGTTTTCGCCTGGGAGACTTTTTCACGGTCTCTCCCCTATCTTTTGGCCTCGACATGTGCTACTTACGTAGGTTGCTATGGTGCTGGCCTCAGCGGTTGCCACGGCGAGGTAGAGGAAGGGCGCTGAGCCAAGCAGGCCAAAGGCACACACCAGGGGGTCGGCTCGCGGGTTCACTTTGCGATACCTCTTGCTGATCTCCACCCCGGCTCCCACACCCAGGAACCCGGTGACGCAAGTGATAATCCCAAACAGCAGACTGCAGAGAGGGGAGAGGGGGCGAGAGAGAGGGTGAGGAGGGGGGGAGAGAGAGGGTGAGGAGGGGGGGAGAGAGAGGGAGAGGGGAAGAGAGGGGGGAAGAGAGGGAGGGGGAGAGAGGGAGGGGGAGAGAGGGGGGAGAGGGGGAGGGAGGGGGAGGGGGAGGGGGAGGGAGGGGGAGGGAGGGGGAGAGGGAGGGGGGAGGGAGGGGGGAGGGGGAGGGAGGGGGAGGGGTAGGGTGAGGGGTAGGGGGAAGGCAAGGGAGGGAGGCGAGGGAGGGACGGGAAGGGAGGCGAGGGAGGGACGGGAAGGGAGGCGAGGGAGGGACGGGAAGGGAGGTGAGGAAGGGACGGCAGGGAGGGACGGGAAGGGAGGCGAGGGAGGGACAGGAAGGGAGGCGAGGGAGGGACGGGGAGGGAGGAACAGGGAGGGAGGCGAGGGAGGGATGGGGAGGGAGGCGAGGGAGGGACAGGAAGGGAGGCGAGGGAGGGACGGGGAGGGAGGAACAGGGAGGGAGGCGAGGGAGGGATGGGGAGGGAGGAACAGGGAGGGAGGCGAGGGAGGGACGGGGAGGCGAGGGACGGCGAGGGAGGGACGGCGAGGGAGTTGGGGGAAGGCGGAGGGCAGGAGGGAGGGAGGGGTGGAGGGAGGGAGGGGTGGAGGGAGGGAGGGGTGGAGGGAGGGAGGGGGGGAGGGAGGGGGGAGGGGTGGAGGGAGGGAGGGGTGGAGGGGTGGAGGGGGGAGGGGTGGAGGGAGGGAGGGGTGGAGGGAGGGAGGGGTGGAGGGAGGGAGGGGTGGAGGGAGGGAGGGGTGGAGGGAGGGAGGGGTAGAGGGAGGGAGGGGTGGAGGGAGGGAGGGAGGGGTGGAGGGAGGGAGGGAGGGGTGGAGGGAGGGGTGGAGGGAGGGAGGGAGGGAGGGAGGGAGGGAGGGGTGGAGGGAGGGAGGGAGGGGGAGGGAGGGAGGGAGGGGGAGGGGTGGAGGGAGGGAGGGAGGGAGGTGGAGGGAGGGGGGAGGGAGGTGGAGGGAGGGAGGGAAGGACAGGGAGGGAGGCGAGGGAGGTGGGGAGGTAGGGAGTGGGTGGGGTAGAGAGGGATGGGAGGGAGAGGAGGATGAAGAGAGGGTAGGAGGGAGAGACAGTGGTAGGGGAGAGGAGAGGTTCAGGAGAACAGGAAGCGGTTGGTTGGGAAACCACGGAATAAAGGAGAGAGCGGAAAAATGGCATTTATTCAATATCAAAGCTGTTGGAATATTTCCCAAGTGATTACCATGGGTTACACCGCAGGCAATTTGTACAAAGTTGGTCACTGCTGAGGGGGATGGCTCACCAGGGGAAGGCAGCAGCCAGGTTCATGGCACCGTGGCTGGCTCTGCTGCGCAGGAGGGCAGGAAGAATGGCAGGGCTATCGTGATAGGGGATTCGATCGTAAGGCGAGACTCCAGAATGGTATGTTGCCTCCCTGGTCAAGGATGTCTCGGAGCGGCTGCAGGACATTCTGGGGGGGGCGGTGAACTGCCACCTGTCGTGGTGCACGTAGGCACCAACGATATAGGTAAAAAACGGGATGAGGTCCTACAAGCTGAATTCAGGGAGTTAGGAGTTAAACTAAAAAGTAGGACCTCAAAGGTAGTAATCTCAGGATTGCTACCAGTGCCACGAGCTAGCCAGAATAGGAATGTCAGGATAGATAAAATGAATGTGTGGCTCGAGAGATGGTGCAAGGGGGAGGGATTCACATTCCTGGGGCATTGGAACCGGTTCTGGGGGAGATGGGACCAGTACAAACCGGACGGTCTGCACCTGGGCAGGACTGGAACCGATGTCCTGGGGCGGGGGGCTGGGGTTTGCTAGAGCTGTTGGGGAGAGTTTAAACTAATGTGGCAGGGGGATGGGATCCAATGTAGGAAGTGGGAGGGGAAGTAAAACGGGACCAGAAAAGCAGTTCGGGGGAAAGTGTAAGGCAGAGAAACCATGGTCAAAAATCAAAAAGGGCCACAGTACAGGGTACAGTGACTGAGGAGAGTGTGAAAAGGGAGGTGGCCAATGCAGGATTGAGGGTGTTGTACCTAAATGCGCGCAGTATACGGAACAAGGTAAATGAGCTTGTTGCGCACATTGAAATTGGCCGGTACAATGCTGTGGGCATCACAGAGACGTGGCTGCAAGGGGATCAGGGCTGGGATCTAATTATCCAAGGATATGTGTCCTATCGAAAGGACAGGCAGATGGGCAAAGGGGGCGAGGTTGCATTGTTAGTAAGGAATGAAGTTAAATCGATAGCAAGGAGTGATATAGGATCAGAAGGCAGAGAATCTCCGTGGGTAGAGTTGAGGAATCGCAAAGGGAAAAAGACCCTGATGGGAGTTATGTACAGGCCCCCGAACAGTCGTCAGGATGTGGGGCAGAAAATAAATCAGGAGATAGAAAAGGCATGTAAAAAAGGCAATGTTACAATAATCATGGGGGACTCCAATATGCAGGTGGACTGGGAAAATCAGGTTGGTAGTGGATTCCAAGAAATGGAATTTGTGGAATGTCTGGAGCAGCTTGTGACAGAGCCGACTAGGGAACAGGCAATTCTGGATTTGGTAATGTGTAATGAGGCAGACTTGATTAGGGAACTTAAGAGCAAAGAAAATTACAGCACAGGAACAGGCCCTTCGGCCCTCCCCGCCTGCACCGATCCAGATCCTTTATCTAAACCTGTCACCTATTTTCCAAGGATCTACTTCCCTCTGTTCCCCGCCCGTTCATATATCTGTCTAGATGCATCTTAAATGATGCCGTCGTGCCCACCTCTACCACCTCTGCTGGCAATGCGTTCCAGGCACCCACCACCCTCTGCGTAAGAAACTTTCCACGCACATCTCCCTTAAACTTTCCCCCTCTCACCTTGAAATCGTGACCCCTTGTAATTGACACCCCCACTCTTGGAAAAAGCTTGTTGCTATCCACCCTGTCCATACCTCTCAATTTTGTAGACCTCAATCAGGTCCCCCCTCAACCTCCGTCTTTCCAACGAAAACAATCCTAATCTACTCAACCTTTCTTCATAGCTAGCACCCTCCATACCAGGCAACATCCTGGTGAACCTCCTCTGCACCCTCCCGAAAGCATCCACATCCTTCTGGTAATGTGGCGACCAGAACTGCACGCAGTATTCCAAATGTGGCCTAACCAAAGTCCTATACAACTGTAACATGACCTGCCGACTCTTGTACTCAATACCCCGTCCGATGAAGACAAGCATGCTGTATGCCTTCTTGACCACTCTATCGACCTGCGTTGCCATCTTCAGGGTATAATGGACCTGAACTCCCAGATCTCTCTGTACATCAATTTTCCCCAGGACTCTTCCATTGACCGTATAGTCCGCTCTTGAATTGGATCTTAAGGTGAAGGAACCTTTAGGGAGCAGTGACCACAATATGATAGAATTTACCCTGCAGTTTGAGAGGGAGAAGCTGTAATCAGATGTAACAGTATGACAATTAAATAAGGGTAATTACAAAGACATGAGGGAGGAGCTGGCCAGAGTTTATTGGAGAAGGAGCCGAGCAGGGAAGACAGTGGAACAGCAATGGCAGGAGTTTTTGGGGGTTATTAGGGAGGCACAACAGAAATTCATCCCAAGGAGGAGGAAACATGCTAAGGGGAGGACAAGGCATCCATGGCTGATGAGGGATGTCAAGGACAGCTTAAGGCTAAAGGAAAAGCATACAAAGTGGCGAAGTTAGTGGGAAACCAGAGGATTGGGAAGCCTTTAAAAGCGAGTAGAGAACAACTAAAAAATCAATAAGGGGGGAGAAGATGAAGTAGGAGTGCAAGCTAGCCAGTAATATAAAGGGAGATAGGAAGAGATTTTTCCAATATATAAAAGGTAAGAGAGAGGCAAAAATAGACATTGGACCATTAGAAAATGTGGCTGGAGAAGGAATAATAGGATCAAAGAAATGGCAGAGGAACTGAATAGTTACTTTACATCAGTCTTCATGGTGGAAGACACTAGTGGGATGCCAGAGCTCCAGGAGAACCAGGGGGCAGAGGTGAGTGCAGTGACCATTACTGAGGAGGGGGTTCTGGGGAAACTGAAAGGTCTGAAGGTGGATAAGTCACCTGGACCGGATGGACTACACCCCAGGGTTCTAAAAGAGATAGCTGAGGAAATTGTGGAACCATTGGTGGTGGTCTTTCAGGAATCACTGGAGGCAGGAAGGGTCCCAGAAGACTGGAAAGTGGCTAATGTAACACCCCTGTTTAAGGGAGGGAGGCAGAAGACGGGAAATTATAGGCCGGTTAGCCTGACTTTGGTCATTGGTCAGATTTTAGAATTTGTTATTAAAGATGAGATCGCGGAGTACTTGGAAGTGCATCGTAAAATAGGACTGAGTCAGCACGGCTTTGTCAAGGGGAGGTCGTGTCTGACAAATCTGTTCGAATTCTTTGAGGAGGTAACAAGAAAGTTAGACAAAGGAGAACCAGTGGACGTGATTTATCTAGATTTCCAGAAGGCCTTTGACAAGGTGCCGCATAGGAGACTGTTAAATAAGTTAAGAGCCGATGGTGTTAACGGTAAGATCGTGGCATGGATAGAGGATTGGCTGACTGGCAGAGAGTGGGGATAAAGGGGTATTTTTCAGGCTGGCAGCCGGTGACTAGTGGTGTGCCTCAGGGGTCTGTGCTGGGACACAACTTTTCACAATATACATAAACGATCTGGAAGAAGGAAGTGAAGGCACTGTTGCTAAGTTTGCAGATGATACAAAGATCTGTAGAGGGACAGGTAGTATTGAGGAAGCGGGGGGCTGCAGAAGGACTTGGACAGGCTAGGAGAGTGGGCAATGAAGTGGCAGATGGAATACAATGTGGAAAAGTGTGAGGTTCTGCACTTTGGAAGGAGGAATCTCGACACAGACTATTTTCCAAATGGGGAAATGCTTCAGAAATCAGAAGCACAAAGGGACTTGGGAGTCCTTGTTCACGATTCTCTTCAGGTTAACGTGCAGGTTCAGTCGGCAGTTAAGGCGGCAAATGCAATGTTAGCATTCATGTCGAGAGGGCTAGAATACAAGACCAGGGATGTACTTCTGAGGCTATATAAGGCTCTGGTCAGACCCCATTTGGAGTATTGTGAGCAGTTTTGGGCCCCGTACCTAAGGCCTTGGAAAGAGTCCAGGGGAGGTTCACAAGAATGATCCCTGGAATGAAGAGTTTGTCGTATGAGGAACGGTTGAGGACTCTGGGTCTGTACTCGTTGGGAGTTTAGAAGGATGAGAGGGGATCTTATTGAAACGTACAAGATACTGCGAGGCCTGGATAGAGTGGACGTGAAGATGTTTCTACTTGTAGGAAAACGTAGAACCAGAGGACACCATCTCAGACTAAAGGGACGATTCTTTAAAACAGAGATGAGGAGGAATTTCTTCAGCCAGAGGGTGGTGAATCTGTGGAACTCTTTGCCGCAGAAGGCTGTGGAGGCCAAATCACTGAGTGTCTTTAAGACAGAGATAGATAGGTTCTTGATTAATAAGGTGATCAGGGGTTATGGGGAGAAGGCAGGAAAACGGGGATGAGAAAATATCAGCCATGAGTGAATGGCGGAGCAGACTCGATGGGCCGAGTGGCCTAATTCTGCTCCTCTGTCTTACGGTCAATGAGCTGAAGGTCTCACTGAATCAGTGACTGGCTTTATTTAAACCTCAACATTTTTATTCATGGGTTAAATGTTCCTTGTGATGTTGGAAGACCCTTGCAGAGCTCCCTCAGCAAAGGCACTCCGACAGTGCGGCACTCTCTCAGCACTCACCTTCCGACAGTACGGCTCTCCCTCAGCACTGACCCTCTGACAGTGCGGCGCTCCCTCAGCACTGACCCTCCGACAGTGCGGCACTCCCAGCACTGACCCTCCGACAGTGCGGCGCTCCCTCAGCACTGACCCTCCAACAGTGCGGCACTCCCTCAGCAGTGACCCTCCGACAGTGCGGCACTCCCAGCACTGACCCTCCGACAGTGCGGCGCTCCCTCAGCACTGACCCTCCAACAGTGCGGCACTCCCTCAGCACTGACCATCCGACAGTGCGGTGCTCCCTCAGTACTGACCCTCCGACAGTGCGGCGCTCCCTCAGCGCTGACCCTCCGACACTCCCTGAGCACTGACCCTGCGACAGTGCGGTGCTCCTTCAGTACTGACCCTCCGTCAGCGCGGTGCTCCCTCAGCACTGACCCTCCAACAGGGCAGCGCCCCCTCAGCACTGACCTTCCAACAGTGCGGCGCTCCCTCAGCACTGACCCTCCGACAGTGCGGCGCTCCCTCAGCACTGACCCTCCGACAATGCGACGTTCCCTCAGTACTGACTCTCCGACAGGGCAACGCCCCCTCAGCACTGACCGTCCGACAGTGCGTCACTCCCTCAGCACTGACCCTCCGACAGTGCGGCGCTCCCTCAGCGCTGATCCACCGACAGTGCGGTGCTCCCTCAGTACTGACCCTCCGACTGTGCGGCGCTCCCTCAGCCCTGACCCTCCGACAGTGCGGCGCTCCATCAGTACTGACCCTCCGACAGTGCGGCGCTCCATCAGTACTGACCCTCCGACAGTGCGGCGCTCCCTCAGTACTGACCCTCCGACAGTGCGGCGCTCCCTCAGCACTGACCCTCCGACAGTGCGGTGCACCCTCAGCACTGACCCTCCGACAGTGCGACGCTCCCTCAGCACTAACCTTCCGACAGTGTAGCGCTCCCCCAGTACTGACCCTCTGACAGTGCAACGCTCCCTCAGCATTGACCCTACGACAGTGTGGTGCTCCCTCAGTACTGACCCTCCGGCAGTGCAGCGCTCCCTCAATTCTGACCCTCGACAGTGTGACGCTCCCTTAGCATTGATCCACTGACAGTGTGGCGCTCCCTCAGTACTGACCCTCCGACAGTGCGGCACTCCCTCAGTACTGACCCTCCCACAGTGCGGCGCTCCCTCAGCACTGACCCTCCGACAGTGCGGCGGTCGCTCAGTACTGACCATCTGACAGTGCGGTGCTCCCTCAGCACCGACCCTCGGCAGTGCGGAGCTCCCTCAGTACTGATACTCCACAGTGTGACGTTCCCTCAGTACTTACCCTCCAACAGTGCGGCACTCCCTCAGTACTGATCCTCCCACAGTGCGGCGTTCCCTCAGCGCTGACCCTCCGACAGTGCGGTGCTCCCTCTGCACTGACCCTCCGAATGTGCGGTGCTCCCTCTGTACTGACCCTCCGACAGTGCGACGCTCCCTCAGTACTGATCCTCCGACAGTGCACCGCTCCCTCAGCACCAACCCTCCGACACTGCGGCGCTCCCTCAGCACTGACCCTCCGACAGTGCGCCGCTCCCTCAGCACTGACCCTCCGACAGTGCGCCGCTCCCTCAGCACTGACCCTCCGACAGTGCGGTCTCCCTCAGTACTGACCCTCGGAAAGTGCGCCGCTCCCTCAGCACTGACCGTCTGACAGTGCGGCGCTCCCTCAGTACTGACCCTCCAACAGTGTCATGCTCCCTCAGTACTGACCCTCGGAAAGTGCGCCGCTCCCTCAGCACTGACCGTCTGACAGTGTTGATTTATTTTAATCCCTGTAACCTTCGTGTGACTCACAGGCATCAGAGGTTACTGAGCAAATGTTGGCTACCACGCTCGACTTGTTACCATGGGAAGGTGTGCTGGCGATATGGGATTGCGGAGGATGTGTTGACAAGTGTTCAGGCCTGGTACCTCCGACGACCCAGCAGGAAGATTTCAGCCCCTCAGGAGCCTGTCACAGAAACAGAAGGAGGCCATTCAGCCCCTCTCGAGCCTGTTACAGAGAAACAGAAGGATGCTATTCAGCCCCTCTCAAGACTGTTACGCAGGCACAAGAGGAGACCCATTCAGCCCCTCTCGAGTCTGTTACCCAGGAACAGGAGGAGGCCCATTCAACCCCTCTCGAGCCTGTTACACTGGAACAGGAGGAGGCCCATTCAGCCCCTCTCGAGCCTGTCACACAGGAACAGGAGGAGGCCCATTCAGCCCCTTCTCGAGCCTGTCAAAGGAACAGGTGGATTTTCAGCCCGCTTTTGAGCCTGTCCTGCCACTGAGTGTAGTTGTGACTGATCTCCATCTTTACTCCATCCACCCATCTTTGCCCCCTAACCCCTTGCTCAACCCAACACCTGGAGCTTCCCCTCCAAGCCTCACACTGTTCTGACTTGGAAATATATCGGCCGTTCCTTCACTGTCGCTGAACTCGCTGCCCAACAGCACAGTGGGTGAACCTACACCACACGGGACTGCAGCGGCTCACCCACCACCCTCACAACGGGCAATTAAATGCTGGGCCTGGCCACTGATGCCCCACACCCACCGATTACTCCCTCGATCTTGAAAATTTCCATCAAATCCTCCCGTCCAACTGAATTCCAGGGAACACAAAGCTGGGTTTGTCCATGAGCTCTGTGAGATTCCTCCTGTTTCCCCAAACAATATCCTAAACCCAATAACCAGCTGCAACCACCACACATCGGGATGTCGGGATGATGCTCAAATCCGGGAACCCTCTTTTTCCTGGTCCAGCCAAGACGTTTTTGAAAAACTGCTGCCACGAAGGTTTTCTGCACTGCCTTGCCTCCAAGACTTAGAAGCGCGTTTGCTGCAGACTTGGCCTTCAGGCATGGTGGCTGGAAACTGTCCTGTCCACTATCTCAGAACGTGAGATGGTAAATGCCCATCGTCCTTCTCAGGGCATTTATACCTTTGTTGTTCTTTGATTACGCATCAAAACATACATAAGGAAATAGAAGCAGGAGGCTATTCAGCCCTTCGAGCCTGCTCTGCCATTCATTAGGATCATGGCTGATCATCAAGTTCAAAACCCTGATCCTGCCTTCCCCCCATATCCCTTGGTCCCTTTAGCCCCAAGAGCTATATCTAATTCCTTCCTGAAATTACAAAACGTTTTGGCCTCAACTACTTTTTGTGGCCGTGAATACCACAGATTCACCACTCTCTGGGTGAAGAAATTTCTCCTCACCTCAGTCCCAAAAGGTTTACCCCTTATCCTCAAACTATGACCCCTAGTTCTGGACTCACCATCGGGAACATTCTTTCCGAATCAACCCGGTCTAATCCTGTTAAAACTTTGTAAGTTTCGATGAGACCCACTCTCACTCTTCTAAACTCCAATGAATATAACCCAAACCGACTCGTATCACAGTCCTGCCATCCCTGGAATCAGTCTGGTAAACCTTCGCTGCGCTCCCTCCATAGCAACAACATTCTTCCTCAGACAAGGACACCAAAACTGCCCACAATACTCCAAGTGTGGCCTCACCTACACAACTGCAGCAAGAGATGTCTATTCCAATGCCTTCTGTATTCGGCTGTCTCTCTCACTTATCAGCTTCCCTGACTGCACATTAACACAGGCGTATCTCAGGGACCTTCCCAATTGTCTATAATCTGCTTCTCCGTAAACTATTCAAGCTTGATTATTATCTAAACTGCCGTTCTAAACTCGCTAGTGGGAGATCCACAGACCAATTGAGGCCCCTTTGAACACTGTCCACTGCTGTCTCCAGTCAGATTCATGGCGACAGTCCACATCACCGCACAGCAGAGTTGTGGGGTGGGAGGGAGAGGTCAGAAAAGAGGTTCGAGCGAGCTCGTGACCTGGAAGGTTCTGCCAGAAAGGGCGGTGGAAGCGGATTCAGTAGGAACGCTCAGGAAGTGGAAGGTGGAGGACAAAAGAGGAAGGGTTACCAGGCACGGGCTGTGTCGAAACAGTGCCCTGGGCGTTGTCCGGACGGGCCAATGGTGCGCAGGCTCAACACCAGCCAGGGCATCTGGGCCGTGGGGGAAATCTGTGCGCGGGACCGAAAAAGCTACCTGTCGAAAGAGTTGCATGTCCCCTTGGTACAGGGTTGCATGGTGCCCTGCACCACCTGGGCACGGAACAGGTACGCAGGTGCCCAGAGAGCCAGGGTTCCGGTAACGAATGCCACTGAGGTGAAGCCCAGGGAGGAGAGCAGGAAGCTGTAGCTGTGGAGGAGGGAGAAATAGGGAAGGAGGGAGGTAGAGGGAGTGGAAGAGTGAGAGAGAGAGAGAGAGGGCTGTCAGTCAACAGGCTCAGACACACACTCCAATCACCAGCACAAAAAGAACAAAATAAAAATTAGGAAGCAACCGGGTGTCACAGTGCGTTAGATACACTGTCCTTTCCCCCTCTGGGACCGGGTGTCACAGTGTGTTGGATACACTGTCCTTTCCCCCTCTGGGACCGTGTGTCACAGTGTGTTAGATACACCGTCCTTTCCCCCTATGGGACCGAGTGTCACAGTGTGTTAGATACACTGTCCTTTCCCCCTCTGGGACCGGGTGTCACAGTGTGTTAGATACACTGTCCTTTCCCCCTCTGGGACAGTGTCACAGTGTGTTAGATACACTGTCCTTTCTCCCTCTGGGACTGGGTATCACAGTGTGTTAGATACACTGTCCTTTCCCTCTCTGGGACCGGGTGTCACAGTGTGTTAGATACACTGTCCTTTCCCCCTCTGGGACAGTGTCACAGTGTGTTAGATACACTGTCCTTTCTCCCTCTGGGACTGGGTATCACAGTGTGTTAGATACACTGTCCTTTCCCTCTCTGGGACCGGGTGTCACAGTGTGTTAGATACACTGTCCTTTCCCCCTCTGGGACTGGGTGTCACAGTGTGTTAGATACACTGTCCTTTCCCCCTCTGGGACTGGGTGTCACAGTGTGTTAGATACACTGTCCTTTCCCCCTCTGGGACCGGGTGTCACAGTGTGTTAGATACACTGTCCTTTCCCCCTCTGGGACCGGGTGTCACAGTGTGTTAGATACACTGTCCTTTCCCCCTCTGGGACAGTGTCACAGTGTGTTAGATACACTGTCCTTTCCCCCTCTGGGACCGGGTGTCACAGTGTGTTAGATACACTGTCCTTTCCCCCTCTGGGACTGGGTGTCACAGTGTGTTAGATACATTGTCCTTTCCCCCTCTGGGACCTGGTGTCACAGTGTGTTAGATACACTGTCCTTTCCCCCTCTGGGACCGGGTGTCACAGTGTGTTAGATACACTGTCCTTTCCACCTCTGGGACCGGGTGTCACAGTGTGTTAGATACACTGTCCTTTCCCCCTCTGGGACCGGGCCTCACAGTGTGTTAGATACACTGTCCTTTCCCCCTCTGGGACCGGGTGTCACAGTGTGTTAGATACACTGTCCTTTCCCCCTCTGGGACCGGGTGTCACAGTGTGTTAGATACACTGTCCTTTCCCCCTCTGGGACTCGGTGTCACAGTGTGTTAGATACACTGTCCTTTCCCCCTCTGGGACCGGGTGTCACAGTGCGTTAGATACACTGTCCTTTCCCGTTCTGGGACTGGGTGTCACAGTGTGTTAAATACACTGTCCTTTCCCCCACTGGGACTGGGTGTCACAGTGTGTTAGATACACTGTCCTTTCCCCCTCTGGGACCGGGTGTCACAGTGTGTTAGATTCACTGTCCTTTCCCCCTCTGGGACCGGGTGTCACAGTGTGTTAGATACACCGTCCTTTTCCCCTCTGGGACTGGTTGTCACAGTGTGTTAGATACACTATCCTTTCCCCCTCTGGGACCGGGTGTCACAGTGTGTTAGATACACGGTCCTTTCTCCCTCTGTGACTGTGTGTCACAGTGTGTTAGATACACTGTCCTTTCCCCCTCTGGGACTGGGTGTCACAGTGTGTTAGATACACAGTCCTTTCCCCCTCTGGCACCGGGTATCACAGTGTGTTAGATACACTGTCCTTACCCCTTCTGGGACTGGGTGTCACAATGTGTTAGATACACTGTCCCTTCCCCCTCTGGGACCGGGTGTCACAGTGTGTTAGATACACTGTCTTTACCCCCTCTGGGACTGGGTGTCACAGTGTGTTAGATACACTGTCCTTTCCCCCTCTGGGACCGGGTGTCACAGTGTGTTAGATACACTGTCCTTTCCCCCTCTGGGACCGCGTGTCACAGTGTGTTAGATACACTGTCCTTTCCCCCGCTGGGGCTGGGTGTCACAGTGTTAGATACACTGTCCTTTCTCCCTCTGGGACAGGGTCACAGTGTGTTAGATACACCGTCCTTTCCCCCTCTGGGACTGGGTGTCACAGTGTGTTAGATACACTGTCCTTTCCCCCGCTGGGGCTGGGTGTCACAGTGTTAGATACACTGTCCTTTCTCCCTCTGGGACAGGGTCACAGTGTGTTAGATACACTGTCCTTTCCCTCTCTGGGACTGGGTGTCACAGTGTGTTTGACACGCTGTCCTTTCCCCCTCTGGGACCGGGTGTCACAGTGTGTTAGATACACTGTCCATTCCCCCTCTGAGACCGGGTGTCACAGTGAGTTAGATACACTGTCCTTTCCCTCTCTGGGACTGGGTGCCACAGTGTGTTAGATACACTGTCCTTTCCCCCTCTGGGACCAGGTGTCACAGTGTGTTAGATACACTGTCCTTTCCCCCTCTGGGACTGGGTGTCACAGTGTGTTAGATACACTGTCCTTTCCCCCTCTGGGACAGTATTACAGTGTGTTAGATACACTGTCCTTTTGCCCGGTCTCTAGTGGAGTGGGGAATGGGGCTGTAACAGAATGAAACCAACACTTACTTTGAGCAGAGATCTTTCACGTCAGTTAACCAGGATGTGTAGACGAGTGCCCGTTCTGACCCTCGCTCCAATGCTCCCCTTGGAGGCTCTGTCACCACAAATACCAGCAACAACACAGCAATCAGCCCCAGAGCTGGAGTCACCTAAAGGGGCAGGGGGGAGACAAATACACAGTAGTGAGGGTCAGTTCTGAGGGAGCGCCGCATTGTCGGAGGGTCAGTACTGAGGGAGCCCTGCACTGTCAGAGGGTCAGTACTGAGGGAGCACCGCACTGTCGGAGGGTCAGTACTGAGGGAGCGCCGCGCTGTCGGAGGGTCAGTACTGAGGGAGTGCCGCTCTGTCGGAGGGTCAGTACTGAGGGAGCACCGCACTGTCAGTGGGTCAGTACTGAGGGAGCGCCGCACAGTCGGAGGGTCAGGACTGAGAGAGCACCACACAGTCGGAGGGTCAGGACTGAGAGAGCACCGCACTGTCGGAGGGTCCGTACTGAGGGAGCCCTGCAGTGTCAGAGGGTCAGGACTGAGGAAGCCCTGCACTGTCTGAGGGTCAGGACTGAGGGAGCGCCGCACTGTCGGAGGGTCAGGACTGAGGGAGCACCGCACTGTTGGAGGGTCAGGACTGAGCGAGCACCGCACTGTCGGACGGTCAGTACTGAGGGAGCCCTGCACTGTCTGAGGGTCAGGACTGAGGGAGTGCTGCACTGTCGGAGGGTCAGTACTGAGGGAGCCCTGCACTGTCTGAGGGTCAGGACTGAGGGAGTGCTGCACTGTCTGAGGGTCAGGACTGAGGGAGTGCTGCACTGTCGGAGGGTCAGGACTGAGGGAGCACCTCACTGTCGGAGGGTCAGGACTGAGCGAGCACCGCACTGTCGGACGGTCAGTACTGAGGGAGCCCTGCAGTGTCAGAGGGTCAGGACTGAGGGAGCCCTGCACTGTCTGAGGGTCAGGACTGAGGGAGTGCTGCACTGTTGGAGGGTCAGGGCTGAGGGAGACTCCTTCTCTGTAGCAAAGCAGTTGCATATGTAAGGAACAAGTCAACAAGTAACAAGAATTGTGAACAATATCCCATCCTGCACCTGAGAGGGGAGAGGATATGACAACACGTGACCCGAAAGGGTAGTCAAGGCGAATTAGGGCGATATATTTAAGTCGGGGTTAGATAAAGATGAGAGCTTGTCCTCTCCCGACCAGGCTGTGAACTTTAAAACATGCGGAGCGACACAGGTTCAGGATAAGGAGGCGGCCATTTTGGACTGAGCTGAAGAGAAATGTCTTGCTAAGAGGACTGTCAACCTTTGGAATTCACAACCTCGGAGGGTTATTGGCGCTCAGTTATGGAGTATGTTTCAGACTGAGGCAAAGAGAGCTTTTAGAGGTCTAGTTTGAGGTCTATGGTAACGGCAGCGTTGCCGATGGCTCCGAGTAGGTATTCAGGGAGCCCAATGGTGTAGTCCACGGTGAAGATATGGAATCAGCTGAGGAGGCATTTTAGGGTGGAAGGGATGTCGGTGCTAACGCCGCTGTGCGAGAATCATGGGTTTGAGTCGGGGGGGCCGGGGGGGGGGGATGGATAGTGAATACAGGAGGTGGAGGAAGTGGGGCTGGTCAAGGTGAGGGATCTGTATTTGGAGGAAGGGTTCGCTAGTCTTGGGAGCTAAGAAATGAATGAAAAATGAAATGAAAATCGCTTATTGTCACAAGTAGGCTTCAATGAAGTTACTGTGAAAAGCCCCTAGTCGCCACATTCCGGCGCCTGTTCAGGGAGGCTGGTACGGGAATTGAACCGTGCTGCTGGCCTGCCTTCGTCTGCTTTAAAAGCCAGCGATTTAGCCCTGTGCTAAACCAGCCCCTCTGGTTGGGAGAGGGTAGAGCTGCCGAGGGGGAGTGGATTCAGGTATCTGCAGGTTAGAGACTTTGCCCGAAAGGTCTGGTGGGGGTTCCCTAGGTTGCCGGGATACACCCTGCTGGAGTGACTGCTGCTTCCGGAGTGGAAGGGGAGGGAAGAATTGGGGATATATACAAGTGGCTGGGGGAGCAGAGAGGCGAGCGGGTGGTGAAGATCAAGGAGAAATGGGAAGCGAAGTTGGGAGGGGAGTATGGAGTGAGGCACTGCGAAGGGTAAACGGGATGTCCTCTTGTGCAAGGATGAGCCTGATACAGTTTAAGGTGGTGCACAGAGTGCATAGGTCTCGGGCGAGAATGAGTGGGTTCTTTCAGGGGGGAGGTGAGTGTGAGAGGTGATGGCGGGGGCCAGCGAATCACGCGCACATGTTTTGGGGTTGTGAAAAATTGGGAAGATTCTTGGTGGGAATGTTCGCGGTCTTAGCCAGGATAGTGGAGGAGGAGGTGGAGCCGGATCCTTTGGTGGCGATATTTGGGGTATCAGAGAAGCCGGAGCTCATGGAGAGGAGGAAGGCCGATGTCGTGGCCTTCGCCTCGCTGATTGCACGGCGGCGAATTTTGCTGGAGTGGCGGTCGGCATCGCCACCGGGGGTGGCGGCTTGGTTGGGTACGACTTCCTGAGGTTACAGAAGATAAAGTATGAGCTAAGGGACTCAGCAGGAGGGTTTGAGGAAAGGTGGGGGATGATTGTGACCGTATTTGAGGAGCTGTCTGTGTACAGACTGTATAGTTGATTGCTGGGAAGTGTGTTTCCCGGGGTGTTTATTTATTGTAACCTGTTTTGATACATGTTTGTAATAAAATACATTTTAAAAAAGAGAGAGCTTTTCGAGTCTAATCGAGAGATACGGGGAGTGGTCAGGAGAGTGGGGCTGAGACAGGAGAACAAAACACAAGGAGAGGGTGGAGGCAAGATCATAGAGAGTCTCACCCTCAGTGCCCAATGCCAATCGTCTGCGATGTCTGCCACTTTCGATCCCACTATATATCCCAAGCCGCTGGATGGAGAAGGGGGAGGAGGAGGCAAAGAAAAAGGTGAAATAACTAAAGGCTGAAACCATCGACATGTCCCAATTCCAAAAATGTCTTTCCTGTCAGAACCGTAATATATAGAACACCCTCATGGTCTGTCCCCATCAAACACTCCCAGGACAGGTACAGCACGGGGTTAGATACAGATTAAAGCTCCCTCTACACTGTCCCCATCAAACACTCCCAGGACAGGTACAGCACGGGGTTAGATACAGAGTAAAGCTCCCTCTACACTGTCCCCATCAAACACTCCCAGGACAGGTACAGCACGGGGTTAGATACAGATTAAAGCTCCCTCTACACTGCCCCCATCAAACACTCCCAGGACAGGTACAGCACGGGGTCACATACAGAGTAAAGCCCCCTCTACACTGTCCCCATGAAACACTCCCAGGACAGGTACAGCACGGGGTTAGATACAGAGTAAAGCTCCCTCGACACTGTCCCCATCAAACACTCCCCGGACAGGAACAGCACGGGGTTAGATACAGAGTAAAGCTCCCTCTACTCTGTCCCCATGAAACACTCCCAGGACAGGTACAGCACGGGGTTAGATACAGAGTAAAGCTCCCGCTACACTATCCCCATCAAACACTCCCAGGACAGGTACAGCACGGGGTTAGATACAGAGTAAAGCTCCCGCTACACTGTCCCCATCAATCACTCCCAGGACAGGTACAGCACGAGGTTAGATACAGAGTAAAGCTCCCTTTACACTGTCCCCATGAAACACTCCCAGGACAGGTACAGCACGAGGTTAGATACAGAGTAAAGCTCCCGCTACACTGTCCCCATCAAACACTCCCAGGACAGGTACAGCACGGGTTTAGATACAGAGTAAAGCTCCCTCTACACTGTCCCCATCAAACACTCCCAGGACAGGTACAGCATGGGGTTAGATACACAGTAAAGCTCCCGCTACACTGTCCCCATCAAACACTCCCAGGACAGGTACAGCACGGGGTTAGATACAGAGTAAAGCTCCCTCTACACTGTCCTCATCAAACAATCCCAGGACAGGTACAGCATGGGGTTAGATACACAGTAAAGCTCCCGCTACACTGTCCCCATCAAACACTCCCAGGACAGGTACAGCACGGGGTTAGATACAGAGTAAAGCTCCCTCTACACTGTCCCCATGAAACACTCCCAGGACAGGTACAGCACGGGGTTAGATACAGAGTAAAGCTCCCGCTACACTGTCCCCAACAAACACTCCCAGGACAGGTACAGCACGAGGTTAGATACAGAGTAAAGCTCCCTCTACACTGTCCCCATGAAACACTCCCAGGACAGGTACAGCACAGGGTAAGATACAGAGTAAAGCTCCCGCTACACTGTCCCCATCAAACACTCCCAGGACAGGTACTGCACGGGTTTAGATACAGAGTAAAGCTCCCTCTACACTGTCCCCATCAAACACTCCCAGGACAGGTACAGCATGGGGTTAGATACACAGTAAAGCTCCCTCTACACTGTCCACAGCAAACATTCCCAGGACAGGTACAGCACGGGGTTAGATACAGGGTAAAGCTCCCTCTACACTGTCCCCATCAAACACTCCCAGGACAGGTGCAGCACGGGGTTAGATACAGAGTAAATCTCCCTCTACATTGTCCCCATCAAACACTCCCAGGACAGGTACAGCACGGGGTTAGATACAGAGTAAAGCTCCCTCTACACTGTTCCCATCAAACACTCCCAGGACAGGCACAGCACGGGGTTAGATACAGAGTAAAGCTCCCTCTACACTGTTCCCATCAAACACTCCCAGGACAGGCACAGCACGGGGTTAGATACAGAGTAAAGCTCCCTCTACACTGTCCCCATCAAACACTCGCTAAACAGGTACAGCACGGGGTTAGATACAGAGTAAAGGTCCCTCAACACTGTCCCCATCAAACACTCGCTAAACAGGTACAGCACGGGGTTAGATACAGAATAAAGCTGCCTCTACACTGTCCACAGCAAACATTCCCAGGACAGGTACAGCACGGGGTTAGATACAGGGTAAAGCTCCCTCTACACTGTCCCCATCAAACACTCCCAGGACAGGTGCAGCACGGGGTTAGATACAGAGTAAATCTCCCTCTACATTGTCCCCATCAAACACTCCCAGGACAGGTACAGCACGGGGTTAGATACAGAGTAAAGCTCCCTCTACACTGTTCCCATCAAACACTCCCAGGACAGGCACAGCACGGGGTTAGATACAGAGTAAAGCTCCCTCTACACTGTTCCCATCAAACACTCCCAGGACAGGCACAGCACGGGGTTAGATACAGAGTAAAGCTCCCTCTACACTGTCCCCATCAAACACTCCCAGGACAGGTAAAGCACGGGGATTAGATACAGAGTAAAGCTCCCTCTACACTGTCCCCATCAAACACTCCCAGGACAGGTACAGCACGGGGTTAGATACAGAGTAAAGCTCCCTCTACACTGTCCCCATCAAACACTCCCAGGACAGGTACAGCACGGGGTTAGATACACAGTAAATCTCCCTCTACTCTGTCCCCATCAAACACTCCCAGGACACGCACAGCACGGGGTTAGATACAGAGTAAAGCTCCCTCTACACTGTCCCCATCAAACACTCCCAGGACAGGTACAGCACGGGGTTAGATACAGAGTAAAGCTCCCTCTACACTGTCGCCATCAAACACTCCCAGGGCAGGTGCAGCATGGGGTTAGATACAGAGTAAAGCTCCCTCTACACTGTCACCATCGAACACTCCCAGGGCAGGTACAGCATGGGGTTAGATACAGAGTAAAGCTCCCTCTACACTGTACCCATCAAACACTCCTAGGACATGGCAGCACGGGGTTAGATACACAGTGAAGCTCCCTCGACACTGTCCCCATCAAACACTACCAGGACAGGTACAGCACGGGGCTAGATACAGAGTAAATCTCCCTCTACACTGACCCCATCAAACACTCCCTGGACAGGTACAGCACGGGGTTAGATACAGAGCAAAGCTCCCTCTGCACTGTCCCCATCGAACACTGCCAGGACCCATACAGCACGGGGTTAGATACACAGTAAAGCTCCCTCTACACTGTCCCCATCAAACACTCCCAGGACAGGTACAGCACGAGGTTAGATACAGAGTAAAGCTCCCTCTACACTGTCCCCATGAAACACTCCCAGGACAGGTACAGCATGGGGTTAGATACAGAGTAAAGCTCCCTCTACACTGTCCCCATGAAACACTCCCAGGACAGGTACAGCGCGGGGTTAGATACAGAGTAAAGCTCCCGCTACACTGTCCCCATCAAACACTCCCAGGACAGGTACAGCACGGGTTTAGATACAGAGTAAAGCTCCCTCTACACTGTCCCCATCAAACACTCCCAGGACAGGTACAGCATGGGGTTAGATACACAGTAAAGCTCCCGCTATACTGTCCCCATCAAACACTCCCAGGACAGGTACAGCACGGGGTTAGATACAGAGTAAAGCTCCCGCTACACTGTCCCCATCAAACACTCCCAGGACAGGTACAGCACGGGGTTAGATACAGAGTAAAGCTCCCTCTACACTGTCCCCATGAAACACTCCCAGGACAGGTACAGCACGGGGTTAGATACAGAGTAAAGCTCCCGCTACACTGTCCCCATCAAACACTCCCAGGACAGGTACAGCACGAGGTTAGATACAGAGTAAAGCTCCCTCTACACTGTCCCCATGAAACACTCCCAGGACAGGTACAGCACGGGGTTAGATACAGAGTAAAGCTCCCGCTACACTGTCCCCATCAAACACTCCCAGGACAGGTACAGCACGGGGTTAGATACAGAGTAAAGCTCCCTCTACACTGTCCTCATCAAACACTCCCAGGACAGGTACAGCATGGGGTTAGATACACAGTAAAGCTCCCACTACACTGTCCCCATCAAACACTCCCAGGACAGGTACAACACGGGGTTAGATACAGGGTAAAGCCCCCTCTACACTCTCCCTATCAAACATTCCCAGGACAGGTACAGCATAGGATTAGATACAGAGTAAAGCTCCCTCTACACTGTCCCCATCAAACACTCCCAGGACAGGTACAGCACGGGGTTAGATACAGAGTAAATCTCCCTCTACATTGTCCCCATCAAACACTCCCTGGACAGGTACAGCACGGGGTTAGATACAGAGTAAAGCTCCCTCTACACTGTCCCCATCAAACACTCCTAGGACAGGTACAGCACGGGGTTAGATACAGAGTAAAGCTCCCTCTACACTGTCCCCATCAAACACTCCCAGGACAGGTACAGCACGGGGTTAGATACAGAGTAAAGCTCCCTCTACACTGTCCTCATCATACACTCCCAGGACAGGTACTAAACGGGGTTCGATACGGAGTAAAGCCAGTGGCTCACTGTGACAATTTGGCTCCACCCTGAATGCCACATACCTGCCAACGGGGATTGCAAAGTAGAAGATGGATAACATGCGGCTCCTGACGTCTCCCACAAAGAGGTCTGCGATGATCGTGGGGGCAATGGTGGAATAACTGGCTTCTCCGATACCCACCAGGCCCCGGGTGAAGAGCAGAGCCCAGAAATACTGAGGGAGAGAGAGGGAGACAGTGTGTGAGTGAGAGAGAGATGCCAAAAGCAAGAGAAGAGAGAGGGAGGAGACAGGGAGAGAGAGAGACGGGGGGGAGAGAGAGAGACGGGGGGGGGAAGAGAGAGAGACGGGGGGGAGAGAGAGAGACGGGGGGGAGAGAGAGAGACGGGGGGGGAGAGAGAGAGACGGGGGGAGAGAGAGAGACGGGGGGGAGAGAGAGAGACGGGGGGAGAGAGAGAGACGGGGGGGAGAGAGAGAGACGGGGGGGAGAGAGAGAGACGGGGGGAGAGAGAGAGACGGGGGGGAGAGAGAGAGACGGGGGGGAGAGAGAGAGACGGGGGGGAGAGAGAGAGACGGGGGGGAGAGAGAGAGACGGGGGGGAGAGAGAGAGACGGGGGGGAGAGAGAGAGAAGGGGGGGAGAGAGAGAGACGGGGGGGAGAGAGAGAGACGGGGGGGAGAGAGAGAGACGGGGGGGAGAGAGAGAGACGGGGGGGAGAGAGAGAGACGGGGGGGAGAGAGAGACGGGGGGAGAGAGAGACAGGGGGGAGAGAGAGAGACGGGGGGGAGAGAGAGACAGGGGGGAGAGAGAGAGACGGGGGGGAGAGAGAGAGACGGGGGGGAGAGAGAGACGGGGGGGAGAGAGAGACAGGGGGGAGAGAGAGACAGGGGGGAGAGAGAGAGACGGGGGGGAGAGAGAGAGACGGGGGGGAGAGAGAGAGACGGGGGGAGAGAGAGAGAGACAGGGGGGAGAGAGAGAGACGGGGGGGAGAGAGACGGGGGGGGAGAGAGAGAGAGTCGGATGGGGAGAGAGAGAGAGGGACGGGAGAGAGAGCGAGAGAGAGAGAGACGGGAGAGAGAGAGAGATGGGAGAGAGAGACTGGGAAGAGAGAGAGACTGGGAAGAAAGAGAGACTGGGAAGAGAGAGAGACTGGGAAGAGAGAGAGAGGGGCTGGGGGGGGAGAGGGAGAGAGAGACGGGGGGAGGGAGAGAGAGACGGGGGAGGGAGGGAGAGAGAGGAGGGAGGGAGAGAGAGGAGGGAGGGAGAGAGAGGAGGGAGGGAGAGAGAGGAGGGAGGGAGAGAGAGGAGGGAGGGAGAGAGAGAGGCTGGGGAGGGAGAGAGAGAGGCTGGGAAGGGAGAGAGAGAGAGAGACTGGGGAGGGAGAGAGAGAGAGAGAGACTGGGGACAGAGAGAGAGAGACTGGGAGGGAGAGAGAGACTGCGAGGGAGAGAGAGAGACTGCGAGGGAGAGAGAGAGAGAGAGAGAGAGAGAGACTGGGGAGAGAGAGAGACTGGGGAGGTGTGGGAGTGAGGGGTATGGGGTGGTGTGGGAGTGAGGGGTACGGGGCGGTGTGGGAGTGAGGGGTATGGGGCGGTGTGGGAGTGAGGGGCGGTGTGGGAGTGAGGGGTATGGGGCGGTGTGGGAGTGAGGGGCGATGTGGGAGTGAGGGGGAGGGGCGGTGTGGGAGTGAGGGGTAGGGGCGGTGTGGGAGTGAGGGGTAGGGGCGGTGTGGGAGTGAGGGGTATGGGGCGGTGTGGGAGTGAGGGGTAGGGGCAGTGTGGGAGTGAGGGGTATGGGGCGGTATGGGAGTGAGGGGTAGGGGCAGTGTGGGAGTGACGGGTAGGGGCGGTGTGGGAGTGACGGGTAGGGGTGGTGTGGGAGTGAGGGGTAGGGGCGGTGTGGGAGTGATGGGTAGGGGCGGTGTGGGAGTGAGGGGTAGGGGCGGTGTGAGAGTGAGGGGCGGTGTGGGAGTGAGGGGTATGGGGCGGTGTGGGAGTGAGGGGTAGGGGCGGTGTGGGAGTGAGGGGTATGGGGCGGTGTGGGAGTGAGGGGTATGGGGCGGTGTGGGAGTGAGGGGTAGGGGCGGAGTGGGAGTGACGGGTAGGGGCGGTGTGGGAGTGAGGCGTATGGGGCTCTGTGGGAGTGAGGGGTATGGGGCGGTGTCGGAGTGAGGGGTAGGGGCGGTGTGGGAGTGACGGGTATGGGGCGGTGTGGGAGTGAGGGGTAGGGGCGGTGTGGGAGTGAGGGGTATGGGGCGGAGTGGGAGTGAGGGGTATGGGGCGGTGTGGGAGTGAGGGGTGGTGTGGGAGTGAGGGGTATGGGGCGGTGTGGGATTGAGGGGTAGGGGCGGTGTGGGAGTGAGGGGTATGGGGCGCTGTGGGAGTGAGGGGCGGTGTAGGAGTGAGGAGTAGGGGCGGAGTGGGAGTGAGGGGTAGGGGCGGTGTGGGAGTGAGGGGTATGGGGCGTTCTGGGAGTGAGGGGTAGGGGCGGTGTGGGAGTGAGGGGTATGGGGTGGTGTGGGAGTGAGGGGCGGTGTGGGAGTGAGGGGTCGGGGCGGAGTGGGAGTGAGGGGTATGGGGCGGTGTGGGAGTGAGGGGTATGGAGCGGTGTGGGAGTGAGGGGTATGGGGCGGTGTGGGAGTGAGGGGTTTGGGGCGGTGTGGGAGTGAGGGGCGGTGTGGGAGTGAGGGGCGGTGTGGGAGTGAGGGGTAGTGGCGGAGTGGGAGTGAGGGGTAGGGGCGGTGTGGGAGTGAGGCGTATGGGGCGGTGTGGGAGTGAGGGGTAGGGGCGGTGTGGGAGTGAGGGGTAGGGGTGGTGTGGGAGTGAGGGGTAGGGGCGGTGTGGGAGTGAGGGGTAGGGGCGGTGTGGGAGTGAGGGGAAGGGGTGGTGTGGGAGTGAGGGGTAGGGGCGGTGTGGGAGTGAGGGGTATGGGGCGGCGTGGGAGTGAGGGGTATGGGGCGGTGTGGGAGTGAGGGGTAGGGGCGGTGTGGGAGTGAGGGGTATGGGGCGGAGTGGGAGTGAGGGATCTGGGGCGGTGTGGGAGTGAGGGGTAGGGGCGGTGTGGGAGTGAGGGGTATGGGGCGGTGTGGGAGTGAGGGGTGGTGTGGGAGTGAGGGGTATGGGGCGGTGTGGGAATGAGGGGCGGTGTGGGAGTGAGGGGTAGGGGCGGTGTGGGAGTGAGGGGTAGGGGCGGAGTGGGAGTGAGGGGTATGGGGCAGTGTGGGAGTGAGGGGTATGGGGCGATGTGGGAGTGAGGAGTATGGGGCGGTGTGGGAGTGAGGGGTAGGGGCGGAGTGGGAGTGAGGGGTAGGGGCGGTGTGGGAGTGAGGGGTGGTGTGCGATTGAGGGGTAGGGGCGGTGTGGGATTGAGGGGTAGGGGCGGTGTGGGAGTGAGGGGTAGGGGCGGTGTGGGATTGAGGGGTAGGGGCGGTGTGGGAGTGAAGGGCGGTGTAGGAGTGAGGAGTAGGGGCCGAGTGTGAGTGAGGGGTAGGGGCGGTGTGGGAGTGAGGGGTAGGGGCGGTGTGGGAGTGAGGGGTATGGGGCGGTGCGGGAGTGAGGGGCGGTGTGGGAGTGAGGGGTCGGGGCGGAGTGGGAGTGAGGGGTATGGAGCGGTGTGGGAGTGAGGGGTATGGGGCGGTGTGGGAGTGAGGGGTTTGGGGCGGTGTGGGAGTGAGGGGCGGTGTGGGAGTGAGGGGCGGTGTGGGAGTGAGGGGCGGTGTGGGAGTGAGGGGTAGTGGCGGAGTGGGAGTGAGGGGTAGGGGCGGTGTGGGAGTGAGGGGTATGGGGCGGTGTGGGAGTGAGGGGTAGGGGCGGTGTGGGAGTGAGGGGTATGGGGCGGTGTGGGAGTGAGGGGTGGTGTGGGAGTGAGGGGTAGGGGCGGTGTGGGAGTGAGGGGTAGGGGCGGTGTGGGAGTGAAGGGGTGGTGTGGGAGTGAGGGGTATGGGGCGGTGTGGGAGTGAGGGGTATGGGGCGGTGTGGGAGTGAGGGGTATGGGGCGGTGTGGGAGTGAGGGGTAAGGGCGGTGTGGGAGTGAGGGGCGGTGTGGGAGTGAGGGGTATGGGGTGGTGTGGGAGTGAGGGGTATGCGGCGGTGTGGGAGTGAGGGGTAGGGTCGGTGTGGGAGTGAGGGGTATGGGGCGGTGTGGGAGTGAGGGGTAGGGGTGGTGTGGGAGTGAGGGGTATGGGGCGGTGTGGGAGTGAGGGGTAAGGGCGGTGTGGGAGTGAGGGGCGGTGTGGGAGTGAGGGGTATGGGGTGGTGTGGGAGTGAGGGGTAGGGGCGGAGTAGGTGTGAGGGGTATGGGACGGTGTGGGAGTGAGGGGTATGGGGCGGTGTGGGAGTGAGGGGTAGGGGCGGAGTGGGAGTGAGGGGTAGGGGCGGTGTGGGAGTGAGGGGTAGGGGCGGAGTGGGTGTGAGGGGTAGGGGCGGTGTGGGAGTGAGGGGTATGGGGCGGTGTGGGAGTGAGGGGTAAGGGCGGTGTGGGAGTGAGGGGTATGGGGCGGTGTGGGAGTGAGGGGTAGGGGCGGTGTGGGAGTGAGGGGTAGGGGCGGAGTGGGAGTGAGGGGTAGGGGCGGTGTGGGAGTGAGGGGTATGGGGCGGTGTGGGAGTGAGGGGTATGGGGCGGTGTGGGAGTGAGGGGTATGGGGTGGTGTGGGAGTGAGGGGTAGGGGCGGAGTGGGAGTGAGGGGTAGGGGCGGTGTGGGAGTGAGGGGTATGGGGCGGTGTGGGAGTGAGGGGTAGGGGCGGAGTAGGTGTGAGGGGTAGGGGGGGGAGTGGGAGTGAGGGGTAGGGGCGGTGTGGGAGTGAGGGGTATGGGGCGGTGTGGGAGTGAGGCGCGGTGTGGGAGTGAGGGGTAGGGGCGGAGTAGGTGTGAGGGGTATGGGGCGGTGTGGGAATGACGGGTAGGGGCGGAGTGGGAGTGAGGGGTATGGGGTGGTGTGGAAGTGAGGGGTAGGGGCGGAGTAGGTGTGAGGGGTAGGGGGGGAGTGGGAGTGAGGGGTAGGGGCGGTGTGGGAGTGAGGGGTAGGGGCGGAGTGGGTGTGAGGGGTAGGGGCGGTGTGGGAGTGAGGGGTATGGGGCGGTGTGGGAGTGAGGGGTATGGGGCGGTGTGGGAGTGAGGGGTGGGGCGGAGTGGGAGTTAGGGGTAGGGGCGGTGTGGGAGTGACGGGTAGGGGCGGAGTGGGAGTGAGGGGTATGGGGTGGTGTGGGAGTGAGGGGTAGGGGCGGAGTAGGTGTGAGGGGTAGGGGGGGAGTGGGAGTGAGGGGTAGGGGCGGTGTGGGAGTGAGGGGTAGGGGCGGAGTGGATGTGAGGGGTAGGGGCGGTGTGGGAGTGAGGGGTATGGGGCGGTGTGGGAGTGAGGGGTATGGGGCGGTGTGGGAGTGAGGGGTGGGGCGGAGTGGGAGTTAGGGGTAGGGGCGGTGTGGGAGTGAGGGTTATGGGGTGGTGTGGGAGTGAGGGGTAGGGGCGGAGTGGGAGTGAGGGGTAGGGGCGGTGTGGGAGTGAGGGGCGGTGTGGGAGTGAGGGGTAGGGGCGGTGTGGGAGTGAGGGGTATGGGGCGGTGTGGGAGTGACGGGTAGGGGCGGTGTGGGAGTGAGGGGTAGGGGCGGAGTGGGAGTGACGGGTAGGGGCGGTGTGGGAGTGAGGGGTAGGGGCGGAGTGGGAGTGACGGGTAGGGGCGGTGTGGGAGTGAGGGGTAGGGGCGGAGTGGGAGTGAGGGGTAGGGGCGGTGTGGGAGTGAGGGGCGGTGTGGGAGTGAGGGGTAGGGGCGGTGTGGGAGTGAGGGGTATGGGGCGGTGTGGGAATGAGGGGCGGTGTGGGAGTGAGGGGTAGGGGCGAGTGGGAGTGAGGGGTAGGGGCGGAGTGGGAGTGACGGGTAGGGGCGGTGTGGGAGTGAGGGGTAGGGGCGGAGTGGGAGTGAGGGGTAGGGGCGGTGTGGGAGTGAGGGGCGGTGTGGGAGTGAGGGGTAGGGGCGGTGTGGGAGTGAGGGGTATGGGGCGGTGTGGGAATGAGGGGCGGTGTGGGAGTGAGGGGTAGGGGCGGTGTGGGAGTGAGGGGTAGGGGCGGTGTGGGAGTGAGGGGTAGGGGCGGTGTGGGAGTGAGGGGTAGGGGCGGAGTGGGTGTGAGGGGTATGGGGCGGTGTGGGAGTGAGGGGTAGGGGCGGAGTGGGTGTGAGGGGTAGGGGCAGTGTGGGAGTGAGGGGTATGGGGCGATGTGGGAGTGAGGGGTATGGGGCGGTGTGGGAGTGAGGGGTAGGGGCGGAGTGGGGGTGAGGGGTAGGGGCGGAGTGAGAGTGAGGGGTATGGGGCGATGTGGGAGTGAGGGGTAGGGGCGGTGTGGGAGTGAGGGGTATGGGGCGGTGTGGGAGTGAGGGGTAGGGGCGGTGTGGGAGTGAGGGGTATGGGGCGGTGTGGGAGTGAGGGGTATGGGGCGGTGTGGGAGTGAGGGGTATGGGGCGATGTGGGAGTGAGGGGTCGGGGCGGAGTGGGAGTGAGGGGTATGGGGCGATGTGGGAGTGAGGGATATGGGGCGATGTGATAGTGAGGGGTATGGGGTGGTGTGGGAGTGAGGGGCGGAGTGGGAGTGAGGGGTATGGGGCGGAGTGGGAGTGAGGGGTATGGGGCGATGTGGGAGTGAGGGATATGGGGCAGTGTGGGAGTGAGGGGTAGGGGCGGAGTGGGAGTGACGGGTATGGGGCGATGTGGGAGTGAGGGATATGGGGCAGTGTGGGAGTGAGGGGCGGTGTGGGAGTGAGGGGCGGTGTGGGAGTGAGGGGCGGTGTGGGAGTGAGGGGCGGTGTGGGAGTGAGGGGTAGGGGCGGAGTGGGAGTGACGGGTATGGGGCGATGTGGGAGTGAGGGGTAGGGGCGGAGTGGGAGTGAGGGGTAGGACGGTGTGGGAGTGAGGGGTATGGGGCGGTGTCGGAGTGAGGGGTATGGGGCGGTGTGGGAGTGAGGGGTATGGGGCGGAGTGGGAGTGAGGGGTATGGTGCGGTGTGGGAGTGAGGGGTATGGGGTGGTGTAGGAGTGAGGGGTAGGGGCGCTGTGGGAGTGAGGGGTAGGGGTGGGGTGGGAGTGAGGGGTATGGGGCGGTGTGGGAGTGAGGGGTAGGGGCGGTGTGGGAGTGAGGGGTATGGGGCGGTGTGGGAGTTAGGGGTAAGGGGTGGTGTGGCAGTGAGGGGTAGGGGTGGTGTGGGAGTGAGGGGTATGGGGCGGTGTGGGAGTGAGGGGTATGCGGCGGTGTGGGAGTGAGGGGTATGGGGCGGTGTGGGAGTGAGGGGTAGGGGCGGTGTGGGAGTGAGGGGTAGGGGCGGTGTGGGAGTGAGGGGTATGGGGCGGTGTGGGAGTGAGGGGTAGGGGTGGTGTGGGAGTGAGGGGTAGGGGCGGAGTAGGTGTGAGGGGTAGGGGCGGAGTGGGAGTGAGGGGTAGGGGCGGAGTAGGTGTGAGGGGTAGGGGCGGAGTGGGAGTGAGGGGTATGGGGCGGTGTGGGAGTGAGGGGTAGGGGCGGAGTGGGAGTGAGGGGTAGGGCGGAGAGGGAGTGAGGGGTAGGGGCGGTGTGGGAGTGAGGGGTATGGGGCTGTGTCGGAGTGAGGGGTATGGGGCGGAGTGGGAGTGAGGGGTAGGGGCGGTGTGAGAGTGAGGTGTATGGGGCAGTGTGGGAGTGAGGGGTGGTGTGGGAGTGAGGGGTGGTGTGGGAGTGAGGGGTGGTGTGGGAGTGAGGGGCGGTGTGGGAGTGAGGGGCGGTGTGGGAGTGAGGGGCGGTGTGGGAGTGAGGGGCGGAGTGGGAGTGAGGGGCGGAGTGGGAGTGAGGGGCGGAGTGGGAGTGAGGAGCGGTGTGGGAGTGAGGGGCGGTGTGGGAGTGAGGGGTATGAGGCGGTGTGGGGGTGAGGGGCGGTGTGGGAGTGAGGGGCGGTGTGGGAGTGAGGGGCGGTGTGGGAGTGAGGGGCGGTGTGGGAGTGAGGGGTGGTGTGGGAGTGAGGGGCGGTGTGGGAGTGAGGGGTGGTGAGGGAGTGAGGGGCGGTGTGGGAGTGACGGGCGGTGTGGGAGTGAGGAGTGGTGTGGGAGTGAGGGGCGGTGTGGGAGTGAGGGGCGGTGAGGGAGTGAGGGGCGGTGTGGGAGTGACGGGCGGTGTGGGAGTGAGGCGTGGTGTGGGAGTGAGGGGCGGTGTGGGAGTGAGGGGCGGTGTGGGAGTGAGGGGTGGTGTGGGAGTGAGGCGTGGTGTGGGAGTGAGGGGTGGTGTGGGAGTGACGGGCGGTGTGGGAGTGAGGAGTGGTGTGGGAGTGAGGGGCGGTGTGGGAGTGAGGGGCGGTGTGGGAGTGAGGGGTGGTGTGGGAGTGAGGGGCGGTGTGTGAGTGAGGGGCGGAGTGGGAGTGAGGGGCGGTGTGGGAGTGAGAGGCGGTGTGGGAGTGAGGGGCGGTGTGGGAGTGAGGAGCGGTGTGGGAGTGAGGAGAGGTGTGGGAGTGAGGGGCGGAGTGGGAGTGAGGGGCGGTGTGGGAGTGAGGGGTGGTGTGGGAGTGAGGCGTGGTGTGGGGGTGAGGGGTGGTGTAGGAGTGAGGGGCGGTGTGGGAGTGAGGGGTGGTGTGGGAGTGAGGGGCGGAGTGGGAGTGAGGGGCGGTGTGGGAGTGAGGGGCGGTGTGGGAGTGAGGGGTATGGGGTGGTGTGGGAGTGAGGGGCGGAGTGGGAGTGAGGTGCGGAGTGGGAGTGAGGGGCGGTGTGGGAGTGAGGGGCGGTGTGGGAGTGAGGGGCGGAGTGGGAGTGAGGGGCGGAGTGGGAGTGAGGGGCGGAGTGGGAGTGAGGGGCGGTGTGGGAGTGAGGGGCGGTGTGGGAGTGAGGGGCGGAGTGGGAGTGAGGGGTGGTGTGGGAGTGAGGGAAGGAGTGGGAGTGAGGGGCGGTGTGGGAGTGAGGGGCGGTGTGGGAGTGAGGGGCGGTGTGGGAGTGAGGGGCGGTGTGGGAGTGAGGGGCGGTGTGGGACTGAGGGGCGGTGTGGGACTGAGGGGCGGTGTGGGACTGAGGGGCGGTGTGGGAGTGAGGGGCGGTGTGGGAGTGAGGGGCGGTGTGGGAGTGAGGGGTGGTGTGGGAGTGAGGGGTGGTGTGGGAGTGAGGGGTGGTGTGGGAGTGAGGGGCGGTGTGGGAGTGAGGGGTGGTGTGGGAGTGAGGGGTGGTGTGGGAGTGAGGGGTGGTGTGGGAGTGAGGGGTGCAGTGGGAGTGAGGGGCGGTGTGGGAGTGAGGGGTGGTATGGGAGTGAGGGGCGGTGTGGGAGTGAGGGGTGGTGTGGGAGTGAGGGGTGGTGTGGGAGTGAGGGGTGGTGTGGGAGTGAGGGGTGGTGTGGGAGTGAGGGGTGGTGTGGGAGTGAGGGGTGGTATGGGAGTGAGGGGCGGTGTGGGAGTGAGGGGTGGTGTGGGAGTGAGGGGTGCAGTGGGAGTGAGGGGCGGTGTGGGAGTGAGGGGTGGTATGGGAGTGAGGGGCGGTGTGGGAGTGAGGGGCGGTGTGGGAGTGAGGGGCGGTGTGGGAGTGAGGGGCGGTGTGGGAGCGAGGGGTGGTGTGGGAGTGAGGGGTGGTGTGGGAGTGAGGGGCGGTGTGGGAGTGAGGGGCGGTGTGGGAGTGAGGGGCGGTGTGGGAGTGAGGGGCGGAGTGGGAGTGAGGGGCGGTGTGGGAGTGAGGGGCGGTGTGGGAGTGAGGGGCGGAGTGGGAGTGAGGGGCGGTGTGGGACTGAGGGGCGGTGTGGGAGTGAGGGGTGGTGTGGGAGTGAGGGGTATGGGGCGGTGTGGGAGTGAGGAGCGGTGTGGGACTGAGGGGTGGTGTGGGAGTGAGGGGCGGTGTGGGAGTGAGGGGCGGTGTGGGAGTGAGGGGCGGTGTGGGAGTGAGGGGCGGAGTGGGAGTGAGGGGCGGAGTGGGAGTGAGGGGCGGTGTGCGAGTGAGGGGCGGAGTGGGAGTGAGGGGCGGTGTGGGACTGAGGGGCGGTGTGGGAGTGAGGGGTATGGGGCGGTGTGGGAGTGAGGGGTATGGGGCGGTGTGGGACTGAGGGGCGGTGTGGGAGTGAGGGGTGGTATGGGAGTGAGGAGCGGTGTGGGAGTGAGGGGCGGTGTGGGAGTGAGGGGTGGTGTGGGAGTGAGGGGCGGTGTCGGAGTGAGGAGCGGTGTGGGAGTGAGGGGTGGTGTGGGAGTGAGGGGTGGTGTGGGAGTGAGGGGTGGTGTGGGAGTGAGAGGTGGTGTGGGAGTGAGGGGCGGTGTGGGAGTGAGGGGCGGTGTGGGAGTGAGGGGTGGTGTGGGAGTGAGGGGTGGTGTGGGAGTGAGGGGCGGTGTGGGAGTGAGGGGTGGTATGGGAGTGAGGGGCGGTGTGGGAGTGAGGGGCGGTGTGGGAGTGAGGGGTGGTGTGGGAGTGAGGGGTGGTGTGGGAGTGAGGGGTGGTGTGGGAGTGAGGGGCGGAGTGGGAGTGAGGGGCGGTGTGGGAGTGAGGGGCGGTGTGGGAGTGAGGGGCAGTGTGGGAGTGAGGGGCGGAGTGGGAGTGAGGGGCGGTGTGGGTGTGAGGGGCGGTGTGGGAGTGAGGGGCGGTGTGGGAGTGAGGGGCGGTGTGGGAGTGAGGGGCGGTGTGGGAGTGAGGGGCGGTGTGGGAGTGAGGGGCGGTGTGGGAGTGAGGGGCGGTGTGGGAGTGAGGGGCGGTGTGGGAGTGAGGGGTGGTGTGGGAGTGAGGGGCGGAGTGGGAGTGAGGGGTGGTGTGGGAGTGAGGGGCGGTGTGGGAGTGAGGGGCGGTGTCGGAGTGAGGGGCGGTGTGGGAGTGAGGGGCGGTGTGGGAGTGAGGGGTGGAGTGGGAGTGAGGGGCGGTGTGGGAGTGAGGGGCGGTGTGGGAGTGAGGGGTGCAGTGGGAGTGAGGGGTGGTATGGGAGTGAGGGGTGGTGTGGGAGTGAGGGGCGGTGTGGGAGTGAGGGGTGGTGTGGGAGTGAGGGGTGGTGTGGGAGTGAGGGGTGGTGTGGGAGTGAGGGGCGGTGTGGGAGTGAGGGGCGGTGTGGGAGTGAGGGGTGGTGTGGGAGTGAGGGGTGGTGTGGGAGTGAGGGGTGGTGTGGGAGTGAGGGGCGGTGTGGGAGTGAGGGGCGGAGTGGGAGTGAGGGGCGGTGTGGGAGTGAGGGGTGGTGTGGGAGTGAGGGGTGGTGTGGGAGTGAGGAGCGGTGTGGGAGTGAGGGGCGGTGTGGGAGTGAGGGGCGGTGTCGGAGTGAGGAGCGGTGTGGGAGTGAGGGGTGGTGTGGGAGTGAGGGGCGGTGTGGGAGTGAGGGGCGGTGTGGGAGTGAGGGGCGGTGTGGGAGTGAGGAGCGGTGTGGGAGTGAGGGGCGGTGTGGGAGTGAGGGGTGGTGTGGGAGTGAGAGGCGGTGTCGGAGTGAGGGGCGGTGTGGGAGTGAGGGGCGGTGTGGGAGTGAGGGGTGGTGTGGGAGTGAGGGGCGGTGTGGGAGTGAGGGGCGGAGTGGGAGTGAGGGGCGGTGTGGGAGTGAGGGGCGGTGTGGGAGTGAGGGGCGGTGTGGGAGTGAGGGGTGGTATGGGAGTGAGGGGCGGTGTGGGAGTGAGGAGCGGTGTGGGAGTGAGGGGTGGTGTGGGAGTGAGGGGCAGTGTGGGAGTGAGGGGCGGAGTGGGAGTGAGGGGCGGTGTGGGAGTGAGGGGTGGTGTGGGAGTGAGAGGCGGTGTCGGAGTGAGGGGCGGTGTGGGAGTGAGGGGTGGTATGGGAGTGAGGGGTGGTGTGGGAGTGAGGGGCGGAGTGGGAGTGAGGGGTGGTGTGGGAGTGAGGGGTGGTGTGGGAGTGAGGAGCGGTGTGGGAGTGAGGGGCGGTGTGGGAGTGAGGGGCGGTGTGGGAGTGAGGGGTGGTATGGGAGTGAGGGGCGGTGTGGGAGTGAGGGGCGGTGTGGGAGTGAGGGGTGGTATGGGAGGTATGTGCAGTCCTTACATGTTGCGGGACGAAGGAGCTCAACAGGGTCATTGCCGACCAAAACAATATTCCAAAACTCATGATCCTCTTCCTGTTGTAACGATCACCCAGGTAACCAAAGACAGGAGCAAGGATCATGTACGAACAGATGAACACTGAAAAAGAGAGGGAGCAATGAGGGGACAACACCCACTGAAAACCATCGACAGTACTGATCCTCTGATAGTGCGGTGATCCCTCTGTACTGATCCTCTGATAGTGCGGTGATCCCTCTGTACTGACCCTCCAACAGTGCGGTGATCCCTCTGTACTGACCCTCTGACAGTGCGGAGCTCCCTCAGTACTGACCCTCTGACAGTGCGGAGCTCCCTCAGTACTGACACTCCAACCGTGCGGTGCTGCCTCAGAACTGATCCTCCGACAGTGCGGCGCTCCCTCAGTACTGACCCTCTGACAGTGCGGAGCTCCCTCAGTACTGACCCTCCAACCGTGCGGTGCTGCCTCAGAACTGATCCTCCGACAGTGCGGCGCTCCCTCAGTACTGACCCTCCAGCAGTGCGGCGCTCCCTCAGTACTGACTCTCCGACAATGCGACGCTCCCTCAGTACTGACCCTCCGACAGTGCGGCGCTCCCTCAGTACTGACCGTCCGACAGTGCGGCACTCCCTCAGTACTGACCCTCCGACAGTGCGGCGCTCCCTCAGTACTGACCCTCCGACAGTGCGGCGCTCCCTCAGTACTGACCCTCTGACAGTGCAGTGCTCCCTCAGTACTGACCCTCTGACAGTGCGGTGCTCCCTCAGTACTGACCCTCTGACAGTGCTGCACTCCCTCAGTACTGACCCTCTGACAGTGCAGCACTCCCTCAGTACTGACCCTCTGACAGTGCAGCACTCCCTCAGTACTGACCCTCTGACAGTGCAGCACTCCCTCAGTACTGTCCCGCTGACAGTGCGGCACTCCCTCAGTACTGACCCTCCGACAGTGCGGCGCTCCCTCAGTACTGACCCTCCGACAGTGCGGCGCTCCCTCAGTACTGACTCTCCGACAGTGCGGCGCTCCCTCAGTACTGACCCTCCAACAGTGCGGTGCTGCCTCAGAACTGACCCTCCGACAGTGCGGCGCTCCCTCAGTACTGACCCTCCGACAGTGCGGCGCTGCCTCAGTACTGACCCTCCGACAGTGCGGCGCTCACTCAGTACTGACCCTCCGACAGTGCAGTGCTCCCTCAGTACTGACCCTCTGACAGTGCGGTGCTCCCTCAGTACTGACCCACTGACAGTGCGGGGCTCCCTCAGTACTGACCCTCTGACAGTGCTGCACTCCCTCAGTACTGACCCTCTGACAGTGCAGCACTCCCTCAGTACTGACCCTCTGACAGTGCAGCACTCCCTCAGTACTGACCCACTGACAGTGCAGCACTCCCTCAGTACTGACCCGCTGACAGTGCAGCACTCCCTCAGTACTGACCCTCTGACAGTGCAGCACTCCCTCAGTACTGACCCACTGACAGTGCAGCACTCCCTCAGTACTGACCCGCTGACAGTGCGGCACTCCCTCAGTACTGACCCTCCGACAGTGCGGCGCTCCCTCAGGACTGACCGTCCGACAGTGCGGCGCTCCCTCAGTACTGACTCTCCGACAGTGCGGCGCTCCCTCAGTACTGACCCTCCAACAGTGCGGTGCTCCCTCAGAACTGACCCTCCGACAGTGCGGCGCTCCCTCATTACTGACCCTCCGGCAGTGCGGCGCTCCCTCAGTACTGACCCTCCGACAGTGCGGCGCTCCCTCAGTACTGACCCTCCGACAGTGCGGTGCTCCCTCAGTACTGACCCTCTGACAGTGCAGCACTCCCTCAGTACTGACCCTCCGACAGTGTGGCACTCCCTCACCTCTGTATAGCCCCTCCGACAATGCAGCACTCCCTCAGTACTGACCCTCCAACAGTGAGCCGCTCCCTCAGTACTGACTCTCCGACAGTCCGCCGCTCCCTCAGTACTGACCCTCCAACATTGCAGCGCTCCCTCAGTACTGACCCTCTAACAGTGCTGCACTCCCTCAGTACTGACCCTCTGACAGTGCAGCACTCCCTCAGTACTGACCCTCTGACAGTGCAGCACTCCCTCAGTACTGACCCTCCGACAGTGTGGCACTCCCTCACCTCAGTACAGCCCCTCCGACAATGCAGCACTCCCTCAGTACTGTCCCTCCAACAGTGAGCCGCTCCCTCAGTACTGACTCTCCGACAGTGCGCCGCTCCCTCAGTACTGACCCTCCAACATTGCAGCGCTCACTCAGTACTGACCCTCTGACAGTGCTGCACTCCCTCAGTACTGACCCTCTGACAGTGCAGCACTCCCTCAGTACTGACCCTCTGACAGTGCAGCACTCCCTCAGTACTGACCCTCTGACAGTGCAGCTCTCCCTCAGTACTGACCCTCTGACAGTGCAGCACTCCCTCAGTACTGACCCTCCGACAGTGCGCCGCTCCCTCTGTACTGAACATCTGACAGTGCGGAGCTCCCTCAGTACTGAACCTCTGACAGTGCGCCGCTCCCTCTGTGCTGACCCTCCAACAGTGCGGTGCTCCCTAAATTCTGACGGTCCGACAGTGCGGTGCTCCCTCAGAACTGACCCTCCAACAGTGCGGCGCTCCCTCAGTACTGACCCTCCGACAGTGCGACACTCCCTCACCTCAGTACAGCCCCTCCGACAATGCAACACTCCCTCAGTACTGACCCTCCAACAGTGCGCCACTCCCTCAGTACTGACTCACCGACAGTGCGCCGCTCCCTCAGTACTGACCCTCCGACAGTGCGCCACTCCCTCAGTACATACTCTCTGACAGTGTGGCACTCCCTCAGCACTGACCCTCCCACAGTGCAGCACTCCCTCAGCACTGACCCTCCGACAGTGCGGCGCTCACTCAGTACTGACCCTCCAACAGTGCGGCGCACCCTCAGTACTGACCCTCCGACAGTGCGGCGCTCCCTCAGTACTGACCCTCCGACAGTGTGGCACTCCCTCAGCACTGACCCTCGGACAGTGCGGCGCTCCCTCAGTACTGACTCTCGGACAGTGCGGCGCTCCCTCAGTACTAACTCTCCGACAGTGCGGCGCTCACTCAGTACTGACTCTCCGACAGTGCGGCGCTCCCTCAGTACTGATCCTCCGACAGTGCGGCAAGTTTAGCACAGGGCCAAATCGCTGGCTTTGAAAGCAGACCAAGGCAGGCCAGCAGCACGGTTCAATTCCCGTACCAGGCTCCCCGAATAGGTGCCGGAATGTGGCGACTAGGGGCTTTTCACAGTAACTTCATTTGAAGCGTACTTGTGACAAAAAGCGATTATCATTTTTTTCGTTCATTTTCCGACAGTGCGTCGCTCCCTCAGCACTGACTCTCCGACAGTGCGGCACTCCCTCAGCCCTGACCCTCCGACAGTACGGCACTCCCTCAGCACTGACTCTCCGACAGTGCGGCACTCCCTCAGTACTGACTCTCCGACAGTGCGGCGCTCCCTCAGTACTGACTCTCCGACAGTGCGGCGCACCCTCAGTACTGACTCTCCGACAGTGCGGCTCTCCCTCAGTACTGACTCTCCGACAGTGCGGCACTCCCTCAGTACTGACTCTCCGACAGTGCGGCGCTCCCTCAGTACTGACCCTCCGAAAGTGCGGCACTCCCTCACCTCAGTACTCCCCTACGACAGTGCAGCACTCCCTCAGCACTGACTCTCCGACAGTGCGGCACACCCTCAGTACTGACCCACCGATAGTGCGGCACTCCCTCAGTACTGACCCTCCGACAGTGCGGCGCTCCCTCAGTACTGACCCTCCGACAGTGCGCTACTCCCTCAGTACAGACTCTCCGACAGTGTGGCACTCCCTCAGCACTGACCCTCCGACAGTGCAGCACTCCCTCAGTACTGACCCTCCAACAGTGCACCGCTCCCTCAGTACTGACCCTCCGACAGTGCAGCGCTCCCTCAGTACTGACCCTCCGACAGTGCGGCACTCCCTCAGTACTGACCCTCCGACAGTGCGGTGCCACCTCAGTACTGACCCTCCGACAGTGCGGTGCCACCTCAGTACTGACCCTCCGACAGTGCAGCACTCCCTCAGTACTGACCCTCCGACAGTGCGGCACTCCCTCAGTACTGACCCTCCGACAGTGCGGCGCTCCCTCAGTACTGACCCTCCGACAGTGCGGCGCTCCCTCAGTACTGACCCTCCGACAGTGCGGCGCTCCCTCAGTACTGACCCTCCGACAGTGCGGCGCTCCCTCAGTACTGACCCTCTGACAGTGCAGTGCTCCCTCAGTACTGACCCTCTGACAGTGCGGTGCTCCCTCAGTACTGACCCTCTGACAGTGCTGCACTCCCTCAGTACTGACCCTCTGACAGTGCAGCACTCCCTCAGTACTGACCCTCTGACAGTGCAGCACTCCCTCAGTACTGACCCTCTGACAGTGCAGCACTCCCTCAGTACTGTCCCGCTGACAGTGCGGCACTCCCTCAGTACTGACCCTCCGACAGTGCGGCGCTCCCTCAGTACTGACCCTCCGACAGTGCGGCGCTCCCTCAGTACTGACTCTCCGACAGTGCGGCGCTCCCTCAGTACTGACCCTCCAACAGTGCGGTGCTGCCTCAGAACTGACCCTCCGACAGTGCGGCGCTCCCTCAGTACTGACCCTCCGACAGTGCGGCGCTGCCTCAGTACTGACCCTCCGACAGTGCGGCGCTCACTCAGTACTGACCCTCCGACAGTGCAGTGCTCCCTCAGTACTGACCCTCTGACAGTGCGGTGCTCCCTCAGTACTGACCCACTGACAGTGCGGTGCTCCCTCAGTACAGACCCTCTGACAGTGCTGCACTCCCTCAGTACTGACCCTCTGACAGTGCAGCACTCCCTCAGTACTGACCCTCTGACAGTGCAGCACTCCCTCAGTACTGACCCACTGACAGTGCAGCACTCCCTCAGTACTGACCCGCTGACAGTGCGGCACTCCCTCAGTACTGACCCTCCGACAGTGCGGCGCTCCGTCAGGACTGACCGTCCGACAGTGCGGCGCTCCCTCAGTACTGACTCTCCGACAGTGCGGCGCTCCCTCAGTACTGACCCTCCAACAGTGCGGTGCTCCCTCAGAACTGACCCTCCGACAGTGCGGCGCTCCCTCATTACTGACCCTCCGGCAGTGCGGCGCTCCCTCAGTACTGACCCTCCGACAGTGCGGCGCTCCCTCAGTACTGACCCTCCGACAGTGCGGTGCTCCCTCAGTACTGACCCTCTGACAGTGCAGCACTCCCTCAGTACTGACCCTCCGACAGTGTGGCACTCCCTCACCTCAGTACAGCCCCTCCGACAATGCAGCACTCCCTCAGTACTGACCCTCCAACAGTGAGCCGCTCCCTCAGTACTGACTCTCCGACAGTCCGCCGCTCCCTCAGTACTGACCCTCCAACATTGCAGCGCTCCCTCAGTATTGACCCTCTGACAGTGCTGCACTCCCTCAGTACTGACCCTCTGACAGTGCAGCACTCCCTCAGTACTGACCCTCTGACAGTGCAGCACTCCCTCAGTACTGACCCTCCGACAGTGTGGCACTCCCTCACCTCAGTACACCCCCTCCGACAATGCAGCACTCCCTCAGTACTGTCCCTCCAACAGTGAGCCGCTCCCTCAGTACTGACTCTCCGACAGTGCGCCGCTCCCTCAGTACTGACCCTCCAACATTGCAGCGCTCACTCAGTACTGACCCTCTGACAGTGCTGCACTCCCTCAGTACTGACCCTCTGACAGTGCAGCACTCCCTCAGTACTGACCCTCTGACAGTGCAGCTCTCCCTCAGTACTGACCCTCTGACAGTGCAGCACTCCCTCAGTACTGACCCTCCGACAGTGCGCCGCTCCCTCTGTACTGAACATCTGACAGTGCGGAGCTCCCTCAGTACTGAACCTCTGACAGTGCGCCGCTCCCTCTGTGCTGACCCTCCAACAGTGCGGTGCTCCCTAAATTCTGACGGTCCGACAGTGCGGTGCTCCCTCAGAACTGACCCTCCAACAGTGCGGCGCTCCCTCAGTACTGACCCTCCGACAGTGCGACACTCCCTCACCTCAGTACAGCCCCTCCGACAATGCAACACTCCCTCAGTACTGACCCTCCAACAGTGCGCCACTCCCTCAGTACTGACTCACCGACAGTGCGCCGCTCCCTCAGTACTGACCCTCCGACAGTGCGCCACTCCCTCAGTACATACTCTCTGACAGTGTGGCACTCCCTAAGCACTGACCCTCCCACAGTGCAGCACTCCCTCAGCACTGACCCTCCGACAGTGCGGCGCTCCCTCAGTACTGACCCTCCGACAGTGCGGCGCACCCTCAGTACTGACCCTCCGACAGTGCGGCGCTCCCTCAGTACTGACCCTCCGACAGTGTGGCACTCCCTCAGCACTGACCCTCGGACAGTGCGGCGCTCCCTCAGTACTGACTCTCGGACAGTGCGGCGCTCCCTCAGTACTAACTCTCCGACAGTGCGGCGCTCACTCAGTACTGACTCTCCGACAGTGCGGCGCTCCCTCAGTACTGATCCTCCGACAGTGCGGCAAGTTTAGCACAGGGCCAAATCGCTGGCTTTGAAAGCAGACCAAGGCAGGCCAGCAGCACGGTTCAATTCCCGTACCAGGCTCCCCGAATAGGTGCCGGAATGTGGCGACTAGGGGCTTTTCACAGTAACTTCATTTGAAGCGTACTTGTGACAAAAAGCGATTATCATTTTTTTCGTTCATTTTCCGACAGTGCGTCGCTCCCTCAGCACTGACTCTCCGACAGTGCGGCACTCCCTCAGCCCTGACCCTCCGACAGTACGGCACTCCCTCAGCACTGACTCTCCGACAGTGCGGCACTCCCTCAGTACTGACTCTCCGACAGTGCGGCGCTCCCTCAGTACTGACTCTCCGACAGTGCGGCGCACCCTCAGTACTGACTCTCCGACAGTGCGGCTCTCCCTCAGTACTGACTCTCCGACAGTGCGGCACTCCCTCAGTACTGACTCTCCGACAGTGCGGCGCTCCCTCAGTACTGACCCTCCGAAAGTGCGGCACTCCCTCACCTCAGTACTCCCCTACGACAGTGCAGCACTCCCTCAGCACTGACTCTCCGACAGTGCGGCACACCCTCAGTACTGACCCACCGATAGTGCGGCACTCCCTCAGTACTGACCCTCCGACAGTGCGGCGCTCCCTCAGTACTGACCCTCCGACAGTGCGCTACTCCCTCAGTACAGACTCTCCGACAGTGTGGCACTCCCTCAGCACTGACCCTCCGACAGTGCAGCACTCCCTCAGTACTGACCCTCCAACAGTGCACCGCTCCCTCAGTACTGACCCTCCGACAGTGCAGCGCTCCCTCAGTACTGACCCTCCGACAGTGCGGCACTCCCTCAGTACTGACCCTCCGACAGTGCGGTGCCACCTCAGTACTGACTCTCCGACAGTGCGGTGCCACCTCAGTACTGACCCTCCGACAGTGCAGCACTCCCTCAGTACTGACCCTCCGACAGTGCGGCACTCCCTCAGTACTGACTCTCCGACAGTGCGGCACTCCCTCAGTACTGACCCTCCAACAGTGCAGTACTCCCTCAGCACTGACTCTCCGACAGTGCGGCACTCCCTCAGTACTGACCCTCCAACAGTGCACCGCTCCCTCAGTACTGACCCTCCGACTGTGCACCGCTCCCTCAGTACTGACCCTCCGACAGTCCGGCGCTCCCTCAGTACTGCCCCACCGACAGTGCGGAGCCCCCACAGTACTGACCCTCCGACAGTGCGGCGCTCGCTCAGTACTGACTCTCCGACAGTGCGGCGCTCCCTCACCTCAGTACTGCCCCTCCGACAGTGCAGCACTCCCTCAGCACTGACTCTCCGACAGTGCGGCACTCCCTCAGTACTGACCCTCCGACAGTGCGGCACTCCCTCAGTACTGACCCTCCGACAGTGCGGCGCTCCCTCACTACTGACCGTGCGGTGCCTCCTCAGTACTGACCCTCCAACAGTGCGGCACTCCCTCATCTCAGTACTACCCCTCCGACAGTGCAGCACTCCCTCAGCACTGAGCCTCCGACAGTGCGGCACTCCCATCACTTCAGTACTGCCCCTCCGACAGTGCAGCACTCCCTCAGCACTGACCCTCCGACAGTGCGGCACTCCCTCACCTCAGTACTGCCCCTCCAGCAGTGCAGCACTCCCTCAGCACTGACCCTCAGACAGTGCGGCACTCCCTCACCTCAGTACTGCCCCTCCGACAGTGCGCCGCTCCCTCTGGACTGACCCTCCGACAGTGCGGCGCTCCCTCAGCACTGACTCTCCGACAGTGGGGCGCTCCCTCAGCACTGACCCTCCGACAGTGCGGCGCCCCCTCAGTACTGACCCTGCGACAGTGCGACGCTCCCTCAGTACTGACCCTCTGACACTCCGGCTCTCCCTCAGTACTGACCCACTGACAGTGCGGTGCTCCCTCGGTACTGACCCTCTGACAGTGCGGCGCTCCCTCAGTACTGACCCTCCGACAGTGCGGCACTCCCTCAGTACTGACCCTCTGACAGTGCAGCACTCCCTCAGTACTGAACCTCTGACAGTGCAGCACTCCCTCAGTACTGACCCTCTGACAGTGCAGCACTCCCTCAGTACTGACCCTCCGACAGTGCGGCGCTCCCTCAGTACTGACCCTCCGACAGTGCGGCGCTCCCTCAGTACTGACCCTCTGACAGTACGGCGCTCCCTCAGTACTGACCCACTGACAGTGCGGCGCTCACTCAGTACTGACCCTCCAACAGTGCGGCGCTCCCTCAGTACTGACCCTCTGACAGTGCTGCACTTCCTCAGTACCGACCATCTGACAGTGCAGCACTCCCTCAGTACTGACCCTCTGACAGTGCAGCACTCCCTCAGTACTGACCCTCAGACAGTGCAGCACTCCCTCAGTACTGATCCTCTGACAGTGCGGTGCTCCCTCGGTACTGACCCTCTGACAGTGCGGCGCTCCCTCAGTACTGACCCTCCGACAGTGCGGCACTCACTCAGTACTGACCCTCCGACAGTGCGGCGCTCCCTCAGTACTGACCCTCCGACAGTGCGGCACTCCATCACCTCAGTACAGCCCCTCCGACAATGCAGCACTTCCTCAGTACTGACCCTCCAACAGTGAGCCGCTCCCTCAATACTGACTCTCCGACAGTGCGCCGCTCCCTCAGTACTGACCCTCCGACAGTGCGCCGCTCGCTCAGTACTGACCCTCTGACAGTGTGGTGCTCCCTCGGTACTGACCCTCTGACAGTGCGGCGCTCCCTCAGCACTGACCATCCGATAGTACGGCGCTCCCTCAGTACTGACCCTCCGACAGTGCAGCGCTCCCTCAGTACTGACCCTCTGACAGTGCAGCACTCCCTCAGTACTGACCCTCTGACAGTGCAGCACTCCCTCAGTACTGACCCTCCGACAGTGCGGCACTCCCTCAGTACTGACCCTCCGACAGTGCGGCGCTCCCTCAGTACTGACCCTCCGACAGTGCGCCACTCCCTCAGTACATACTCTCTGGCATTGTGGCACTCCCTCAGCACTGACCCTCCCACAGTGCAGCACTCCCTCAGCACTGACCCTCCGACAGTGCGGCGCTCCCTCAGTACTGACCCTCCGACAGTGCGGCGCACCCTCAGTACTGACCCTCCGACAGTGCGGTGCTCCCTCAGTACTGACCCTCCGACAGTGTGGCACTCCCTCAGCACTGACCCTCGGACAGTGCGGCGCTCCCTCAGTACTGACTCTCGGACAGTGCGGCGCTCCCTCAGTACTAACTCTCCGACAGTGCGGCGCTCACTCAGTACTGACTCTCCGACAGTGCGGCGCTCCCTCAGTACTGATCCTCCGACAGTGCGGCAAGTTTAGCACAGGGCCAAATCGCTGGCTTTGAAAGCAGACCAAGGCAGGCCAGCAGCACGGTTCAATTCCCGTACCAGGCTCCCCGAATAGGTGCCGGAATGTGGCGACTAGGGGCTTTTCACAGTAACTTCATTTGAAGCGTACTTGTGACAAAAAGCGATCATCATTTTTTTCGTTCATTTTCCGACAGTGCGTCGCTCCCTCAGCACTGACTCTCCGACAGTGCGGCACTCCCTCAGCCCTGACCCTCCGACAGTGCGGCACTCCCTCAGCACTGACTCTCCGACAGTGCGGCACTCCCTCAGTACTGACTCTCCGACAGTGCGGCGCTCCCTCAGTACTGACTCTCCGACAGTGCGGCGCACCCTCAGTACTGACTCTCCGACAGTGCGGCTCTCCCTCAGTACTGACTCTCCGACAGTGCGGCACTCCCTCAGTACTGACTCTCCGACAGTGCGGCGCTCCCTCAGTACTGACCCTCCGAAAGTGCGGCACTCCCTCACCTCAGTCCTCCCCTACGACAGTGCAGCACTCCCTCAGCACTGACTCTCCGACAGTGCGGCACACCCTCAGTACTGACCCACCGATAGTGCGGCACTCCCTCAGTACTGAACGTCCGACAGTGCGGCGCTCCCTCAGTACTGACCCTCCGACAGTGCGCTACTCCCTCAGTACAGACTCTCCGACAGTGTGGCACTCCCTCAGCACTGACCCTCCGACAGTGCAGCACTCCCTCAGTACTGACCCTCCAACAGTGCACCGCTCCCTCAGTACTGACCCTCCGACAGTGCAGCGCTCCCTCAGTACTGACCCTCCGTCAGTGCGGCACTCCCTCAGTACTGACCCTCCGACAGTGCGGTGCCACCTCAGTACTGACCCTCCGACAGTGCGGTGCCACCTCAGTACTGACCCTCCGACAGCGCAGCACTCCCTCAGTACTGACCCTCCGACAGTGCGGCACTCCCTCAGTACTGACTCTCCGACAGTGCGGCACTCCCTCAGTACTGACCCTCCAACAGTGCGGCACTCCCTCAGCACTGACTCTCCGACAGTGCGGCACTCCCTCAGTACTGACCCTCCAACAGTGCACCGCTCCCTCAGTACTGACCCTCCGACTGTGCACCGCTCCCTCAGTACTGACCCTCCGACAGTCCGGCGCTCCCTCAGTACTGCCCCACCGACAGTGCGGAGCCCCCACAGTACTGACCCTCCGACAGTGCGGCGCTCGCTCAGTACTGACTCTCCGACAGTGCGGCACTCCCTCAGTACTGACCCTCCAACAGTGCACCGCTCCCTCAGTACTGACCCTCCGACTGTGCACCGCTCCCTCAGTACTGATCCTCCGACAGTCCGGCGCTCCCTCAGTACTGCCCCACCGACAGTGCGGAGCCCCCACAGTACTGACCCTCCGACAGTGCGGCGCTCGCTCAGTACTGACTCTCCGACAGTGCGGCGCTCCCTCACCTCAGTACTGCCCCTCCGACAGTGCAGCACTCCCTCAGCACTGACTCTCCGACAGTGCGGCACTCCCTCAGTACTGACCCTCCGACAGTGCGGCACTCCCTCAGTACTACCCCTCCGACAGTGCAGCACTCCCTCAGCACTGACCCTCCGACAGTGCGGCACTCCCATCACTTCAGTACTGCCCCTCCGACAGTGCAGCACTCCCTCAGCACTGACCCTCCGACAGTGCGGCACTCCCTCACCTCAGTACTGCCCCTCCAGCAGTGCAGCACTCCCTCAGCACTGACCCTCGGACAGTGCGGCACTCCCTCACCTCAGTACTGCCCCTCCGACAGTGCAGCACTCCCTCAGCACTGACCCTCCGACAGTGCGCCGCTCCCTCTGGACTGACCCTCCGACAGTGCGGCGCTCCCTCAGCACTGACTCTCCGACAGTGGGGCGCTCCCTCAGCACTGACCCTCCGACAGTGCGGCGCCCCCTCAGTACTGACCCTGCAACAGTGCGACGCTCCCTCAGTACTACTGACCCTCTGACACTCCGGCTCTCCCTCAGTACTGACCCACTGACAGTGCGGTGCTCCCTCAGTACTGACCCACTGACAGTGCGGTGCTCCCTCAGTACTGACCCACTGACAGTGCGGTGCTCCCACAGTACTGACCCACTGACAGTGCGGCACTCCCTCAGTACTGATCCTCTGACAGTGCGGTGCTCCCTCGGTACTGACCCTCTGACAGTGCGGCGGTCCCTCAGTACTGACCATCCGACAGTGCGGCACTCCCTCAGTACTGACCCTCTGACAGTCCAGCACTCCCTCAGTACTGAACCTCTGACAGTGCAGCACTCCCTCAGTACTGACCCTCTGACAGTGCAGCACTCCCTCAGTACTGACCCTCTGACAGTGCAGCACTCCCTCAGTACTGACCCTCCGACAGTGCGGCGCTCCCTCAGTACTGACCCTCCGACAGTGCGGCGCTCCCTCAGTACTGACCCTCTGACAGTACGGCGCTCCCTCAGTACTGACCCACTGACAGTGCGGCGCTCACTCAGTACTGACCCTCCAACAGTGCGGCACTCCCTCACCTCAGTACTACCCCTCCGACAGTGCAGCACTCCCTCAGCACTGACCCTCCGACAGTGCGGCACTCCCATCACTTCAGTACTGCCCCTACGACAGTGCAGCACTCCCTCAGCACTGACCCTCCGACAGTGCGGCACTCCCTCACCTCAGTACTGCCCCTCCAGCAGTGCAGCACTCCCTCAGCAATGACCCTCGGACAGTGCGGCACTCCCTCACCTCAGTACTGCCCCTCCGACAGTGCAGCACTCCCTCAGCACTGACCCTCCGACAGTGCGCCGCTCCCTCTGGACTGACCCTCCGACAGTGCGGCGCTCCCTCAGCACTGACTCTCCGACAGTAGGGCGCTCCCTCAGCACTGACCCTCCGACAGTGCGGCGCCCCCTCAGTACTGACCCTGCAACAGTGCGACGCTCCCTCAGTACTGACCCTCTGACACTCCGGCTCTCCCTCAGTACTGACCCACTGACAGTGCGGTGCTCCCTCAGTACTGACCCACTGACAGTGCGGTGCTCCCTCAGTACTGACCCACTGACAGTGCGGTGCTCCCTCAGTACTGACCCACTGACAGTGCGGCACTCCCTCAGTACTGATCCTCTGACAGTGCGGTGCTCCCTCGGTACTGACCCTCTGACAGTGCGGCGCTCCCTCAGTACTGACCCTCCGACAGTGCGGCACTCCCTCAGTACTGACCCTCTGACAGTGCAGCACTCCCTCAGTACTGAACCTCTGACAGTGCAGCACTCCCTCAGTACTGACCCTCTGACAGTGCAGCACTCCCTCAGTACTGACCCTCCGACAGTGCGGCGCTCCCTCAGTACTGACCCTCCGACAGTGCGGCGCTCCCTCAGTACTGACCCTCTGACAGTACGGCGCTCCCTCAGTACTGACCCACTGACAGTGCGGCGCTCACTCAGTACTGACCCTCCAACAGTGCGGCGCTCCCTCAGTACTGACCCTCTGACAGTGCTGCACTTCCTCAGTACCGACCATCTGACAGTGCAGCACTCCCTCAGTACTGACCCTCTGACAGTGCAGCACTCCCTCAGTACTGACCCTCAGACAGTGCAGCACTCCCTCAGTACTGATCCTCTGACAGTGCGGTGCTCCCTCGGTACTGACCCTCTGACAGTGCGGCGCTCCCTCAGTACTGACCCTCCGACAGTGCGGCACTCACTCAGTACTGACCCTCCGACAGTGCGGCGCTCCCTCAGTACTGACCCTCCGACAGTGCGGCACTCCATCACCTCAGTACAGCCCCTCCGACAATGCAGCACTTCCTCAGTACTGACCCTCCAACAGTGAGCCGCTCCCTCAGTACTGACTCTCCGACAGTGCGCCGCTCCCTCAGTACTGACCCTCCGACAGTGCGCCGCTCGCTCAGTACTGACCCTCTGACAGTGTGGTGCTCCCTCGGTACTGACCCTCCGATAGTACGGCGCTCCCTCAGTACTGACCCTCCGACAGTGCAGCGCTCCCTCAGTACTGACCCTCTGACAGTGCAGCACTCCCTCAGTACTGACCCTCTGACAGTGCAGCACTCCCTCAGTACTGACCCTCTGACAGTGCAGCACTCCCTCAGTACTGACCCTCTGACAGTGCAGCACTCCCTCAGTACTGACCCTCCGACAGTGCGGCACTCCCTCAGTACTGACCCTCCGACAGTGCGGCGCTCCCTCAGTACTGACCCTCCGACAGTGCGCCACTCCCTCAGTACATACTCTCTGGCATTGTGGCACTCCCTCAGCACTGACCCTCCCACAGTGCAGCACTCCCTCAGCACTGACCCTCCGACAGTGCGGCGCTCCCTCAGTACTGACCCTCCGACAGTGCGGCGCACCCTCAGTACTGACCCTCCGACAGTGCGGCGCTCCCTCAGTACTGACCCTCCGACAGTGTGGCACTCCCTCAGCACTGACCCTCGGACAGTGCGGCGCTCCCTCAGTACTGACTCTCGGACAGTGCGGCGCTCCCTCAGTACTAACTCTCCGACAGTGCGGCGCTCACTCAGTACTGACTCTCCGACAGTGCGGCGCTCCCTCAGTACTGATCCTCCGACAGTGCGGCAAGTTTAGCACAGGGCCAAATCGCTGGCTTTGAAAGCAGACCAAGGCAGGCCAGCAGCACGGTTCAATTCCCGTACCAGGCTCCCCGAATAGGTGCCGGAATGTGGCGACTAGGGGCTTTTCACAGTAACTTCATTTGAAGCGTACTTGTGACAAATAGCGATTATCATTTTTTTCGTTCATTTTCCGACAGTGCGTCGCTCCCTCAGCACTGACTCTCCGACAGTGCGGCACTCCCTCAGCCCTGACCCTCCGACAGTGCGGCACTCCCTCAGCACTGACTCTCCGACAGTGCGGCACTCCCTCAGTACTGACTCTCCGACAGTGCGGCGCTCCCTCAGTACTGACTCTCCGACAGTGCGGCGCACCCTCAGTACTGACTCTCCGACAGTGCGGCTCTCCCTCAGTACTGACTCTCCGACAGTGCGGCACTCCCTCAGTACTGACTCTCCGACAGTGCGGCGCTCCCTCAGTACTGACCCTCCGAAAGTGCGGCACTCCCTCACCTCAGTACTCCCCTACGACAGTGCAGCACTCCCTCAGCACTGACTCTCCGACAGTGCGGCACACCCTCAGTACTGACCCACCGATAGTGCGGCACTCCCTCAGTACTGACCCTCCGACAGTGCGGCGCTCCCTCAGTACTGACCCTCCAACAGTGCGCTACTCCCTCAGTACAGACTCTCCGACAGTGTGGCACTCCCTCAGCACTGACCCTCCGACAGTGCAGCACTCCCTCAGTACTGACCCTCCAACAGTGCACCGCTCCCTCAGTACTGACCCTCCGACAGTGCAGCGCTCCCTCAGTACTGACCCTCCGACAGTGCGGCACTCCCTCAGTACTGACCCTCCGACAGTGCGGTGCCACCTCAGTACTGACCCTCCGACAGTGCGGTGCCACCTCAGTACTGACCCTCCGACAGCACAGCACTCCCTCAGTACTGACCCTCCGACAGTGCGGCACTCCCTCAGTACTGACTCTCCGACAGTGCGGCACTCCCTCAGTACTGACCCTCCAACAGTGCGGCACTCCCTCAGCACTGACTCTCCGACAGTGCGGCACTCCCTCAGTACTGACCCTCCAACAGTGCACCGCTCCCTCAGTACTGACCCTCCGACTGTGCACCGCTCCCTCAGTACTGACCCTCCGACAGTCCGGCGCTCCCTCAGTACTGCCCCACCGACAGTGCGGAGCCCCCACAGTACTGACCCTCCGACAGTGCGGCGCTCGCTCAGTACTGACTCTCCGACAGTGCGGCACTCCCTCAGTACTGACCCTCCAACAGTGCACCGCTCCCTCAGTACTGACCCTCCGACTGTGCACCGCTCCCTCAGTACTGATCCTCCGACAGTCCGGCGCTCCCTCAGTACTGCCCCACCGACAGTGCGGAGCCCCCACAGTACTGACCCTCCGACAGTGCGGCGCTCGCTCAGTACTGACTCTCCGACAGTGCGGCGCTCCCTCACCTCAGTACTGCCCCTCCGACAGTGCGGCACTCCCTCAGTACTGACCCTCCGACAGTGCGGCACTCCCTCAGTACTGACCCTCCGACAGTGCGGCGCTTCCTCACTACTGACCGTGCGGTGCCTCCTCAGTACTGACCCTCCAACAGTGCGGCACTCCCTCACCTCAGTACTACCCCTCCGACAGTGCAGCACTCCCTCAGCACTGACCCTCCGACAGTGCGGCACTCCCATCACTTCAGTACTGCCCCTCCGACAGTGCAGCACTCCCTCAGCACTGACCCTCCGACAGTGCGGCACTCCCTCACCTCAGTACTGCTCCTCCAGCAGTGCAGCACTCCCTCAGCACTGACCCTCGGACAGTGCGGCACTCCCTCACCTCAGTACTGCCCCTCCGACAGTGCAGCACTCCCTCAGCACTGACCCTCCGACAGTGCGCCGCTCCCTCTGGACTGACCCTCCGACAGTGCGGCGCTCCCTCAGCACTGACTCTCCGACAGTGGGGCGCTCCCTCAGCACTGACCCTTCGACAGTGCGGCGCCCCCTCAGTACTGACCCTGCAACAGTGCGACGCTCCCTCAGTACTGACCCTCTGACACTCCGGCTCTCCCTCAGTACTGACCCACTGACAGTGCGGTGCTCCCTCAGTACTGACCCACTGACAGTGCGGTGCTCCCTCAGTACTGACCCACTGACAGTGCGGTGCTCCCTCAGTACTGACCCACTGACAGTGCGGCACTCCCTCAGTACTGATCCTCTGACAGTGCGGTGCTCCCTCGGTACTGACCCTCTGACAGTGCGGCGGTCCCTCAGTACTGACCCTCCGACAGTGCGGCACTCCCTCAGTACTGACCCTCTGACAGTGCAGCACTCCCTCAGTACTGACCCTCTGACAGTGCAGCACTCCCTCAGTACTGACCCTCCGACAGTGCGGCGCTCCCTCAGTACTGACCCTCCGACAGTGCGGCGCTCCCTCAGTACTGACCCTCTGACAGTACGGCGCTCCCTCAGTACTGACCCACTGACAGTGCGGCGCTCACTCAGTACTGACCCTCCAACAGTGCGGCACTCCCTCACCTCAGTACTACCCCTCCGACAGTGCAGCACTCCCTCAGCACTGACCCTCCGACAGTGCGGCACTCCCATCACTTCAGTACTGCCCCTCCGACAGTGCAGCACTCCCTCAGCACTGACCCTCCGACAGTGCGGCACTCCCTCACCTCAGTACTGCTCCTCCAGCAGTGCAGCACTCCCTCAGCACTGACCCTCGGACAGTGCGGCACTCCCTCACCTCAGTACTGCCCCTCCGACAGTGCAGCACTCCCTCAGCACTGACCCTCCGACAGTGCGCCGCTCCCTCTGGACTGACCCTCCGACAGTGCGGCGCTCCCTCAGCACTGACTCTACGACAGTGGGGCGCTCCCTCAGCACTGACCCTCCGACAGTGCGGCGCCCCCTCAGTACTGACCCTGCGACAGTGCGACGCTCCCTCAGTACTGACCCTCTGACACTCCGGCTCTCCCTCAGTACTGACCCACTGACAGTGCGGTGCTCCCTCAGTACTGACCCACTGACAGTGCGGTGCTCCCTCAGTACTGACCCACTGACAGTGCGGTGCTCCCTCAGTACTGACCCACTGACAGTGCGGTGCTCCCTCAGTACTGACCCACTGACAGTGCGGCACTCCCTCAGTACTGATCCTCTGACAGTGCGGTGCTCCCTCGATACTGACCCTCTGACAGTGCGGCGCTCCCTCAGTACTGACCCTCCGACAGTGCGGCACTCCCTCAGTACTGACCCTCTGACAGTGCAGCACTCCTCAGTACTGAACCTCTGACAGTGCAGCACTCCCTCAGTACTGACCCTCTGACAGTGCAGCACTCCCTCAGTACTGACCCTCTGACAGTGCAGCACTCCCTCAGTACTGACCCTCCGACAGTGCGGCGCTCCCTCAGTACTGACCCTCCGACAGTGCGGCGCTCCCTCAGTACTGACCCTCTGACAGTACGGCGCTCCCTCAGTACTGACCCACTGACAGTGCGGCGCTCACTCAGTACTGACCCTCCAACAGTGCGGCGCTCCCTCAGTACTGACCCTCTGACAGTGCTGCACTTCCTCAGTACCGACCATCTGACAGTGCAGCACTCCCTCAGTACTGACCCTCTGACAGTGCAGCACTCCCTCAGTACTGACCCTCAGACAGTGCAGCACTCCCTCAGTACTGATCCTCTGACAGTGCGGTGCTCCCTCGGTACTGACCCTCTGACAGTGCGGCGCTCCCTCAGTACTGACCCTCCGACAGTGCGGCACTCACTCAGTACTGACCCTCCGACAGTGCGGCGCTCCCTCAGTACTGATCCTCTGACAGTGCGGCACTCACTCAGTACTGACCCTCCAACAGTGAGCCACTCCCTCAGTACTGACTCTCCGACAGTGCAGCACTCCCTCAGTACTGACCCTCCGACAGTGCGGCGCTCCCTCAGTACTGACCCTCCGACAGTGCGGCGCTCCCTCAGTACTGACCCTCTGACAGTACGGCGCTCCCTCAGTACTGACCCACTGACAGTGCGGCGCTCACTCAGTACTGACCCTCCAACAGTGCGGCACTCCCTCACCTCAGTACTACCCCTCCGACAGTGCAGCACTCCCTCAGCACTGACCCTCCGACAGTGCGGCACTCCCATCACTTCAGTACTGCCCCTCCGACAGTGCAGCACTCCCTCAGCACTGACCCTCCGACAGTGCGGCACTCCCTCACCTCAGTACTGCTCCTCCAGCAGTGCAGCACTCCCTCAGCACTGACCCTCGGACAGTGCGGCACTCCCTCACCTCAGTACTGCCCCTCCGACAGTGCAGCACTCCCTCAGCACTGACCCTCCGACAGTGCGCCGCTCCCTCTGGACTGACCCTCCGACAGTGCGGCGCTCCCTCAGCACTGACTCTCCGACAGTGGGGCGCTCCCTCAGCACTGACCCTCCGACAGTGCGGCGCCCCCTCAGTACTGACCCTGCGACAGTGCGACGCTCCCTCAGTACTGACCCTCTGACACTCCGGCTCTCCCTCAGTACTGACCCACTGACAGTGCGGTGCTCCCTCAGTACTGACCCACTGACAGTGCGGTGCTCCCTCAGTACTGACCCACTGACAGTGCGGTGCTCCCTCAGTACTGACCCACTGACAGTGCGGCACTCCCTCAGTACTGATCCTCTGACAGTGCGGTGCTCCCTCGATACTGACCCTCTGACAGTGCGGCGCTCCCTCAGTACTGACCCTCCGACAGTGCGGCACTCCCTCAGTACTGACCCTCTGACAGTGCAGCACTCCTCAGTACTGAACCTCTGACAGTGCAGCACTCCCTCAGTACTGACCCTCTGACAGTGCAGCACTCCCTCAGTACTGACCCTCTGACAGTGCAGCACTCCCTCAGTACTGACCCTCCGACAGTGCGGCGCTCCCTCAGTACTGACCCTCCGACAGTGCGGCGCTCCCTCAGTACTGACCCTCTGACAGTACGGCGCTCCCTCAGTACTGACCCACTGACAGTGCGGCGCTCACTCAGTACTGACCCTCCAACAGTGCGGCGCTCCCTCAGGACTGACCCTCTGACAGTGCTGCACTTCCTCAGTACCGACCATCTGACAGTGCAGCACTCCCTCAGTACTGACCCTCTGACAGTGCAGCACTCCCTCAGTACTGACCCTCAGACAGTGCAGCACTCCCTCAGTACTGATCCTCTGACAGTGCGGTGCTCCCTCGGTACTGACCCTCTGACAGTGCGGCGCTCCCTCAGTACTGACCCTCCGACAGTGCGGCACTCACTCAGTACTGACCCTCCGACAGTGCGGCGCTCCCTCAGTACTGATCCTCTGACAGTGCGGCACTCACTCAGTACTGACCCTCCAACAGTGAGCCACTCCCTCAGTACTGACTCTCCGACAGTGCGCCGCTCCCTCAGTACTGACCCTCCGACAGTGCGCCGCTCGCTCAGTACTGACGCTCTGACAGTGTGGTGCTCCCTCGGTACTGACCCTCTGACAGTGCGGCGCTCCCTCAGCACTGACCCTCCGATAGTACGGCGCTCCCTCAGTACTGACCCTCCGACAGTGCAGCGCTCCCTCAGTACTGACCCTCTGACAGTGCAGCACTCCCTCAGTGATGACCCTCTGACAGTGCAGCACTCCCTCAGTACTGACCCTCTGACAGTGCAGCACTCCCTCAGTACTGACCCTCTGACAGTGCAGCACTCCCTCAGTACTGACCCTCCGACAGTGCGGCGCTCCCTCAGTACTGACCCTCCGACAGTGCGGCGCTCCCTCAGTACTGACCCTCCAACAGTGCGGTGCTCCCTCAGAACTGACCCTCCGACAGTGCGGCGCTCCCTCAGTACTGACCCTCCGACAGTGCGGCACTCCCTCAGCACTGACCCTCCAACAGTGCGGTTCTCCCTCAGTACTGACTCTCCGACTGTGCGGCGCTCCCTCAGCACTGACCCGACGACAGTGCGGCGCTCCCTCAGCACTCACCCTCCGACAGTGCGGCGCTCCCTCAGTGCTGACCCTCTGACAGTGCGATGCTCCCTCAGTCCTGACCCTTTGACAGTGAGCCGCTCCCTCAGCAGTGACCCTCCGACAGTGCGGCACTCCCTCAGCACTGACCCTCCGACAGTGCGGCACTCCCTCAGACCTGACCCTCCGACAGTGCGGTGCTCCCTCAGCACTGACCCTCTGACAGTGTGGTGCTCCCTCGGTACTGACCCTCTGACAGTGCGGCGCTCCCTCAGCACTGACCCTCCGATAGTACGGCGCTCCCTCAGTACTGACCCTCCGACAGTGCAGCGCTCCCTCAGTACTGACCCTCTGACAGTGCAGCACTCCCTCAGTGATGACCCTCTGACAGTGCAGCACTCCCTCAGTACTGACCCTCTGACAGTGCAGCACTCCCTCAGTACTGACCCTCTGACAGTGCAGCACTCCCTCAGTACTGACCCTCCGACAGTGCGGCGCTCCCTCAGTACTGACCCTCCGACAGTGCGGCGCTCCCTCAGTACTGACCCTCCAACAGTGCGGTGCTCCCTCAGAACTGACCCTCCGACAGTTGCGTCGCTCCCTCAGTACTGACCCTCCGACAGTGCGGCACTCCCTCAGCACTGACCCTCCAACAGTGCGGTTCTCCCTCAGTACTGACTCTCCGACAGTGCGGCGCTCCCTCAGCACTGACCCAACGACAGTGCGGCGCTCCCTCAGCACTCACCCTCCGACAGTGCGGCGCTCCCTCAGTGCTGACCCTCTGACAGTGCGATGCTCCCTCAGTCCTGACCCTTTGACAGTGAGCCGCTCCCTCAGCAGTGACCCTCCGACAGTGCGGCACTCCCTCAGCACTGACCCTCCGACAGTGCGGCACTCCCTCAGACCTGACCCTCCGACAGTGCGGTGCTCCCTCAGCACTGACCCTCTGACAGTGCAGCGCTCCCTCAGCACTGACCCTCTGACAGTGCAGCGCTCCCTCAGTATTGACCCTCCGACAGTGCGGCAGTCCCTCAGTACTGACTCTCCGACAGTGCGGCCCTCCCTCGGTACCAAACCTCCGACAGTGCGGCGCTCCCTCGGTACTGGCCCTCCGACAGTGCGGCACTCCCTCAGTACTGACCCTCTGACAGTGCAGCGTTTCCTCAGTGCTGACCCTCTGACAGTGCAGCGTTCCCTCAGTACTGACCCTCTGACAGTGCAGCGCTCCCTCAGTGCTGAACCTCTGACAGTGCAGCGCTCCCTCAGCACTAACCCTCTGACAGTGCAGCGCTCCCTCAGCACTGACCCTCTGACAGTGTGGCGCTCCCTCAGCACTAACCCTCTGACAGTGCAGCGCTCCCTCAGCACTGACCCTCTGACAGTGCAGCGCTCCCTCAGTACTGACTCTCTGACAGTGTAGCGCTCCCTCAGTACTGACCCTCCAACAGCACGGTGCTCCCTCGGTACTGACCCTCTGACAACGCGGTGCTCCCTCAGCACTGGCCCTCCCACAGTGCGGTACTCCCTCAGCACTGACCCTCCAACAGTGCGGCTCTCACTCAGCACTGACTGTCCGACAGTGCTGCGCTCCCTCAGCACTGACCCGCCGACAGTCCGGCGCTCCCTCAGCACTCACCCTCCGACAGTGCGGCGCTCCCTCAGTGCTGACCCTCTGACAGTGCGATGCTCCCTCAGTCCTGACCCTTTGACAGTGCGCCGCTCCCTCAGCACTGACCCTCAGACAGTGCGGCGCTCCCTCATCACTGACCCTCCAACAGTGCGGCACTCCCTCAGCACTGACCCTCCGACAGTGCGGCACTCCCTCAGACCTGACCCTCCGACAGTGCGGTGCTCCCTCAGTACTGACCCTCCGATAGTGCGGCGCTCCCTCAGTATTGACCCTCCGACAGTGCGGCAGCCCCTCAGTACTGACTCTCCGACAGTGCGGCGCTCCCTCGGTACCGACCCTCCGACAGTGCGGCGCTCCCTCGGTACTGACCCTCCGACAGTGCGGCACTCCCTCAGTACTGACCCTCCGACAGTGCGGCGCTCCCTCACTACTGACCGTGCGGTGCCTCCTCAGTACTGACCCTCCAACAGTGCGGCGCTCCCTCACCTCAGTACTACCCCTCCGACAGTGCAGCACTCCCTCAGCACTGACCCTCCGACAGTGCGGCACTCCCATCACTTCAGTACTGCCCCTCCGACAGTGCAGCACTCCCTCAGCACTGGCCCTCCGACAGTGCGGCACTCCCTCACCTCAGTACTGCCCCTCCAGCAGTGCAGCACTCCCTCAGCACTGACCCTCGGACAGTGCGGCACTCCCTCACCTCAGTACTGCCCCTCCGACAGTGCAGCACTCCCTCAGCACTGACCCTCCGACAGTGCGCCGCTCCCTCTGGACTGACCCTCCGACAGTGCGGCGCTCCCTCAGCACTGACTCTCCGACAGTGGGGCGCTCCCTCAGCACTGACCCTCCGACAGTGCGGCGCCCCCTCAGTACTGACCCTCCGACAGTGCGACGCTCCCTCAGTACTGACCCTCTGACACTCCGGCTCTCCCTCAGTACTGACCCACTGACAGTGCGGTGCTCCCTCAGTACTGACCCACTGACAGTGCGGTGCTCCCTCAGTACTGACCCACTGACAGTGCGGTGCTCCCTCAGTACTGAACCTCTGACAGTGCAGCACTCCCTCAGTACTGACCCTCTGACAGTGCAGCACTCCCTCAGTACTGACCCTCTGACAGTGCAGCACTCCCTCAGTACTGACCCTCCGACAGTGCGGCGCTCCCTCAGTACTGACCCTCCGACAGTGCGGCGCTCCCTCAGTACTGACCCTCTGACAGTACGGCGCTCCCTCAGTACTGACCCACTGACAGTGCGGCGCTCACTCAGTACTGACCCTCCAACAGTGCGGCGCTCCCTCAGTACTGACCCTCTGACAGTGCAGCACTCCCTCAGTACTGATCCTCTGACAGTGCGGTGCTCCCTCGGTACTGACCCTCTGACAGTGCGGCGCTCCCTCAGTACTGACCCTCCGACAGTGCGGCACTCACTCGGTACTGACCCTCCGACAGTGCGGCGCTCCCTCAGTACTGACCCTCCGACAGTGCGGCACTCCATCACCTCAGTACAGCCCCTCCGACAATGCAGCACTTCCTCAGTACTGACCCTCCAACAGTGAGCCGCTCCCTCAGTACTGACTTTCCGACAGTGCGCCGCTCCCACAGTACTGACCCTCCGACAGTGCGCCGCTCGCTCAGTACTGACCCTCTGACAGTGTGGTGCTTCCTCAGTACTGACCCTCTGACAGTGCGGAGCTCCCTCAGCACTGACCCTCCGATAGTACGGCGCTCCCTCAGTACTGACCCTCCGACAGTGCAGCGCTCCCTCAGTACTGACCCTCTGACAGTGTAGCACTCCCTCAGTACTGACCCTCTGACAGTGCAGCACTCCCTCAGTACTGACCCTCTGACAGTGCAGCACTCCCTCAGTACTGACCCTCTGACAGTGCAGCACTCCCTCAGTACTGACCCTCTGACAGTGCGGCGCTCCCTCAGTACTGACCCTCCGACAGTGCGGCGCTCCCTCAGTACTGACCCTCCGACAGTGCGGCGCTCCCTCAGTACTGACCCTCCGACAGTGCGCCACTCCCTCAGTACATACTCTCTGGCATTGTGGCACTCCCTCAGCACTGACCCTCCCACAGTGCAGCACTCCCTCAGCACTGACCCTCCGACAGTGCGGCGCTCCCTCAGTACTGACCCTCCGACAGTGGGGCGCACCCTCAGTCCTGACCCTCCGACAGTGCGGCGCTCCCTCAGTACTGACCCTCCGACAGTGTGGCACTCCCTCAGCACTGACCCTCGGACAGTGCGGCGCTCCCTCAGTACTGACTCTCGGACAGTGCGGCGCTCCCTCAGTACTAACTCTCCGACAGTGCGGCGCTCACTCAGTACTGACTCTCCGACAGTGCGGCGCTCCCTCAGTACTGATCCTCCGACAGTGCGGCAAGTTTAGCACAGGGCCAAATCGCTGGCTTTGAAAGCAGACCAAGGCAGGCCAGCAGCACGGTTCAATTCCCGTACCAGGCTCCCCGAATAGGTGCCGGAATGTGGCGACTAGGGGCTTTTCACAATAACTTCATTTGAAGCGTACTTGTGACAAAAAGCGATTATCATTTTTTTCGTTCATTTTCCGACAGTGCGTCGCTCCCTCAGCACTGACTCTCCGACAGTGCGGCACTCCCTCAGCCCTGACCCTCCGACAGTGCGGCACTCCCTCAGCACTGACTCTCCGACAGTGCGGCACTCCCTCAGTACTGACTCTCCGACAGTGCGGCGCTCCCTCAGTACTGACTCTCCGACAGTGCGGCGCACCCTCAGTACTGACTCTCCGACAGTGCGGCTCTCCCTCAGTACTGACTCTCCGACAGTGCGGCACTCCCTCAGTACTGACTCTCCGACAGTGCGGCGCTCCCTCAGTACTGACCCTCCGAAAGTGCGGCACTCCCTCACCTCAGTACTCCCCTACGACAGTGCAGCACTCCCTCAGCACTGACTCTCCGACAGTGCGGCACACCCTCAGTACTGACCCACCGATAGTGCGGCACTCCCTCAGTACTGACCCTCCGACAGTGCGGCGCTCCCTCAGTACTGACCCTCCGACAGTGCGCTACTCCCTCAGTACAGACTCTCCGACAGTGTGGCACTCCCTCAGCACTGACCCTCCGACAGTGCAGCACTCCCTCAGTACTGACCCTCCAACAGTGCACCGCTCCCTCAGTACTGACCCTCCGACAGTGCAGCGCTCCCTCAGTACTGACCCTCCGACAGTGCGGCACTCCCTCAGTACTGACCCTCCGACAGTGCGGTGCCACCTCAGTACTGACCCTCCGACAGTGCGGTGCCACCTCAGTACTGACCCTCCGACAGTGCAGCACTCCCTCAGTACTGACCCTCCGACAGTGCGGCACTCCCTCAGTACTGACTCTCCGACAGTGCGGCACTCCCTCAGTACTGACCCTCCAACAGTGCGGCACTCCCTCAGCACTGACTCTCCGACAGTGCGGCACTCTCTCAGTACTGACCCTCCAACAGTGCACCGCTCCCTCAGTACTGACCCTCCGACTGTGCACCGCTCCCTCAGTACTGACCCTCCGACAGTCCGGCGCTCCCTCAGTACTGCCCCACCGACAGTGCGGAGCCCCCACAGTACTGACCCTCCAACAGTGCGGCGCTCGCTCAGTACTGACTCTCCGACAGTGCGGCACTCCCTCAGTACTGACCCTCCAACAGTGCACCGCTCCCTCAGTACTGACCCTCCGACTGTGCACCGCTCCCTCAGTACTGACCCTCCGACAGTCCGGCGCTCCCTCAGTACTGCCCCACCGACAGTGCGGAGCCCCCACAGTACTGACCCTCCGACAGTGCGGCGAACGCTCAGTACTGACTCTCCGACAGTGCGGCGCTCCCTCACCTCAGTACTGCCCCTCCGACAGTGCAGCACTCCCTCAGCACTGACTCTCCGACAGTGCGGCACTCCCTCAGTACTGACCCTCCGACAGTGCGGCACTCCCTCAGTACTGACCCTCCGACAGTGCGGCGCTCCCTCACAACTGACCGTGCGGTGCCTCCTCAGTACTGACCCTCCAACAGTGCGGCACTCCCTCACCTCAGTACTACCCCTCCGACAGTGCAGCACTCCCTCAGCACTGACCCTCCGACAGTGCGGCACACCCTCAGTACTGACCCACCGATAGTGCGGCACTCCCTCAGTACTGACCCTCCGACAGTGCGGCGCTCCCTCAGTACTGACCCTCCGACAGTGCGCTACTCCCTCAGTACAGACTCTCCGACAGTGTGGCACTCCCTCAGCACTGACCCTCCGACAGTGCAGCACTCCCTCAGTACTGACCCTCCAACAGTGCACCGCTCCCTCAGTACTGACCCTCCGACAGTGCAGCGCTCCCTCAGTACTGACCCTCCGACAGTGCGGCACTCCCTCAGTACTGACCCTCCGACAGTGCGGTGCCACCTCAGTACTGACCCTCCGACAGTGCGGTGCCACCTCAGTACTGACCCTCCGACAGCGCAGCACTCCCTCAGTACTGACCCTCCGACAGTGCGGCACTCCCTCAGTACGGACTCTCCGACAGTGCGGCACTCCCTCAGTACTGACCCTCCAACAGTGCGGCACTCCCTCAGCACTGACTCTCCGACAGTGCGGCACTCCCTCAGTACTGACCCTCCAACAGTGCACCGCTCCCTCAGTACTGACCCTCCGACTGTGCACCGCTCCCTCAGTACTGACCCTCCGACAGTCCGGCGCTCCCTCAGTACTGCCCCACCGACAGTGCGGAGCCCCCACAGTACTGACCCTCCGACAGTGCGGCGCTCGCTCAGTACTGACTCTCCGACAGTGCGGCACTCCCTCAGTACTGACCCTCCAACAGTGCACCGCTCCCTCAGTACTGACCCTCCGACTGTGCACCGCTCCCTCAGTACTGATCCTCCGACAGTCCGGCGCTCCCTCAGTACTGCCCCACCGACAGTGCGGAGCCCCCACAGTACTGACCCTCCGACAGTGCGGCGCTCGCTCAGTACTGACTCTCCGACAGTGCGGCGCTCCCTCACCTCAGTACTGCCCCTCCGACAGTGCGGCACTCCCTCAGTACTGACCCTCCGACAGTGCGGCACTCCCTCAGTACTGACCCTCCGACAGTGCGGCGCTCCCTCACTACTGACCGTGCGGTGCCTCCTCAGTACTGACCCTCCAACAGTGCGGCACTCCCTCACCTCAGTACTACCCCTCCGACAGTGCAGCACTCCCTCAGCACTGACCCTCCGACAGTGCGGCACTCCCATCACTTCAGTACTGCCCCTCCGACAGTGCAGCACTCCCTCAGCACTGACCCTCCGACAGTGCGGCACTCCCTCACCTCAGTACTGCCCCTCCAGCAGTGCAGCACTCCCTCAGCACTGACCCTCGGACAGTGCGGCACTCCCTCACCTCAGTACTGCCCCTCCGACAGTCCAGCACTCCCTCAGCACTGACCCTCCGACAGTGCGCCGCTCCCTCTGGACTGACCCTCCGACAGTGCGGCGCTCCCTCAGCACTGACTCTCCGACAGTGGGGCGCTCCCTCAGCACTGACCCTCCGACAGTGCGGCGCCCCCTCAGTACTGACCCTGCAACAGTGCGACGCTCCCTCAGTACTGACCCTCTGACACTCCGGCTCTCCCTCAGTACTGACCCACTGACAGTGCGGTGCTCCCTCAGTACTGACCCACTGACAGTGCGGTGCTCCCTCAGTACTGACCCACTGACAGTGCGGTGCTCCCTCAGTACTGACCCACTGACAGTGCGGCACTCCCTCAGTACTGATCCTCTGACAGTGCGGTGCTCCCTCGGTACTGACCCTCTGACAGTGCGGCGGTCCCTCAGTACTGACCCTCCGACAGTGCGGCACTCCCTCAGTACTGACCCTCTGACAGTGCAGCACTCCCTCAGTACTGAACCTCTGACAGTGCAGCACTCCCTCAGTACTGACCCTCTGACAGTGCAGCACTCCCTCAGTACTGACCCTCTGACAGAGCAGCACTCCCTCAGTACTGACCCTCCGACAGTGCGGCGCTCCCTCAGTACTGACCCTCCGACAGTGCGGCGCTCCCTCAGTACTGACCCTCTGACAGTACGGCGCTCCCTCAGTACTGACCCACTGACAGTGCGGCGCTCACTCAGTACTGACCCTCCAACAGTGCGGCACTCCCTCACCTCAGTACTACCCCTCCGACAGTGCAGCACTCCCTCAGCACTGACCCTCCGACAGTGCGGCACTCCCATCACTTCAGTACTGCCCCTCCGACAGTGCAGCACTCCCTCAGCACTGACCCTCCGACAGTGCGGCACTCCCTCACCTCAGTACTGCCCCTCCAGCAGTGCAGCACTCCCTCAGCAATGACCCTCGGACAGTGCGGCACTCCCTCACCTCAGTACTGCCCCTCCGACAGTGCAGCACTCCCTCAGCACTGGCCCTCCGACAGTGCGCCGCTCCCTCTGGACTGACCCTCCGACAGTGCGGCGCTCCCTCAGCACTGACTCTCCGACAGTGGGGCGCTCCCTCAGCACTGACCCTCCGACAGTGCGGCGCCCCCTCAGTACTGACCCTGCAACAGTGCGACGCTCCCTCAGTACTGACCCTCTGACACTCCGGCTCTCCCTCAGTACTGACCCACTGACAGTGCGGTGCTCCCTCAGTACTGACCCACTGACAGTGCGGTGCTCCCTCAGTACTGACCCACTGACAGTGCGGTGCTCCCTCAGTACTGACCCACTGACAGTGCGGCACTCCCTCAGTACTGATCCTCTGACAGTGCGGTGCTCCCTCGGTACTGACCCTCTGACAGTGCGGCGCTCCCTCAGTACTGACCCTCCGACAGTGCGGCACTCCCTCAGTACTGACCCTCTGACAGTGCAGCACTCCCTCAGTACTGAACCTCTGACAGTGCAGCACTCCCTCAGTACTGACCCTCTGACAGTGCAGCACTCCCTCAGTACTGACCCTCCGACAGTGCGGCGCTCCCTCAGTACTGACCCTCCGACAGTACGGCGCTCCCTCAGTACTGACCCACTGACAGTGCGGCGCTCACTCAGTACTGACCCTCCAACAGTGCGGCACTCCCTCACCTCAGTACTACCCCTCCGACAGTGCAGCACTCCCTCAGCACTGACCCTCCGACAGTGCGGCACTCCCATCACTTCAGTACTGCCCCTCCGACAGTGCAGCACTCCCTCAGCACTGACCCTCCGACAGTGCGGCACTCCCTCACCTCAGTACTGCCCCTCCAGCAGTGCAGCACTCCCTCAGCACTGACCCTCGGACAGTGCGGCACTCCCTCACCTCAGTACTGCCCCTCCGACAGTGCAGCACTCCCTCAGCACTGACCCTCCGACAGTGCGCCGCTCCCTCTGGACTGACCCTCCGACAGTGCGGCGCTCCCTCAGCACTGACTCTCCGACAGTGGGGCGCTCCCTCAGCACTGACCCTCCGACAGTGCGGCGCCCCCTCAGTACTGACCCTGCGACAGTGCGACGCTCCCTCAGTACTGACCCTCTGACACTCCGGCTCTCCCTCAGTACTGACCCACTGACAGTGCGGTGCTCCCTCAGTACTGACCCACTGACAGTGCGGTGCTCCCTCAGTACTGACCCACTGACAGTGCGGTGCTCCCTCAGTACTGACCCACTGACAGTGCGGTGCTCCCTCAGTACTGACCCACTGACAGTGCGGCACTCCCTCAGTACTGATCCTCTGACAGTGCGGTGCTCCCTCGATACTGACCCTCTGACAGTGCGGCGCTCCCTCAGTACTGACCCTCCGACAGTGCAGCACTCCCTCAGTACTGACCCTCTGACAGTGCAGCACTCCCTCAGTACTGACCCTCTGACACTCCGGCTCTTCCTCAGTACTGACCCACTGACAGTGCGGTGCTCCCTCAGTACTGACCCACTGACAGTGCGGTGCTCCCTCAGTACTGACCCACTGACAGTGCGGTGCTCCCTCAGTACTGACCCACTGACAGTGCGGCACTCCCTCAGTACTGATCCTCTGACAGTGCGGTGCTCCCTCGGTACTGACCCTCTGACAGTGCGGCGCTCCCTCAGTACTGACCCTCCGACAGTGCGGCACTCCCTCAGTACTGACCCTCTGACAGTGCAGCACTCCCTCAGTACTGAACCTCTGACAGTGCAGCACTCCCTCAGTACTGACCCTCTGACAGTGCAGCACTCCCTCAGTACTGACCCTCTGACAGTGCAGCACTCCCTCAGTACTGACCCTCCGACAGTGCGGCGCTCCCTCAGTACTGACCCTCCGACAGTGCGGCGCTCCCTCAGTACTGACCCTCTGACAGTACGGCGCTCCCTCAGTACTGACCCACTGACAGTGCGGCGCTCACTCAGTACTGACCCTCCAACAGTGCGGCACTCCCTCACCTCAGTACTACCCCTCCGACAGTGCAGCACTCCCTCAGCACTGACCCTCCGACAGTGCGGCACTCCCATCACTTCAGTACTGCCCCTCCGACAGTGCAGCACTCCCTCAGCACTGACCCTCCGACAGTGCGGCACTCCCTCACCTCAGTACTGCCCCTCCAGCAGTGCAGCACTCCCTCAGCACTGACCCTCGGACAGTGCGGCACTCCCTCACCTCAGTACTGCCCCTCCGACAGTGCAGCACTCCCTCAGCACTGACCCTCCGACAGTGCGCCGCTCCCTCTGGACTGACCCTCCGACAGTGCGGCGCTCCCTCAGCACTGACTCTCCGACAGTGGGGCGCTCCCTCAGCACTGACCCTCCGACAGTGCGGCGCCCCCTCAGTACTGACCCTGCGACAGTGCGACGCTCCCTCAGTTACTGACCCTCTGACACTCCGGCTCTCCCTCAGTACTGACCCACTGACAGTGCGGTGCTCCCTCAGTACTGACCCACTGACAGTGCGGTGCTCCCTCAGTACTGACCCACTGACAGTGCGGTGCTCCCTCAGTACTGACCCACTGACAGTGCGGTGCTCCCTCAGTACTGACCCACTGACAGTGCGGCACTCCCTCAGTACTGATCCTCTGACAGTGCGGTGCTCCCTCGATACTGACCCTCTGACAGTGCGGCGCTCCCTCAGTACTGACCCTCCGACAGTGCGGCACTCCCTCAGTACTGACCCTCTGACAGTGCAGCACTCCCTCAGTACTGAACCTCTGACAGTGCAGCACTCCCTCAGTACTGACCCTCTGACAGTGCAGCACTCCCTCAGTACTGACCCTCTGACAGTGCAGCACTCCCTCAGTACTGACCCTCCGACAGTGCGGCGCTCCCTCAGTACTGACCCTCCGACAGTGCGGCGCTCCCTCAGTACTGACCCTCTGACAGTACGGCGCTCCCTCAGTACTGACCCACTGACAGTGCGGCGCTCACTCAGTACTGACCCTCCAACAGTGCGGCGCTCCCTCAGTACTGACCCTCTGACAGTGCTGCACTTCCTCAGTACCGACCATCTGACAGTGCAGCACTCCCTCAGTACTGACCCTCTGACAGTGCAGCACTCCCTCAGTACTGACCCTCAGACAGTGCAGCACTCCCTCAGTACTGATCCTCTGACAGTGCGGTGCTCCCTCGGTACTGACCCTCTGACAGTGCGGCGCTCCCTCAGTACTGACCCTCCGACAGTGCGGCACTCACTCAGTACTGACCCTCCGACAGTGCGGCGCTCCCTCAGTACTGATCCTCTGACAGTGCGGCACTCACTCAGTACTGACCCTCCAACAGTGAGCCGCTCCCTCAGTACTGACTCTCCGACAGTGCGCCGCTCCCTCAGTACTGACCCTCCGACAGTGCGCCGCTCGCTCAGTACTGACCCTCTGACAGTGTGGTGCTCCCTCGGTACTGACCCTCTGACAGTGCGGCGCTCCCTCAGCACTGACCCTCCGATAGTACGGCGCTCCCTCAGTACTGACCCTCCGACAGTGCAGCGCTCCCTCAGTACTGACCCTCTGACAGTGCAGCACTCCCTCAGTGATGACCCTCTGACAGTGCAGCACTCCCTCAGTACTGACCCTCTGACAGTGCAGCACTCCCTCAGTACTGACCCTCTGACAGTGCAGCACTCCCTCAGTACTGACCCTCCGACAGTGCGGCGCTCCCTCAGTACTGACCCTCCGACAGTGCGGCGCTCCCTCAGTACTGACCCTCCAACAGTGCGGTGCTCCCTCAGAACTGACGCTCCGACAGTGCGGCGCTCCCTCAGTACTGAGCCTCCGACAGTGCGGCACTCCCTCAGCACTGACCCTCCAACAGTGCGGTTCTCCCTCAGTACTGACTCTCCGACAGTGCGGCGGTCCCTCAGCACTGACCCGACGACAGTGCGGCGCTCCCTCAGCACTCACCCTCCGACAGTGCGGCGCTCCCTCAGTGCTGACCCTCTGACAGTGCGATGCTCCCTCAGTCCTGACCCTTTGACAGTGAGCCGCTCCCTCAGCAGTGACCCTCCGACAGTGCGGCACTCCCTCAGCACTGACCCTCCGACAGTGCGGCACTCCCTCAGACCTGACCCTCCGACAGTGCGGTGCTCCCTCAGCACTGACCCTCTGACAGTGTGGTGCTCCCTCGGTACTGACCCTCTGACAGTGCGGCGCTCCCTCAGCACTGACCCTCCGATAGTACGGCGCTCCCTCAGTACTGACCCTCCGACAGTGCAGCGCTCCCTCAGTACTGACCCTCTGACAGTGCAGCACTCCCTCAGTGATGACCCTCTGACAGTGCAGCACTCCCTCAGTACTGACCCTCTGACAGTGCAGCACTCCCTCAGTACTGACCCTCTGACAGTGCAGCACTCCCTCAGTACTGACCCTCCGACAGTGCGGCGCTCCCTCAGTACTGACCCTCCGACAGTGCGGCGCTCCCTCAGTACTGACCCTCCAACAGTGCGGTGCTCCCTCAGAACTGACCCTCCGACAGTGCGGCGCTCCCTCAGTACTGACCCTCCGACAGTGCGGCACTCCCTCAGCACTGACCCTCCAACAGTGCGGTTCTCCCTCAGTACTGACTCTCCGACAGTGCGGCGCTCCCTCAGCACTGACCCGACGACAGTGCGGCGCTCCCTCAGCACTCACCCTCCGACAGTGCGGCGCTCCCTCAGTGCTGACCCTCTGACAGTGCGATGCTCCCTCAGTCCTGACCCTTTGACAGTGAGCCGCTCCCTCAGCAGTGACCCTCCGACAGTGCGGCACTCCCTCAGCACTGACCCTCCGACAGTGCGGCACTCCCTCAGACCTGACCCTCCGACAGTGCGGTGCTCCCTCAGCACTGACCCTCTGACAGTGCAGCGCTCCCTCAGCACTGACCCTCTGACAGTGCAGCGCTCCCTCAGTATTGACCCTCCGACAGTGCGGCCGTCCCTCAGTACTGACTCTCCGACAGTGCGGCCCTCCCTCGGTACCAAACCTCCGACAGTGCGGCGCTCCCTCGGTACTGACCCTCCGACAGTGCGGCACTCCCTCAGTACTGACCCTCTGACAGTGCAGCGTTTCCTCAGTGCTGACCCTCTGACAGTGCAGCGTTCCCTCAGTCCTGACCCTCTGACAGTGCAGCGCTCCCTCAGTGCTGAACCTCTGACAGTGCAGCGCTCCCTCAGCACTAACCCTCTGACAGTGCAGCGCTCCCTCAGCACTGACCCTCTGACAGTGTGGCGCTCCTTCAGCACTAACCCTCTGACAGTGCAGCGCTCCCTCAGCACTGACCCTCTGACAGTGCAGCGCTCCCTCAGTACTGACTCTCTGACAGTGTAGCGCTCCCTCAGTACTGGCCCTCCAACAGCACGGTGCTCCCTCGGTACTGACCCTCTGACAACGCGGTGCTCACTCAGCACTGACCCTCCAACAGTGCGGCTCTCACTCAGCACTGACACTCCGACAGTGCTGCGCTCCCTCAGCACTGACCCGCCGACAGTGCGGCGCTCCCTCAGCACTCACCCTCCGACAGTGCGGCGCTCCCTCAGTGCTGACCCTTTGACAGTGCGCCGCTCCCTCAGCACTGACCCTCAGACAGTGCGGCGCTCCCTCATCACTGACCCTCCAACAGTGCGGCACTCCCTCAGCACTGACCCTCCGACAGTGCGGCACTCCCTCAGACCTGACCCTCCGACAGTGCGGTGCTCCCTCAGTACTGACCCTCCGATAGTACGGCCCTCCCTCAGTACTGACCCTCCGACAGTGCGCTGCTCCCTCAGTACTGACCCTCCGATAGTGCGGCGCTCCCTCAGTATTGACCCTCCGACAGTGCGGCAGTCCCTCAGTACTGACTCTCCGACAGTGCGGCGCTCCCTCGGTACCGACCCTCCGACAGTGCGGCGCTCCCTCGGTACTGACCCTCCGACAGTGCGGCACTCCCTCAGTACTGACCCTCCGACAGTGCGGCGCTCCCTCACTACTGACCGTGCGGTGCCTCCTCAGTACTGACCCTCTAACAGTGCGGCGCTCCCTCACCTCAGTACTACCCCTCCGACAGTGCAGCACTCCCTCAGCACTGACCCTCCGACAGTGCGGCACTCCCATCACTTCAGTACTGCCCCTCCGACAGTGCAGCACTCCCTCAGCACTGACCCTCCGACAGTGCGGCACTCCCTCACCTCAGTACTGCCCCTCCAGCAGTGCAGCAGTCCCTCAGCACTGACCCTCCGACAGTGCGCCGCTCCCTCTGGACTGACCCTCCGACAGTGCGGCGCTCCCTCAGCACTGACTCTCCGACAGTGGGGCGCTCCCTCAGCACTGACCCTCCGACAGTGCGGCGCCCCCTCAGTACTGACCCTCCGACAGTGCGACGCTCCCTCAGTACTGACCCTCTGACACTCCGGCTCTCCCTCAGTACTGACCCACTGACAGTGCGGTGCTCCCTCAGTACTGACCCACTGACAGTGCGGTGCTCCCTCAGTACTGACCCACTGACAGTGCGGTGCTCCCTCAGTACTGAACCTCTGACAGTGCAGCACTCCCTCAGTACTGACCCTCTGACAGTGCAGCACTCCCTCAGTACTGACCCTCTGACAGTGCAGCACTCCCTCAGTACTGACCCTCCGACAGTGCGGCGCTCCCTCAGTACTGACCCTCCGACAGTGCGGCGCTCCCTCAGTACTGACGCTCTGACAGTACGGCGCTCCCTCAGTACTGACCCACTGACAGTGCGGCGCTCACTCAGTACTGACCCTCCAACAGTGCGGCGCTCCCTCAGTACTGACCCTCTGACAGTGCTGCACTCCCTCAGTACTGACCCTCAGACAGTGCAGCACTCCCTCAGTACTGATCCTCTGACAGTGCGGTGCTCCCTCGGTACTGACCCTCTGACAGTGCGGCGCTCCCTCAGTACTGACCCTCCGACAGTGCGGCACTCACTCAGTACTGACCCTCCGACAGTGCGGCGCTCCATCAGTACTGACCCTCCGACAGTGCGGCACTCCATCACCTCAGTACAGCCCCTCCGACAATGCAGCACTTCCTCAGTACTGACCCTCCAACAGTGAGCCGCTCCCTCAGTACTGACTTTCCGACAGTGCGCCGCTCCCTCAGTACTGACCCTCCGACAGTGCGCCGCTCGCTCAGTACTGACCCTCTGACAGTGTGGTGCTTCCTCAGTACTGACCCTCTGACAGTGCGGAGCTCCCTCAGCACTGACCCTCCGATAGTACGGCGCTCCCTCAGTACTGACCCTCCGACAGTGCAGCGCTCCCTCAGTACTGACCCTCTGACAGTGTAGCACTCCCTCAGTACTGACCCTCTGACAGTGCAGCACTCCCTCAGTACTGACCTTCTGACAGTGCAGCACTCCCTCAGTACTGACCCTCTGACAGTGCAGCACTCCCTCAGTACTGACCCTCCGACAGTGCGGCGCTCCCTCAGTACTGACCCTCCGACAGTGCGGCGCTCCCTCAGTACTGACCCTCCGACAGTGCGCCACTCCCTCAGTACATACTCTCCGACAGTGCGGCACTCCCTCAGCACTGACCCTCCGACAGTGCGGCGCTCCCTCAGTACTGACCCTCCGACAGTGGGGCGCACCCTCAGTCCTGACCCTCCGACAGTGCGGCGCTCCCTCAGTACTGACCATCCGACAGTGTGGCACTCCCTCAGCACTGACCCTCGGACAGTGCGGCGCACCCTCAGTACTGACTCTCGGACAGTGCGGCGCTCCCTCAGTACTAACTCTCCGACAGTGCGGCGCTCACTCAGTACTGACTCTCCGACAGTGCGGCGCTCCCTCAGTACTGATCCTCCGACAGTGCGGCAAGTTTAGCACAGGGCCAAATCGCTGGCTTTGAAAGCAGACCAAGGCAGGCCAGCAGCACGGTTCAATTCCCGTACCAGGCTCCCCGAATAGGTGCCGGAATGTGGCGACTAGGGGCTTTTCACAGTAACTTCATTTGAAGCGTACTTGTGACAAAAAGCGATTATCATTTTTTTCGTTCATTTTCCGACAGTGCGTCGCTCCCTCAGCACTGACTCTCCGACAGTGCGGCACTCCCTCAGCCCTGACCCTCCGACAGTGCGGCACTCCCTCAGCACTGACTCTCCGACACTGCGGCACTCCCTCAGTACTGACTCTCCGACAGTGCGGCGCTCCCTCAGTACTGACTCTCCGACAGTGCGGCGCACCCTCAGTACTGACTCTCCGACAGTGCGGCTCTCCCTCAGTACTGACTCTCCGACAGTGCGGCACTCCCTCAGTACTGACTCTCCGACAGTGCGGCGCTCCCTCAGTACTGACCCTCCGAAAGTGCGGCACTCCCTCACCTCAGTACTCCCCTACGACAGTGCAGCACTCCCTCAGCACTGACTCTCCGACAGTGCGGCACACCCTCAGTACTGACCCACCGATAGTGCGGCACTCCCTCAGTACTGACCCTCCGACAGTGCGGCGCTCCCTCAGTACTGACCCTCCGACAGTGCGCTACTCCCTCAGTACAGACTCTCCGACAGTGTGGCACTCCCTCAGCACTGACCCTCCGACAGTGCAGCACTCCCTCAGTACTGACCCTCCAACAGTGCACCGCTCCCTCAGTACTGACCCTCCGACAGTGCAGCGCTCCCTCAGTACTGACCCTCCGACAGTGCGGCACTCCCTCAGTACTGACCCTCCGACAGTGCGGTGCCACCTCAGTACTGACCCTCCGACAGTGCGGTGCCACCTCAGTACTGACCCTCCGACAGTGCGGTGCCACCTCAGTACTGACCCTCCGACAGTGTGGCACTCCCTCAGCACTGACCCTCTGACAGTGTGGCACTCCCTCAGTACTGACTCTCCGACAGTGCGGCACTCCCTCAGTACTGACCCTCCAACAGTGCGGCACTCCCTCAGCACTGACTCTCCGACAGTGCGGCACTCCCTCAGTACTGACCCTCCAACAGTGCACCGCTCCCTCAGTACTGACCCTCCGACTGTGCACCGCTCCCTCAGTACTGACCCTCCGACAGTCCGGCGCTCCCTCAGTACTGCCCCACCGACAGTGCGGAGCCCCCACAGTACTGACCCTCCGACAGTGCGGCGCTCGCTCAGTACTGACTCTCCGACAGTGCGGCACTCCCTCAGTACTGACCCTCCAACAGTGCACCGCTCCCTCAGTACTGACCCTCCGACTGTGCACTGCTCCCTCAGTACTGACCCTCCGACAGTCCGGCGCTCCCTCAGTACTGCCCCACCGACAGTGCGGAGCCCCCACAGTACTGACCCTCCGACAGTGCGGCGAACGCTCAGTACTGACTCTCCGACAGTGCGGCGCTCCATCACCTCAGTACTGCCCCTCCGACAGTGCAGCACTCCCTCAGCACTGACTCTCCGACAGTGCGGCACTCCCTCAGTACTGACCCTCCGACAGTGCGGCGCTCCCTCACTACTGACCGTGCGGTGCCTCCTCAGTACTGACCCTCCAACAGTGCGGCACTCCCTCACCTCAGTACTACCCCTCCGACAGTGCAGCACTCCCTCAGCACTGACCCTCCGACAGTGCGGCACTCCCATCACTTCAGTACTGCCCCTCCGACAGTGCAGCACTCCCTCAGCACTGACCCTCCGACAGTGCGGCACTCCCTCACCTCAGTACTGCCCCTCCAGCAGTGCAGCACTCCCTCAGCACTGACCCTCGGACAGTGCGGCACTCCCTCACCTCAGTACTGCCCCTCCGACAGTGCAGCACTCCCTCAGCACTGACCCTCCGACAGTGCGCCGCTCCCTCTGGACTGACCCTCCGACAGTGCGGCGCTCCCTCAGCACTGACTCTCCGACAGTGGGCCGCTCCCTCAGCACTGACCCTCCGACAGTGCGGCGCCCCCTCAGTACTGACCCTGCGACAGTGCGACGCTCCCTCAGTACTGACCCTCTGACACTCCGGCTCTCCCTCAGTACTGACCCACTGACAGTGCGGTGCTCCCTCAGTACTGACCCACTGACAGTGCGGTGCTCCCTCAGTATTGACCCACTGACAGTGCGGTGCTCCCTCAGTACTGACCCACTGACAGTGCGGCACTCCCTCAGTACTGATCCTCTGACAGTGCGGTGCTCCCTCGGTACTGACCCTCTGACAGTGCGGCGCTCCCTCAGTACTGACCCTCCGACAGTGCGGCACTCCCTCAGTACTGACCCTCTGACAGTGCAGCACTCCCTCAGTACTGAACCTCTGACAGTGCAGCACTCCCTCAGTACTGACCCTCTGACAGTGCAGCACTCCCTCAGTACTGACCCTCCGACAGTGCGGCGCTCCCTCAGTACTGACCCTCCGACAGTGCGGCGCTCCCTCAGTACTGACCCTCTGACAGTACGGCGCTCCCTCAGTACTGACCCACTGACAGTGCGGCGCTCACTCAGTACTGACCCTCCAACAGTGCGGCGCTCCCTCAGTACTGACCCTCTGACAGTGCTGCACTTGCTCAGTACCGACCATCTGACAGTGCAGCACTCCCTCAGTACTGACCCTCTGACAGTGCAGCACTCCCTCAGTACTGACCCTCAGACAGTGCAGCACTCCCTCAGTACTGATCCTCTGACAGTGCGGTGCTCCCTCGGTACTGACCCTCTGACAGTGCGGCGCTCCCTCAGTACTGACCCTCCGACAGTGCGGCACTCACTCAGTACTGACCCTCCGACAGTGCGGCGCTCCCTCAGTACTTACCCTCCGACAGTGCGGCACTCCATCACCTCAGTACAGCCCCTCCGACAATGCAGCACTTCCTCAGTACTGACCCTCCAACAGTGAGCCGCTCTCTCAGTACTGACTCTCCGACAGTGCGCCGCTCCCTCAGTACTGACCCTCCGACAGTGCGCCGCTCGCTCAGTACTGACCCTCTGACAGTGTGGTGCTCCCTCGGTACTGACCCTCTGACAGTGCGGCGCTCCCTCAGCACTGACCCTCCGATAGTACGGCGCTCCCTCAGTACTGACCCTCCGACAGTGCAGCGCTCCCTCAGTACTGACCCTCTGACAGTGCAGCACTCCCTCAGTACTGACCCTCTGACAGTGCAGCACTCCCTCAGTACTGACCCTCTGACAGTGCAGCACTCCCTCAGTACTGACCCTCTGACAGTGCAGCACTCCCTCAGTACTGACCCTCCGACAATGCGGCGCTCCCTCAGTACTGACCCTCCGACAGTGCGGCGCTCCCTCAGTACTGACCCTCCAACAGTGCGGTGCTCCCTCAGAACTGACCCTCCGACAGTGCGGCGCTCCCTCAGTACTGACCCTCCGACAGCGCGGCACTCCCTCAGCACTGACCCTCCAACAGTGCGGTTCTCCCTCAGTACTGACTCTCCGACAGTGCGGCACTCCCTCAGCCCTGACCCTCCGACAGTGCGGCACTCCCTCAGCACTGACTCTCCGACAGTGCGGCACTCCCTCAGTACTGACTCACCGACAGTGCGGCGCTCCCTCAGTACTGACTCTCCGACAGTGCGGCGCACCCTCAGTACTGACTCTCCGACAGTGCGGCTCTCCCTCAGTACTGACTCTCCGACAGTGCGGCACTCCCTCAGTACTGACTCTCCGACAGTGCGGCGCTCCCTCAGTACTGACCCTCCGAAAGTGCGGCACTCCCTCACCTCAGTACTCCCCTACGACAGTGCAGCACTCCCTCAGCACTGACTCTCCGACAGTGCGGCACACCCTCAGTACTGACCCACCGATAGTGCGGCACTCCCTCAGTACTGACCCTCCGACAGTGCGGCGCTCCCTCAGTACTGACCCTCCGACAGTGCGGCGCTCCCTCAGTACTGACCCTCCGACAGTGCGGCGCTCCCTCAGTACTGACCCTCTGACAGTGCGCTACTCCCTCAGTACAGACTCTCCGACAGTGTGGCACTCCCTCAGCACTGACCCTCCGACAGTGCAGCACTCCCTCAGTACTGACCCTCCAACAGTGCACCGCTCCCTCAGTACTGACCCTCCGACAGTGCAGCGCTCCCTCAGTACTGACCCTCCGACAGTGCGGCACTCCCTCAGTACTGACCCTCCGACAGTGCGGTGCCACCTCAGTACTGACCCTCCGACAGTGCGGTGCCACCTCAGTACTGACCCTCCGACAGTGCAGCACTCCCTCAGTACTGACCCTCCGACAGTGCGGCACTCCCTCAGTACTGACCCTCCGACAATGCGGCGCTCCCTCAGTACTGACCCTCCGACAGTGCGGCGCTCCCTCAGTACTGACCCTCCAACAGTGCGGTGCTCCCTCAGAACTGACCCTCCGACAGTGCGGCGCTCCCTCAGTACTGACCCTCCGACAGCGCGGCACTCCCTCAGCACTGACCCTCCAACAGTGCGGTTCTCCCTCAGTACTGACTCTCCGACAGTGCGGCACTCCCTCAGCCCTGACCCTCCGACAGTGCGGCACTCCCTCAGCACTGACTCTCCGACAGTGCGGCACTCCCTCAGTACTGACTCACCGACAGTGCGGCGCTCCCTCAGTACTGACTCTCCGACAGTGCGGCGCACCCTCAGTACTGACTCTCCGACAGTGCGGCTCTCCCTCAGTACTGACTCTCCGACAGTGCGGCACTCCCTCAGTACTGACTCTCCGACAGTGCGGCGCTCCCTCAGTACTGACCCTCCGAAAGTGCGGCACTCCCTCACCTCAGTACTCCCCTACGACAGTGCAGCACTCCCTCAGCACTGACTCTCCGACAGTGCGGCACACCCTCAGTACTGACCCACCGATAGTGCGGCACTCCCTCAGTACTGACCCTCCGACAGTGCGGCGCTCCCTCAGTACTGACCCTCCGACAGTGCGGCGCTCCCTCAGTACTGACCCTCCGACAGTGCGGCGCTCCCTCAGTACTGACCCTCTGACAGTGCGCTACTCCCTCAGTACAGACTCTCCGACAGTGTGGCACTCCCTCAGCACTGACCCTCCGACAGTGCAGCACTCCCTCAGTACTGACCCTCCAACAGTGCACCGCTCCCTCAGTACTGACCCTCCGACAGTGCAGCGCTCCCTCAGTACTGACCCTCCGACAGTGCGGCACTCCCTCAGTACTGACCCTCCAACAGTGCGGTGCCACCTCAGTACTGACCCTCCGACAGTGCGGTGCCACCTCAGTACTGACCCTCCGACAGTGCAGCACTCCCTCAGTACTGACCCTCCGACAGTGCGGCACTCCCTCAGTACTGACTCTCCGACAGTGCGGCACTCCCTCAGTACTGACCCTCCAACAGTGCACCGCTCCCTCAGTACTGACCCTCCGACTGTGCACCGCTCCCTCAGTACTGACCCTCCGACAGTCCGGCGCTCCCTCAGTACTGCCCCACCGACAGTGCGGAGCCCCCACAGTACTGACCCTCCGACAGTGCGGCGCTCGCTCAGTCCTGACTCTCCGACAGTGCGGCACTCCCTCAGTACTGACCCTCCAACAGTGCACCGCTCCCTCAGTACTGACCCTCCGACTGTGCACCGCTCCCTCAGTACTGACCCTCCGACAGTCCGGCGCTCCCTCAGTACTGCCCCACCGACAGTGCGGAGCCCCCACAGTACTGACCCTCCGACAGTGCGGCGAACGCTCAGTACTGACTCTCCGACAGTGCGGCGCTCCCTCACCTCAGTACTGCCCCTCCGACAGTGCAGCACTCCCTCAGCACTGACTCTCCGACAGTGCGGCACTCCCTCAGTACTGACCCTCCGACAGTGCGGCACTCCCTCAGTACTGACCCTCCGACAGTGCGGCGCTCCCTCACTACTGACCGTGCGGTGCCTCCTCAGTACTGACCCTCCAACAGTGCGGCACTCCCTCACCTCAGTACTACCCCTCCGACAGTGCAGCACTCCCTCAGCACTGACCCTCCGACAGTGCGGCACTCCCATCACTTCAGTACTGCCCCTCCGACAGTGCAGCACTCCCTCAGCACTGACCCTCCGACAGTGCGGCACTCCCTCACCTCAGTACTGCCCCTCCAGCAGTGCAGCACTCCCTCAGCACTGACCCTCGGACAGTGCGGCACTCCCTCACCTCAGTACTGCCCCTCCGACAGTGCAGCACTCCCTCAGCACTGACCCTCCGACAGTGCGCCGCTCCCTCTGGACTGACCCTCCGACAGTGCGGCGCTCCCTCAGCACTGACTCTCCGACAGTGGGGCGCTCCCTCAGCACTGACCCTCCGACAGTGCGGCGCCCCCTCAGTACTGACCCTGCGACAGTGCGACGCTCCCTCAGTACTGACCCTCTGACACTCCGGCTCTCCCTCAGTACTGACCCACTGACAGTGCGGTGCTCCCTCAGTACTGACCCACTGACAGTGCGGTGCTCCCTCAGTGTTGACCCACTGACAGTGCGGTGCTCCCTCAGTACTGACCCACTGACAGTGCGGCACTCCCTCAGTACTGATCCGCTGACAGTGCGGTGCTCCCTCGGTACTGACCCTCTGACAGTGCGGCGCTCCCTCAGTACTGACCCTCCGACAGTGCGGCACTCCCTCAGCACTGACCCTCTGACAGTGCAGCACTCCCTCAGTACTGAACCTCTGACAGTGCAGCACTCCCTCAGTACTGACCCTCTGACAGTGCAGCACTCCCTCAGTACTGACCCTCCGACAGTGCGGCGCTCCCTCAGTACTGACCCTCCAACAGTGCGGCGCTCCCTCAGTACTGACCCTCTGACAGTGCAGCACTCCCTCAGTACTGACCCTCCGACAGTGCGGCGCTCCCTCAGTACTGACCCTCGAACAGTGCGGCACTCCCTCAGTACCGACCATCTGACAGTGCAGCACTCCCTCAGTACTGACCCTCTGACAGTGCAGCACTCCCTCAGTACTGACCCTCTGACAGTGCAGCACTCCCTCAGTACTGACCCACTGACAGTGCGGCGCTCACTCAGTACTGACCCTCCAACAGTGCGGCGCTCCCTCAGTACTGACCCTCTGACAGTGCTGCACTTCCTCAGTACCGACCATCTGACAGTGCAGCACTCCCTCAGTACTGACCCTCTGACAGTGCAGCACTCCCTCAGTACTGACCCTCTGACAGTGCGGCGCTCCCTCAGTACTGACCCTCCGACAGTGCGGCACTCACTCAGTACTGACCCTCCGACAGTGCGGCGCTCCCTCAGTACTGACCCTCCGACAGTGCGGCACTCCATCACCTCAGTACAGCCCCTCCGACAATGCAGCACTCCCTCAGTACTGACCCTCCAACAGTGAGCCGCTCCCTCAGTACTGACTCTCCGACAGTGCGCCGCTCCCTCAGTACTGACCCTCCGACAGTGCGCCGCTCGCTCAGTACTGACCCTCTGACAGTGTGGTGCTCCCTCGGTACTGACCCTCTGACAGTGCGGCGCTCCCTCAGCACTGACCCTCCGATAGTACGGCGCTCCCTCAGTACTGACCCTCCGACAGTGCAGCGCTCCCTCAGTACTGACCCTCTGACAGTGCAGCACTCCCTCAGTACTGACCCTCTGACAGTGCAGCAGTCCCTCAGTACTGACCCTCTGACAGTGCAGCACTCCCTCAGTACTGACCCTCTGACAGTGCAGCACTCCCTCAGTACTGACCCTCCGACAATGCGGCGCTCCCTCAGTACTGACCCTCCGACAGTGCGGCGCTCCCTCAGTACTGACCCTCCAACAGTGCACCGCTCCCTCAGTACTGACCCTCCGACAGTGCAGCGCTCCCTCAGTACTGACCCTCCGACAGTGCGGCACTCCCTCAGTACTGACCCTCCGACAGTGCGGTGCCACCTCAGTACTGACCCTCCGACAGTGCGGTGCCACCTCAGTACTGACCCTCCAACAGTGCAGCACTCCCTCAGTACTGACCCTCCGACAGTGCGGCACTCCCTCAGTACTGACTCTCCGACAGTGCGGCACTCCCTCAGTACTGACCCTCCAACAGTGCACCGCTCCCTCAGTACTGACCCTCCGACTGTGCACCGCTCCCTCAGTACTGACCCTCCGACAGTCCGGCGCTCCCTCAGTACTGCCCCACCGACAGTGCGGAGCCCCCACAGTACTGACCCTCCGACAGTGCGGCGCTCGCTCAGTACTGACTCTCCGACAGTGCGGCACTCCCTCAGTACTGACCCTCCAACAGTGCACCGCTCCCTCAGTACTGACCCTCCGACTGTGCACCGCTCCCTCAGTACTGACCCTCCGACAGTCCGGCGCTCCCTCAGTACTGCCCCACCGACAGTGCGGAGCCCCCACAGTACTGACCCTCCGACAGTGCGGCGAACGCTCAGTACTGACTCTCCGACAGTGCGGCGCTCCCTCACCTCAGTACTGCCCCTCCGACAGTGCAGCACTCCCTCAGCACTGACTCTCCGACAGTGCGGCACTCCCTCAGTACTGACCCTCCGACAGTGCGGCACTCCCTCAGTACTGACCCTCCGACAGTGCGGCGCTCCCTCACTACTGACCGTGCGGTGCCTCCTCAGTACTGACCCTCCAACAGTGCGGCACTCCCTCACCTCAGTACTACCCCTCCGACAGTGCAGCACTCCCTCAGCACTGACCCTCCGACAGTGCGGCACTCCCATCACTTCAGTACTGCCCCTCCGACAGTGCAGCACTCCCTCAGCACTGACCCTCCGACAGTGCGGCACTCCCTCACCTCAGTACTGCCCCTCCAGCAGTGCAGCACTCCCTCAGCACTGACCCTCGGACAGTGCGGCACTCCCTCACCTCAGTACTGCCCCTCCGACAGTGCAGCACTCCCTCAGCACTGACCCTCCGACAGTGCGCCGCTCCCTCTGGACTGACCCTCCGACAGTGCGGCGCTCCCTCAGCACTGACTCTCCGACAGTGGGCCGCTCCCTCAGCACTGACCCTCCGACAGTGCGGCGCCCCCTCAGTACTGACCCTGCGACAGTGCGACGCTCCCTCAGTACTGACCCTCTGACACTCCGGCTCTCCCTCAGTACTGACCCACTGACAGTGCGGTGCTCCCTCAGTACTGACCCACTGACAGTGCGGTGCTCCCTCAGTATTGACCCACTGACAGTGCGGTGCTCCCTCAGTACTGACCCACTGACAGTGCGGCACTCCCTCAGTACTGATCCTCTGACAGTGCGGTGCTCCCTCGGTACTGACCCTCTGACAGTGCGGCGCTCCCTCAGTACTGACCCTCCGACAGTGCGGCACTCCCTCAGCACTGACCCTCTGACAGTGCAGCACTCCCTCAGTACTGAACCTCTGACAGTGCAGCACTCCCTCAGTACTGACCCTCTGACAGTGCAGCACTCCCTCAGTACTGACCCTCCGACAGTGCGGCGCTCCCTCAGTACTGACCCTCCAACAGTGCGGCGCTCCCTCAGTACTGACCCTCTGACAGTGCAGCACTCCCTCAGTACTGACCCTCCGACAGTGCGGCGCTCCCTCAGTACTGACCCTCCAACAGTGCGGCGCTCCCTCAGTACTGACCCTCTGACAGTGCTGCACTTCCTCAGTACCGACCATCTGACAGTGCAGCACTCCCTCAGTACTGACCCTCTGACAGTGCAGCACTCCCTCAGTACTGACCCACTGACAGTGCGGCGCTCACTCAGTACTGACCCTCCAACAGTGCGGCGCTCCCTCAGTACTGACCCTCTGACAGTGCTGCACTTCCTCAGTACCGACCATCTGACAGTGCAGCACTCCCTCAGTACTGACCCTCTGACAGTGCAGCACTCCCTCAGTACTGACCCTCTGACAGTGCGGCGCTCCCTCAGTACTGACCCTCCGACAGTGCGGCACTCACTCAGTACTGACCCTCCGACAGTGCGGCGCTCCCTCAGTACTGACCCTCCGACAATGCAGCACTCCCTCAGTACTGACCCTCCAACAGTGAGCCGCTCCCTCAGTACTGACTCTCCGACAGTGCGCCGCTCCCTCAGTACTGACCCTCCGACAGTGCGCCACTCGCTCAGTACTGACCCTCTGACAGTGTGGTGCTCCCTCGGTACTGACCCTCTGACAGTGCGGCGCTCCCTCAGCACTGACCCTCCGATAGTACGGCGCGCCCTCAGTACTGACCCTCCGACAGTGCAGCGCTCCCTCAGTACTGACCCTCTGACAGTGCAGCACTCCCTCAGTACTGACCCTCTGACAGTGCAGCACTCCCTCAGTACTGACCCTCTGACAGTGCAGCACTCCCTCAGTACTGACCCTCTGACAGTGCAGCACTCCCTCAGTACTGACCCTCCGACAATGCGGCGCTCCCTCAGTACTGACCCTCCGACAGTGCGGCGCTCCCTCAGTACTGACCCTCCAACAGTGCGGTGCTCCCTCAGAACTGACCCTCCGACAGTGCGGCGCTCCCTCAGTACTGACCCTCCGACAGTGCGGCACTCCCTCAGCACTGACCCTCCAACAGTGCGGTTCTCCCTCAGTACTGACTCTCCGACAGTGCGGCGCTCCCTCAGCACTGACCCGCCGACAGTGCGGCGCTCCCTCAGCACTCACCCTCCGACAGTGCGGCGCTCCCTCAGTGCTGACCCTCTGACAGTGCGATGCTCCCTCAGTCCTGACCCTTTGACAGTGCGCCGCTCCCTCAGCACTGACCCTCCGACAGTGCGGCACTCCCACAGCACTGACCCTCCGACAGTGCGGCACTCCCTCAGACCTGACCCTCCGACAGTGCGGTGCTCCCTCAGCACTGACCCTCTGACAGTGCAGCGCTCCCTCAGCACTGACCCTCTGACAGTGCAGCGCTCCCTCAGTATTGACCCTCCGACAGTGCGGCAGTCCCTCAGTACTGACTCTCCGACAGTGCGGCCCTCCCTCGGTACCAAACCTCCGACAGTGCGGCGCTCCCTCGGTACTGACCCTCCGACAGTGCGGCACTCCCTCAGTACTGACCCTCTGACAGTGCAGCGTTCCCTCAGTGCTGACCCTCTGACAGTGCAGCGTTCCCTCAGTACTGACCCTCTGACAGTGCAGCGCTCCCTCAGTGCTGAACCTCTGACAGTGCAGCGCTCCCTCAGCACTAACCCTCTGACAGTGCAGCGCTCCCTCAGCACTGACCCTCTGACAGTGTGGCGCTCCCTCAGCACTAACCCTCTGACAGTGCAGCGCTCCCTCAGCACTGACCCTCTGACAGTGCAGCGCTCCCTCAGTACTGACTCTCTGACAGTGTAGCGCTCCCTCAGTACTGACCCTCCAACAGCACGGTGCTCCCTCGGTACTGACACTCTGACAACGCGGTGCTCCCTCAGCACTGGCCCTCCCACAGTGCGGTACTCCCTCAGCACTGACCCTCCAACAGTGCGGCTCTCCCTCAGCACTGACTCTCCGACAGTGCTGCGCTCCCTCAGCACTGACCCGCCGACAGTGCGGCGCTCCCTCAGCACTCACCCTCCGACAGTGCGGCGCTCCTTCAGTGCTGACCCTCTGACAGTGCGATGCTCCCTCAGTCCTGACCCTTTGACAGTGCGCCGCTCCCTCAGCACTGACCCTCAGACAGTGCGGCGCTCCCTCATCACTGACCCTCCGACAGTGCGGCACTCCCTCAGCACTGACCCTCCGACAGTGCGGCACTCCCTCAGACCTGACCCTCCGACAGTGCGCTGCTCCCTCAGTACTGACCCTCCGATAGTGCGGCGCTCCCTCAGTATTGACCCTCCGACAGTGCGGCAGTCCCTCAGTACTGACTCTCCGACAGTGCGGCGCTCCCTCGGTACCGACCCTCCGACAGTGCGGCGCTCCCTCGGTACTGACCATCCGACAGTGCGGCACTCCCTCAGTACTGACCCTCCGACAGTGCGGCGCTCCCTCACTACTGACCGTGCGGTGCCTCCTCAGTACTGACCCTCCAACAGTGCGGCACTCCCTCACCTCAGTACTACCCCTCCGACAGTGCAGCACTCCCTCAGCACTGACCCTCCGACAGTGCGGCACTCCCATCACTTCAGTACTGCCCCTCCGACAGTGCAGCACTCCCTCAGCACTGACCCTCCGACAGTGCGGCACTCCCTCACCTCAGTACTGCCCCTCCAGCAGTGCAGCACTCCCTCAGCACTGACCCTCGGACAGTGCGGCACTCCCTCAACTCTGTAGTGCCCCTCCGACAGTGCAGCACTCCCTCAGCACTGACCCTCCGACAGTGCGCCGCTCCCTCTGGACTGACCCTCCGACAGTGCGGCGCTCCCTCAGCACTGACTCTCCGACAGTGGGGCGCTCCCTCAGCACTGACCCTCCGACAGTGCGGCGCCCCCTCAGTACTGACCCTCCGACAGTGCGACGCTCCCTCAGTACTGACCCTCTGACACTCCGGCTCTCCCTCAGTACTGACCCACTGACAGTGCGGTGCTCCCTCAGTACTGACCCACTGACAGTGCGGTGCTCCCTCAGTACTGACCCACTGACAGTGCGGTGCTCCCTCAGTACTGACCCACTGACAGTGCGGTGCTCCCTCAGTACTGAACCTCTGACAGTGCAGCACTCCCTCAGTACTGACCCTCTGACAGTGCAGCACTCCCTCAGTACTGACCCTCCGACAGTGCGGCGCTCCCTCAGTACTGACCCTCTGACAGTACGGCGCTCCCTCAGTACTGACCCACTGACAGTGCGGCGCTCACTCAGTACTGACCCTCCAACAGTGCGGCGCTCCCTCAGTACTGACCCTCTGACAGTGCTGCACTTCCTCAGTACCGACCATCTGACAGTGCAGCACTCCCTCAGTACTGACCCTCAGACAGTGCAGCACTCCCTCAGTACTGTTACTCTGACAGTGCGGTGCTCCCTCGGTACTGACCCTCTGACAGTGCGGCGCTCCCTCAGTACTGACCCTCCGACAGTGCGGCACTCACTCAGTACTGACCCTCCGACAGTGCGGCGCTCCCTCAGTACTGACCCTCCGACAGTGCGGCACTCCATCACCTCAGTACAGCCCCTCCGACAATGCAGCACTTCCTCAGTACTGACCCTCCAACAGTGAGCCGCTCCCTCAGTACTGACTCTCCGACAGTGCGCTGCTCCCTCAGTACTGACTCTCCGACAGTGCGCTGCTCCCTCAGTACTGACCCTCCGACAGTGCGCCGCTCGCTCAGTACTGACCCTCTGACAGTGTGGTGCTCCCTCAGTACTGACCCTCTGACAGTGCGGCGCTCCCTCAGCACTGACCCTCCGATAGTACGGCGCTCCCTCAGTACTGACCCTCCGACAGTGCAGCGCTCCCTCAGTACTGACCCTCCGACAGTGCGGCACTCCCATCACTTCAGTACTGCCCCTCCGACAGTGCAGCACTCCCTCAGCACTGACCCTCCGACAGTGCGGCACTCCCTCACCTCAGTACTGCCCCTCCAGCAGTGCAGCACTCCCTCAGCACTGACCCTCGGACAGTGCGGCACTCCCTCAACTCTGTACTGCCCCTCCGACAGTGCAGCACTCCCTCAGCACTGACCCTCCGACAGTGCGCCGCTCCCTCTGGACTGACCCTCCGACAGTGCGGCGCTCCCTCAGCACTGACTCTCCGACAGTGGGGCGCTCCCTCAGCACTCACCCTCCGACAGTGCGGCGCTCCCTCAGTGCTGACCCTCTGACAGTGCGATGCTCCCTCAGTCCTGACCCTTTGACAGTGCGGCACTCCCTCAGTACTGACCCTCCAACAGTGCGGCTCTCACTCAGCACTGACTCTCCGACAGTGCGGCGCTCCCTCAGCACTGACCCGCCGACAGTGCTGCGCTCCCTCAGCACTCACCCTCCGACAGTGCGGCGCTCCCTCAGTGCTGACCCTCTGACAGTGCGATGCTCCCTCAGTCCTGACCCTTTGACAGTGCGCCGCTCCCTCAGCACTGACCCTCCGACAGTGCGGCACTCCCTCAGCACTGACCCTTCGACAGTGCGGCACTCCCTCAGACCTGACCCTCCGACAGTGCGGTGCTCCCTCAGCACTGACCCTCTGACAGTGCAGCGCTCCCTCAGCACTGACCCTCTGACAGTGCAGCGCTCCCTCAGTATTGACCCTCCGACAGTGCGGCGCTCCCTCAGCACTCACCCTCCGACAGTGCGGCGCTCCCTCAGTGCTGACCCTCTGACAGTGCGATGCTCCCTCAGTCCTGACCCTAAGACAGTGCGCCGCTCCCTCAGCACTGACCCTCCGACAGTGCGGGGCTCCCTCAGCACTGACCCTCCGACAGTGCGGCACTCCCTCAGACCTGACCCTCCGACAGTGCGGTGCTCCCTCAGCACTGACCCTCTGACAGTGCAGCGCTCCCTCAGCACTGACCCTCTGACAGTGCAGCGCTCCCTCAGTATTGACCCTCCGACAGTGCGGCGCTCCCTCGGTACTGACCCTCCGACAGTGCGGCACTCCCTCAGTACTGACCCTCTGACAGTGCAGCGTTCCCTCAGTGCTGACCCTCTGACAGTGCAGCGTTCCCTCAGTACTGACCCTCTGACAGTGCAGCGCTCCCTCAGTGCTGACCCTCCAACAGTGCGGTGCTCCCTCAGAACTGACCCTCCGACAGTGCGGCGCTCCCTCAGTACTGACCCTCCGACAGTGCGGCACTCCCTCAGCACTGACCCTCCAACAGTGCGGTTCTCCCTCAGTACTGACTCTCCGACAGTGCGGCACTCCCTCAGCACTGACTCTCCGACAGTGCGGCACTCCCTCAGTACTGACTCTCCGACAGTGCGGCGCTCCCTCAGTACTGACTCTCCGACAGTGCGGCGCACCCTCAGTACTGACTCTCCGACAGTGCGGCTCTCCCTCAGTACTGACTCTCCGACAGTGCGGCACTCCCTCAGTACTGACTCTCCGACAGTGCGGCGCTCCCTCAGTACTGACCCTCCGAAAGTGCGGCACTCCCTCACCTCAGTACTCCCCTACGACAGTGCAGCACTCCCTCAGCACTGACTCTCCGACAGTGCGGCACACCCTCAGTACTGACCCTCCGACAGTGCGGCGCTCCCTCAGTACTGACCCTCCGACAGTGCGGCGCTCCCTCAGTACTGACCCTCCGACAGTGCGGCGCTCCCTCAGTACTGACCCTCTGACAGTGCGCTACTCCCTCAGTACAGACTCTCCGACAGTGTGGCACTCCCTCAGCACTGACCCTCCGACAGTGCAGCACTCCCTCAGTACTGACCCTCCAACAGTGCACCGCTCCCTCAGTCCTGACCCTCCGACAGTGCAGCGCTCCCTCAGTACTGACCCTCCGACAGTGCGGCACTCCCTCAGTACTGACCCTCCAACAGTGCGGTGCCACCTCAGTACTGACCCTCCGACAGTGCGGTGCCACCTCAGTACTGACCCTCCGACAGTGCAGCACTCCCTCAGTACTGACCCTCCGACAGTGCGGCACTCCCTCAGTACTGACTCTCCGACAGTGCGGCACTCCCTCAGTACTGACCCTCCAACAGTGCACCGCTCCCTCAGTACTGACCCTCCGACTGTGCACCGCTCCCTCAGTACTGACCCTCCGACAGTCCGGCGCTCCCTCAGTACTGCCCCACCGACAGTGCGGAGCCCCCACAGTACTGACCCTCCGACAGTGCGGCGCTCGCTCAGTACTGACTCTCCGACAGTGCGGCACTCCCTCAGTACTGACCCTCCAACAGTGCACCGCTCCCTCAGTACTGACCCTCCGACTGTGCACCGCTCCCTCAGTACTGACCCTCCGACAGTCCGGCGCTCCCTCAGTACTGCCCCACCGACAGTGCGGAGCCCCCACAGTACTGACCCTCCGACAGTGCGGCGAACGCTCAGTACTGACTCTCCGACAGTGCGGCGCTCCCTCACCTCAGTACTGCCCCTCCGACAGTGCAGCACTCCCTCAGCACTGACTCTCCGACAGTGCGGCACTCCCTCAGTACTGACCCTCCGACAGTGCGGCACTCCCTCAGTACTGACCCTCCGACAGTGCGGCGCTCCCTCACTACTGACCGTGCGGTGCCTCCTCAGTACTGACCCTCCAACAGTGCGGCACTCCCTCACCTCAGTACTACCCCTCCGACAGTGCAGCACTCCCTCAGCACTGACCCTCCGACAGTGCGGCACTCCCATCACTTCAGTACTGCCCCTCCGACAGTGCAGCACTCCCTCAGCACTGACCCTCCGACAGTGCGGCACTCCCTCACCTCAGTACTGCCCCTCCAGCAGTGCAGCACTCCCTCAGCACTGACCCTCGGACAGTGCGGCACTCCCTCACCTCAGTACTGCCCCTCCGACAGTGCAGCACTCCCTCAGCACTGACCCTCCGACAGTGCGGCGCTCCCTCAGCACTGACTCTCCGACAGTGGGGCGCTCCCTCAGCACTGACCCTCCGACAGTGCGGCGCCCCCTCAGTACTGACCCTGCGACAGTGCGACGCTCCCTCAGTACTGACCCTCTGACACTCCGGCTCTCCCTCAGTACTGACCCACTGACAGTGCGGTGCTCCCTCAGTACTGACCCACTGACAGTGCGGTGCTCCCTCAGTATTGACCCACTGACAGTGCGGTGCTCCCTCAGTACTGACCCACTGACAGTGCGGCACTCCCTCAGTACTGATCCTCTGACAGTGCGGTGCTCCCTCGGTACTGACCCTCTGACAGTGCGGCGCTCCCTCAGTACTGACCCTCCGACAGTGCGGCACTCCCTCAGCACTGACCCTCTGACAGTGCAGCACTCCCTCAGTACTGAACCTCTGACAGTGCAGCACTCCCTCAGTACTGACCCTCTGACAGTGCAGCACTCCCTCAGTACAGACCCTCCGACAGTGCGGCGCTCCCTCAGTACTGACCCTCCAACAGTGCGGCGCTCCCTCAGTACTGACCCTCTGACAGTGCAGCACTCCCTCAGTACTGACCCTCCGACAGTGCGGCGCTCCCTCAGTACTGACCCTCCAACAGTGCGGCGCTCCCTCAGTACTGACCCTCTGACAGTGCTGCACTTCCTCAGTACCGACCATCTGACAGTGCAGCACTCCCTCAGTACTGACCCTCTGACAGTGCAGCACTCCCTCAGTACTGACCCACTGACAGTGCGGCGCTCACTCAGTACTGACCCTCCAACAGTGCGGCGCTCCCTCAGTACTGACCCTCTGACAGTGCTGCACTTCCTCAGTACCGACCATCTGACAGTGCAGCACTCCCTCAGTACTGACCCTCTGACAGTGCAGCACTCCCTCAGTACTGACCCTCTGACAGTGCGGCGCTCCCTCAGTACTGACCCTCCGACAGTGCGGCACTCACTCAGTACTGACCCTCCGACAGTGCGGCGCTCCCTCAGTACTGACCCTCCGACAGTGCGGCACTCCATCACCTCAGGACAGCCCCTCCGACAATGCAGCACTCCCTCAGTACTGACCCTCCAACAGTGAGCCGCTCCCTCAGTACTGACTCTCCGACAGTGCGCCGCTCCCTCAGTACTGACCCTCCGACAGTGCGCCGCTCGCTCAGTACTGACCCTCTGACAGTGTGGTGCTCCCTCGGTACTGACCCTCTGACAGTGCGGCGCTCCCTCAGCACTGACCCTCCGATAGTACGGCGCTCCCTCAGTACTGACCCTCCGACAGTGCAGCGCTCCCTCAGTACTGACCCTCTGACAGTGCAGCACTCCCTCAGTACTGACCCTCTGACAGTGCAGCACTCCCTCAGTACTGACCCTCTGACAGTGCAGCACTCCCTCAGTACTGACCCTCTGACAGTGCAGCACTCCCTCAGTACTGACCCTCCGACAGTGCGGCGCTCCCTCAGTACTGACCCTCTGACAGTACGGCGCTCCCTCAGTACTGACCCACTGACAGTGCGGCGCTCACTCAGTACTGACCCTCCAACAGTGCGGCGCTCCCTCAGTACTGACCCTCTGACAGTGCAGCACTCCCTCAGTACTGACCCTCTGACAGTGCAGCACTCCCTCAGTACTGACCCTCTGACAGTGCAGCACTCCCTCAGTACTGACCCTCCGACAATGCGGCGCTCCCTCAGTACTGACCCTCCGACAGTGCGGCGCTCCCTCAGCACTGACCCGCCGACAGTGCTGCGCTCCCTCAGCACTCACCCTCCGACAGTGCGGCGCTCCCTCAGTGCTGACCCTCTGACAGTGCGATGCTCCCTCAGTCCTGACCCTTTGACAGTGCGCCGCTCCCTCAGCACTGACCCTCCGACAGTGCGGCACTCCCTCAGCACTGACCCTTCGACAGTGCGGCACTCCCTCAGACCTGACCCTCCGACAGTGCGGTGCTCCCTCAGCACTGACCCTCTGACAGTGCAGCGCTCCCTCAGCACTGACCCTCTGACAGTGCAGCGCTCCCTCAGTATTGACCCTCCGACAGTGCGGCGCTCCCTCAGCACTCACCCTCCGACAGTGCGGCGCTCCCTCAGTGCTGACCCTCTGACAGTGCGATGCTCCCTCAGTCCTGACCCTTTGACAGTGCGCCGCTCCCTCAGCACTGACCCTCCGACAGTGCGGGGCTCCCTCAGCACTGACCCTCCGACAGTGCGGCACTCCCTCAGACCTGACCCTCCGACAGTGCGGTGCTCCCTCAGCACTGACCCTCTGACAGTGCAGCGCTCCCTCAGCACTGACCCTCTGACAGTGCAGCGCTCCCTCAGTATTGACCCTCCGACAGTGCGGCGCTCCCTCGGTACTGACCCTCCGACAGTGCGGCACTCCCTCAGTACTGACCCTCTGACAGTGCAGCGTTCCCTCAGTGCTGACCCTCTGACAGTGCAGCGTTCCCTCAGTACTGACCCTCTGACAGTGCAGCGCTCCCTCAGTGCTGAACCTCTGACAGTGCAGCGCTCCCTCAGCACTAACCCTCTGACAGTGCAGCGCTCCCTCAGCACTGACCCTCTGACAGTGTGGCGCTCCCTCAGCACTAACCCTCTGACAGTGCAGCGCTCCCTCAGCACTGACCCTCTGACAGTGCAGCGCTCCCTCAGTACTGACTCTCTGACAGTGTAGCGCTCCCTCAGTACTGACCCTCCAACAGCAAGGTGCTCCCTCGGTACTGACCCTCTGACAACGCGGTGCTCCCTCAGCACTGGCCCTCCCACAGTGCGGTACTCCCTCAGCACTGACCCTCCAACAGTGCGGCTCTCCCTCAGCACTGACTCTCCGACAGTGCTGCGCTCCCTCAGCACTGACCCGCCAACAGTGCGGCGCTCCCTCAGCACTCACCCTCCGACAGTGCGGCGCTCCCTCAGTGCTGACCCTCTGACAGTGCGATGCTCCCTCAGTCCTGACCCTTTGACAGTGCGCCGCTCCCTCAGCACTGACCCTCAGACAGTGCGGCGCTCCCTCATCACTGACCCTCCGACAGTGCGGCACTCCCTCAGCACTGACCCTCCGACAGTGCGGCACTCCCTCAGACCTGACCCTCCGACAGTGCGGTGCTCCCTCAGTACTGACCCTCCGATAGTACGGCCCTCCCTCAGTACTGACCCTCCGACTGTGCACCGCTCCCTCAGTACTGACCCTCCGACAGTCCGGCGCTCCCTCAGTACTGCCCCACCGACAGTGCGGAGCCCCCACAGTACTGACCCTCCGACAGTGCGGCGAACGCTCAGTACTGACTCTCCGACAGTGCGGCGCTCCCTCACCTCAGTACTGCCCCTCCGACAGTGCAGCACTCCCTCAGCACTGACTCTCCGACAGTGCGGCACTCCCTCAGTACTGACCCTCCGACAGTGCGGCACTCCCTCAGTACTGACCCTCCGACAGTGCGGCGCTCCCTCACTACTGACCGTGCGGTGCCTCCTCAGTACTGACCCTCCAACAGTGCGGCACTCCCTCACCTCAGTACTACCCCTCCGACAGTGCAGCACTCCCTCAGCACTGACCCTCCGACAGTGCGGCACTCCCATCACTTCAGTACTGCCCCTCCGACAGTGCAGCACTCCCTCAGCACTGACCCTCCGACAGTGCGGCACTCCCTCACCTCAGTACTGCCCCTCCAGCAGTGCAGCACTCCCTCAGCACTGACCCTCGGACAGTGCGGCACTCCCTCACCTCAGTACTGCCCCTCCGACAGTGCAGCACTCCCTCAGCACTGACCCTCCGACAGTGCGGCGCTCCCTCAGCACTGACTCTCCGACAGTGGGGCGCTCCCTCAGCACTGACCCTCCGACAGTGCGGCGCCCCCTCAGTACTGACCCTGCGACAGTGCGACGCTCCCTCAGTACTGACCCTCTGACACTCCGGCTCTCCCTCAGTACTGACCCACTGACAGTGCGGTGCTCCCTCAGTACTGACCCACTGACAGTGCGGTGCTCCCTCAGTATTGACCCACTGACAGTGCGGTGCTCCCTCAGTCCTGACCCACTGACAGTGCGGCACTCCCTCAGTACTGATCCTCTGACAGTGCGGTGCTCCCTCGGTACTGACCCTCTGACAGTGCGGCGCTCCCTCAGTACTGACCCTCCGACAGTGCGGCACTCCCTCAGCACTGACCCTCTGACAGTGCAGCACTCCCTCAGTACTGAACCTCTGACAGTGCAGCACTCCCTCAGTACTGACCCTCTGACAGTGCAGCACTCCCTCAGTACAGACCCTCCGACAGTGCGGCGCTCCCTCAGTACTGACCCTCCAACAGTGCGGCGCTCCCTCAGTACTGACCCTCTGACAGTGCAGCACTCCCTCAGTACTGACCCTCCGACAGTGCGGCGCTCCCTCAGTACTGACCCTCCAACAGTGCGGCGCTCCCTCAGTACTGACCCTCTGACAGTGCTGCACTTCCTCAGTACCGACCATCTGACAGTGCAGCACTCCCTCAGTACTGACCCTCTGACAGTGCAGCACTCCCTCAGTACTGACCCACTGACAGTGCGGCGCTCACTCAGTACTGACCCTCCAACAGTGCGGCGCTCCCTCAGTACTGACCCTCTGACAGTGCTGCACTTCCTCAGTACCGACCATCTGACAGTGCAGCACTCCCTCAGTACTGACCCTCTGACAGTGCAGCACTCCCTCAGTACTGACCCTCTGACAGTGCGGCGCTCCCTCAGTACTGACCCTCCGACAGTGCGGCACTCACTCAGTACTGACCCTCCGACAGTGCGGCGCTCCCTCAGTACTGACCCTCCGACAGTGCGGCACTCCATCACCTCAGTACAGCCCCTCCGACAATGCAGCACTCCCTCAGTACTGACCCTCCAACAGTGAGCCGCTCCCTCAGTACTGACTCTCCGACAGTGCGCCGCTCCCTCAGTACTGACCCTCCGACAGTGCGCCGCTCGCTCAGTACTGACCCTCTGACAGTGTGGTGCTCCCTCGGTACTGACCCTCTGACAGTGCGGCGCTCCCTCAGCACTGACCCTCCGATAGTACGGCGCTCCCTCAGTACTGACCCTCCGACAGTGCAGCGCTCCCTCAGTACTGACCCTCTGACAGTGCAGCACTCCCTCAGTACTGACCCTCTGACAGTGCAGCACTCCCTCAGTACTGACCCTCTGACAGTGCAGCACTCCCTCAGTACTGACCCTCTGACAGTGCAGCACTCCCTCAGTACTGACCCTCCGACAATGCGGCGCTCCCTCAGTACTGACCCTCCGACAGTGCGGCGCTCCCTCAGTACTGACCCTCCAACAGTGCGGTGCTCCCTCAGAACTGACCCTCCGACAGTGCGGCGCTCCCTCAGTACTGACCCTCCGACAGTGCGGCACTCCCTCAGCACTGACCCTCCAACAGTGCGGTTCTCCCTCAGTACTGACTCTCCGACAGTGCGGCGCTCCCTCAGCACTGACCCGCCGACAGTGCGGCGCTCCCTCAGCACTCACCCTCCGACAGTGCGGCGCTCCCTCAGTGCTGACCCTCTGACAGTGCGATGCTCCCTCAGTCCTGACCCTTTGACAGTGCGCCGCTCCCTCAGCACTGACCCTCCGACAGTGCGGCACTCCCTCAGCACTGACCCTCCGACAGTGCGGCACTCCCTCAGACCTGACCCTCGACAGTGCGGTGCTCCCTCAGCACTGACCCTCTGACAGTGCAGCGCTCCCTCAGTATTGACCCTCCGACAGTGCGGCAGTCCCTCAGTACTGACTCTCCGACAGTGCGGCCCTCCCTCGGTACCAAACCTCCGACAGTGCGGCGCTCCCTCGGTACTGACCCTCCGACAGTGCGGCACTCCCTCAGTACTGACCCTCTGACAGTGCAGCGTTCCCTCAGTGCTGACCCTCTGACAGTGCAGCGTTCCCTCAGTACTGACCCTCTGACAGTGCAGCGCTCCCTCAGTGCTGAACCTCTGACAGTGCAGCGCTCCCTCAGCACTAACCCTCTGACAGTGCAGCGCTCCCTCAGCACTGACCCTCTGACAGTGCAGCGCTCCCTCAGTACTGACTCTCTGACAGTGTAGCGCTCCCTCAGTACTGACCCTCCAACAGCACGGTGCTCCCTCGGTACTGACACTCTGACAACGCGGTGCTCCCTCAGCACTGGCCCTCCCACAGTGCGGTACTCCCTCAGCACTGACCCTCCAACAGTGCGGCTCTCCCTCAGCACTGACTCTCCGACAGTGCTGCGCTCCCTCAGCACTGACCCGCCGACAGTGCGGCGCTCCCTCAGCACTCACCCTCCGACAATGCGGCGCTCCTTCAGTGCTGACCCTCTGACAGTGCGATGCTCCCTCAGTCCTGACCCTTTGACAGTGCGCCGCTCCCTCAGCACTGACCCTCAGACAGTGCGGCGCTCCCTCATCACTGACCCTCCGACAGTGCGGCACTCCCTCAGCACTGACCCTCCGACAGTGCGGCACTCCCTCAGACCTGACCCTCCGACAGTGCGGTGCTCCCTCAGTACTGACCCTCCGATAGTACGGCCCTCCCTCAGTACTGACCCTCCGACAGTGCGCTGCTCCCTCAGTACTGACCCTCCGATAGTGCGGCGCTCCCTCAGTATTGACCCTCCGACAGTGCGGCAGTCCCTCAGTACTGACTCTCCGACAGTGCGGCGCTCCCTCGGTACCGACCCTCCGACAGTGCGGCGCTCCCTCGGTACTGACCATCCGACAGTGCGGCACTCCCTCAGTACTGACCCTCCGACAGTGCGGCGCTCCCTCACTACTGACCGTGCGGTGCCTCCTCAGTACTGACCCTCCAACAGTGCGGCACTCCCTCACCTCAGTACTACCCCTCCGACAGTGCAGCACTCCCTCAGCACTGACCCTCCGACAGTGCGGCACTCCCATCACTTCAGTACTGCCCCTCCGACAGTGCAGCACTCCCTCAGCACTGACCCTCCGACAGTGCGGCACTCCCTCACCTCAGTACTGCCCCTCCAGCAGTGCAGCACTCCCTCAGCACTGACCCTCGGACAGTGCGGCACTCCCTCAACTCTGTAGTGCCCCTCCGACAGTGCAGCACTCCCTCAGCACTGACCCTCCGACAGTGCGCCGCTCCCTCTGGACTGACCCTCCGACAGTGCGGCGCTCCCTCAGCACTGACTCTCCGACAGTGGGGCGCTCCCTCAGCACTGACCCTCCGACAGTGCGGCGCCCCCTCAGTACTGACCCTCCGACAGTGCGACGCTCCCTCAGTACTGACCCTCTGACACTCCGGCTCTCCCTCAGTACTGACCCACTGACAGTGCGGTGCTCCCTCAGCACTGACCCACTGACAGTGCGGTGCTCCCTCAGTACTGACCCACTGACAGTGCGGTGCTCCCTCAGTACTGACCCACTGACAGTGCGGTGCTCCCTCAGTACTGACCCACTGACAGTGCGGTGCTCCCTCAGTACTGAACCTCTGACAGTGCAGCACTCCCTCAGTACTGACCCTCTGACAGTGCAGCACTCCCTCAGTACTGACCCTCCGACAGTGCGGCGCTCCCTCAGTACTGACCCTCTGACAGTACGGCGCTCCCTCAGTACTGACCCACTGACAGTGCGGCGCTCACTCAGTACTGACCCTCCAACAGTGCGGCGCTCCCTCAGTACTGACCCTCTGACAGTGCTGCACTTCCTCAGTACCGACCATCTGACAGTGCAGCACTCCCTCAGTACTGACCCTCAGACAGTGCAGCACTCCCTCAGTACTGTTCCTCTGACAGTGCGGTGCTCCCTCGGTACTGACCCTCTGACAGTGCGGCGCTCCCTCAGTACTGACCCTCCGACAGTGCGGCACTCACTCAGTACTGACCCTCCGACAGTGCGGCGCTCCCTCAGTACTGACCCTCCGACAGTGCGGCACTCCATCACCTCAGTACAGCCCCTCCGACAATGCAGCACTTCCTCAGTACTGACCCTCCAACAGTGAGCCGCTCCCTCAGTACTGACTCTCCGACAGTGCGCTGCTCCCTCAGTACTGACCCTCCGACAGTGCGCCGCTCGCTCAGTACTGACCCTCTGACAGTGTGGTGCTCCCTCAGTACTGACCCTCTGACAGTGCGGCGCTCCCTCAGCACTGACCCTCCGATAGTACGGCGCTCCCTCAGTACTGACCCTCCGACAGTGCAGCGCTCCCTCAGTACTGACCCTCCGACAGTGCGGCACTCCCATCACTTCAGTACTGCCCCTCCGACAGTGCAGCACTCCCTCAGCACTGACCCTCCGACAGTGCGGCACTCCCTCACCTCAGTACTGCCCCTCCAGCAGTGCAGCACTCCCTCAGCACTGACCCTCGGACAGTGCGGCACTCCCTCAACTCTGTACTGCCCCTCCGACAGTGCAGCACTCCCTCAGCACTGACCCTCCGACAGTGCGCCGCTCCCTCTGGACTGACCCTCCGACAGTGCGGCGCTCCCTCAGCACTGACTCTCCGACAGTGGGGCGCTCCCTCAGCACTCACCCTCCGACAGTGCGGCGCTCCCTCAGTGCTGACCCTCTGACAGTGCGATGCTCCCTCAGTCCTGACCCTTTGACAGTGCGGCACTCCCTCAGTACTGACCCTCCAACAGTGCGGCTCTCACTCAGCACTGACTCTCCGACAGTGCGGCGCTCCCTCAGCACTGACCCGCCGACAGTGCTGCGCTCCCTCAGCACTCACCCTCCGACAGTGCGGCGCTCCCTCAGTGCTGACCCTCTGACAGTGCGATGCTCCCTCAGTCCTGACCCTTTGACAGTGCGCCGCTCCCTCAGCACTGACCCTCCGACAGTGCGGCACTCCCTCAGCACTGACCCTTCGACAGTGCGGCACTCCCTCAGACCTGACCCTCCGACAGTGCGGTGCTCCCTCAGCACTGACCCTCTGACAGTGCAGCGCTCCCTCAGCACTGACCCTCTGACAGTGCAGCGCTCCCTCAGTATTGACCCTCCGACAGTGCGGCGCTCCCTCAGCACTCACCCTCCGACAGTGCGGCGCTCCCTCAGTGCTGACCCTCTGACAGTGCGATGCTCCCTCAGTCCTGACCCTTTGACAGTGCGCCGCTCCCTCAGCACTGACCCTCCGACAGTGCGGGGCTCCCTCAGCACTGACCCTCCGACAGTGCGGCACTCCCTCAGACCTGACCCTCCGACAGTGCGGTGCTCCCTCAGCACTGACCCTCTGACAGTGCAGCGCTCCCTCAGCACTGACCCTCTGACAGTGCAGCGCTCCCTCAGTATTGACCCTCCGACAGTGCGGCGCTCCCTCGGTCCTGACCCTCCGACAGTGCGGCACTCCCTCAGTACTGACCCTCTGACAGTGCAGCGTTCCCTCAGTGCTGACCCTCTGACAGTGCAGCGTTCCCTCAGTACTGACCCTCTGACAGTGCAGCGCTCCCTCAGTGCTGAACCTCTGACAGTGCAGCGCTCCCTCAGCACTAACCCTCCGACAGTGCGGCGCTCCCTCAGTGCTGACCCTCTGACAGTGCGATGCTCCCTCAGTCCTGACCCTTTGACAGTGCGCCGCTCCCTCAGCACTGACCCTCCGACAGTGCGGGGCTCCCTCAGCACTGACCCTCCGACAGTGCGGCACTCCCTCAGACCTGACCCTCCGACAGTGCGGTGCTCCCTCAGCACTGACCCTCTGACAGTGCAGCGCTCCCTCAGCACTGACCCTCTGACAGTGCAGCGCTCCCTCAGTATTGACCCTCCGACAGTGCGGCGCTCCCTCGGTACTGACCCTCCGACAGTGCGGCACTCCCTCAGTACTGACCCTCTGACAGTGCAGCGTTCCCTCAGTGCTGACCCTCTGACAGTGCAGCGTTCCCTCAGTACTGACCCTCTGACAGTGCAGCGCTCCCTCAGTGCTGAACCTCTGACAGTGCAGCGCTCCCTCAGCACTAACCCTCTGACAGTGCAGCGCTCCCTCAGCACTGACCCTCTGACAGTGTGGCGCTCCCTCAGCACTAACCCTCTGACAGTGCAGCGCTCCCTCAGCACTGACCCTCTGACAGTGCAGCGCTCCCTCAGTACTGACTCTCTGACAGTGTAGCGCTCCCTCAGTACTGACCCTCCAACAGCAAGGTGCTCCCTCGGTACTGACCCTCTGACAACGCGGTGCTCCCTCAGCACTGGCCCTCCCACAGTGCGGTACTCCCTCAGCACTGACCCTCCAACAGTGCGGCTCTCCCTCAGCACTGACTCTCCGACAGTGCTGCGCTCCCTCAGCACTGACCCGCCAACAGTGCGGCGCTCCCTCAGCACTCACCCTCCGACAGTGCGGCGCTCCCTCAGTGCTGACCCTCTGACAGTGCGATGCTCCCTCAGTCCTGACCCTTTGACAGTGCGCCGCTCCCTCAGCACTGACCCTCAGACAGTGCGGCGCTCCCTCATCACTGACCCTCCGACAGTGCGGCACTCCCTCAGCACTGACCCTCCGACAGTGCGGCACTCCCTCAGACCTGACCCTCCGACAGTGCGGTGCTCCCTCAGTACTGACCCTCCGATAGTACGGCCCTCCCTCAGTACTGACCCTCCGACAGTGCGCTGCTCCCTCAGTACTGACCCTCCGATAGTGCGGCGCTCCCTCAGTATTGACCCTCCGACAGTGCGGCAGTCCCTCAGTACTGACTCTCCGACAGTGCGGCGCTCCCTCGGTACCGACCCTCCGACAGTGCGGCGCTCCCTCGGTACTGACCCTCCGACAGTGCGGCACTCCCTCAGTACTGACCCTCTGACAGTGCAGCGTTCCCTCAGTGCTGACCCTCTGACAGTGCAGCGTTCCCTCAGTACTGACCCTCTGACAGTGCGGCACTCCCTCAGCACTGACCCTCCGACAGTGCAGCGTTCCCTCAGTGCTGAACCTCTGACAGTGCAGCGCTCCCTCAGCACTAACCCTCTGACAGTGCAGCGCTCCCTCAGCACTGACCCTCTGACAGTGCAGCGCTCCCTCAGGACTGACTCTCCGACAGTGCGGTCCTCCCTCGGTACCGACCCTCCGACAGTGCGGCGCTCCCTCGGTACTGACCCTCCGACAGTGCGGCACTCCCTCAGCACTGACCCTCTGACAGTGCAGCGTTCCCTCAGTACTGACCCTCTGACAGTGTAGCGCTCCCTCAGTACTGACCCTCCAACAGCACGGTGCTCCCTCGGTACTGACCGTCTGACAACGCGGTGCTCCCTCAGCACTGACCCTCCCACAGTGCGGTACTCCCTCAGCACTGACCCTCCCACAGTGCGGTACTCCCTCAGTGATGACTCTCCAACAGTGTGGCTCCCTCTCAGCACTGACCCTCCCACAGCGCGGCGCTCCCTCTGCACTGACCCTCGGACAGTGCGGCACTCCCTCAGCACTGACCCTCCGACAGTGCAGCCTTCCCTCAGCACTGACCATCCCAACAGTGCGGCACTCCCTCCGGACAGACATGGACAGTTTGAATTATCCCTCTGTGTGCCCAAACAGGCGCCGGAATGTGGTGACTAGGGGCTTTTACAGTAACTTCACTGCAGTGTTAATGTAAACCTAATTGTGACAATAAAGATTATTATTCTTGTAAGCGGCAACTGTTTGTACAAGGGAGGTTGTGGAGGTAACTGTACCCCTGTGCAGACACAGGTCTCGCCTGGGGGTTCGATTTGAACTCAACAGGGGGTGACCTCTGACCTAATTGTCAGACAGTGTTTGGCCAAGTTGAGCAAGTGCCTCCCAAGGCGATTAGATATCAATTTGACAAGGTACTGACCTCCCAGGGCGAAGATGGTCAGGGATTACTGGCACAATCTCCAGTTCGCACAAGGACCTCCCCTTTGCCAGATTCTCCCATCAGCCTCGAGGGCAGCCGAGCCTCGAGCCAGTGAGTCACAAGGCAGGCATGTGAGGACAATCTGACTGAGTCAGCTGACTCAGTCACACTGCCAACAACTTCCGCTCTGCCCTCAAACTGGAGAACAGCAACAACACAATGGGAGGCCCTTCGGCCCAATGTCACGGTGCTGGTTCCCTGGAGCAGCCACCTGCGAGGTTCCGCACCTGCTGCCCGTGGCCCCGTACATTCGGCCCCGTCCAGTAACAATCCCGCTCCCACTGGATTTCCAAAACTGAACCGGGAGTGAGTTACAGACTGGAATCTAATCGAGGGGTTCGGGGTGGTTTATATATAGAATAACAGGTACCCGGGAGTGAGTTACAGACTGGAATCTAATCGAGGGGTTCGGGGTGGTTTATATATAGAATAACAAATACCCGGGAGTGAGTTACAGACTGGAATCTAATCGAGGGGTTCGGGGTGGTTTATATATAGAATAACAGATACCCGGGAGTCAGTTACAGACTGGAATCTAATCGAGGGGTTCGGGGTGGTTTATATACAGAATAACAGTTACCCGAGAGTGAGTTACAGACTGGAATCTAATCGTGGGGTTCGGGGTGGTTTATATATAGAATAACAGATACCCGGGAGTGAGTTACAGACTGGAAACTAATCGAGGGGTTCGGGGTGGTTTATATACAGAATAACAGATACCCGGGAGTGAGTTACAGACTGGAATCTAATCGAGGGGTTCGGGGTGGTTTATATACAGAATAACAGATACCCGGGAGTGAGTTACAGACTGGAATCTAATCGAGGGGTTCGGGGTGGTTTATATACAGAATAACAGATACCCGGGAGTGAGTTACAGACTGGAATCTAATCGAGGGGTTTGGGGTGGTTTATATATAGAATAACAAATACCCGGGAGTGAGTTACAGACTGGAATCTAATCGAGGGGTTCGGGGTGGTTTATATATAGAATAACAAATACCCGGGAGTGAGTTACAGACTGGAATCTAATCGAGGGGTTCGGGGTGGTTTATATACAGAATAACAGATACCCGGGAGTGAGTTACAGACTGGAATCTAATCGAGGGGTTCGGGGTGGTTTATATATAGAATAACAAATACCCGGGAGTGAGTTACAGACTGGAATCTAATCGAGGGGTTCGGGGTGGTTTATATATAGAATAACAGATACCCGGGAGTGAGTTACAGACTGGAATCTAATCGAGGGGTTCAGGGTGGTTTATATATAGAATAACAGATACCCGGGAGTGAGTTACAGACTGGAATCTAATCGAGGGGTTCAGGGTGGTTTATATATAGAATAACAGATACCCGGGAGTGAGTTACAGTCTGGAATCTAATCGAGGGGTTCGGGGTGGTTTATATATAGAATAACAGATACCCGGGAGTGAGTTACAGACTGGAATCTAATCGAGGGGTTCAGGGTGGTTTATATACAGAATAACAGATACCCGGGAGTGAGTTACCTGTCTGCAGTAACCCTGAGCTGCTGTCTCCAATCTGAAAGTAATCCTCGATATCGGGTAACACACCTGTGTGCAGAGACGAGAGCAGGTTAAATGCAATTCTGGATGGACAGGATAACTTGCCTCCAGCTCCAGCAGCCCCAGTCTCCCCTCTCTCGCTGCCACCGCTAACAGCACATGCCAGGTGCACAGCCCGCTTCAGCTCTGTCACAAAACCCGATAGAAGCTGCATCCCCAACACGCAATCTTCCTCCTTCACCTTCCTGTGTTCAATAACCTCCCCTTGCTCTCTTTTCCCCACAGCCTCCATCTGCCTCTCCCATCCCATCCGCTCTCTTTCAACGCTTTACAATCACACCCTCAACTCTTTCCCCCCCGTCCCAGAGTGGCCGTGGGCCCCTCAACAACCCCAACCGCTCGGTGGCTGACCCCAGCCTCCAAGCCATCAGTGGGTGACCACCCTGCCTGTGCCTCCCCTCCCACTGCCACCTGCAACTTGACCCTCAAGACCCCAGCCGCCCCATCACAGTGATACCCGCACTCCCCCCGATGATCCCTACTCTCCCCAATGACCCCTGGCCTCTCTCGGGTGACCTCCTGCTGTATCCGCTGTGACCCCAGCCCTCCCCGCAGTGACCCCTGCCCTTTCCGTGGTGACCCCTGCCCTTTCCGTGCTGAAACCTGCCTTCCCTGTGCTAACACGGCCTCCCCACGGTGACCACTGCCCTCCCCGCACCGAGCCTGCCTCTCCGTGCTGACCCCAGCCCCCTCTCCACAATGACCCCGCCCCCTCAATGCTGACTTGCCCTCTCCGCGTCGACCCCTGCCCTCTCCGCGGTGACCCCTGCCCTCTCCGCGGTGACCCTGCCCTCTCCGCGGTGACCCCCGCCCTCTCCGCGGTGACCCCTGCCCCCTCCGCGGTGACCCCCGCCCTCTCCGCGGAGACCCCCGCCCTCTCCGCGGTGACCCCCGCCCTCTCCGCGGCGACCCCCGCCCTCTGCGCGGCGACCCCCGCCCTCTGCGCGGCGACCCCCGCCTTCTCCGCGGCGACCCCCGCCCTCTCCGCGGCGACCCCCGCCCTCTCCGCGGCGACCCCCGCCCCCTCCGCGGAGACCCCCGCCCTCTCCGCGGTGACCCCCGCCCTCTCCGCGGCGACCCCCGCCCTCTCCGCGGCGACCCCCGCCCTCTCCGCGGCGACCCCCGCCCTCTCCGCGGTGACCCCCGCCCTCTGCGCGGTGACCCCCGCCCTCTCCGCGGTGACCCGTGCCCTCTCCGCGGCGACCCCCGCCCGCGGTGACCCCCGCCCTCTCCGCGGCGACCCCCGCCCTCTCCGCGGCGACCCCCGCCCTCTCCGCGGTGACCCCCGCCCTCTCCACGGTGACCCCCGCCCTCTCCGCGGTGACCCCCGCCCTCTCCGCGGCGACCCCCGCCCGCGGTGACCCCTGCCCTCTCCGCGGTGACCCCCGCCGCGGTGACCCCTGCCCTCTGCGCGGTGACCCCTGACCTGCCACGGTGAAGCGGTCCATGTAGTTGAGCAGGTTGATGTAGGAGAGAACACACACGGTGAGGACCGAGCGGCGCAGCCCGGGCTGGGCGGGGGCCTCCTCCTCCTCCCCCGGCAGCGCCGCCTCGCCCGACCCCCGGGAACCCATCAGCTGCCGACACTGACACACGGAGCCGGCGAGGAACAAACCGCGCCGCCGCCAAACCGCCGCCCGTTCCAAACCCGCTTCAAACCCCGACCGCCGCCATCATAACCCGCAGCGCCGCCTGCAGCGCCCCCGCGGCCGGAGGACACACTGACACACAGAGCACAACAACAGCGACCCCCGCGGCCGGAGGACACACTGACACCCAGAGCACAATAGCGACCCCTGCGGCCGGAGGACACACTGACACACAGAGCACAACAACAGCGACCCCCGCGGCCGGAGGACACACTGACACCCAGAGCACAATAGCGACCCCTGCGGCCGGAGGACACACTGACACACAGAGCACAACAACAGCGACCCCCGCGGCCGGAGGACACACTGACACCCAGAGCACAATAGCGACCCCTGCGGCCGGAGGACACACTGACACCCAGAGCACAATAGCGACCCCTGCGACCGGAGGACACTGACACCCAGAGCACAATAGCGACCCCTGCGGCCGGAGGACACACTGACACACAGAGCACAACAGCGCCCCCGCGGCCGGAGGACACACTGACAAACAGAGCACAACAACAGCGCCCCCTGCGGCCGGAGGACACACTGACACCCAGAGCACAATAGCGACCCCTGCGGCCGGAGGACACACTGACACCCAGAGCACAACAGCGCCCCCCGCGGCCGGAGGACACACTGACACACAGAGCACAACAACAGCGCCCCCGCGGCCGGAGGACACACTGACACACAGAGCACAATAGCGACGCCTGCGGCCGGAGGACACACTGACACCCAGAGCACAACAGCGCCCCCCGCGGCCGGAGGACACACTGACACACAGAGCACAACAACAGCGCCCCCGCGGCCGGAGGACACACTGACACACAGAGCACAACAACAGCGCCCCCGCGGCCGGAGGACACACTGACACCCAGAGCACAATAGCGACCCCTGCGGCCGGAGGACACACTGACACCCAGAGCACAACAGCGCCCCCCGCGGCCGGAGGACACACTGACACACAGAGCACAACAACAGCGCCCCCGCGGCCGGAGGACACACTGACACACAGAGCACAATAGCGACCCCTGCGGCCGGAGGACACACTGACACCCAGAGCACAACAGCGCCCCCCGCCCGGAGGACACACTGACACACAGAGCACAACAACAGCGCCCCCGCGGCCGGAGGACACACTGACACACAGAGCACAATAGCGACCCCTGCGGCCGGAGGACACACTGACACACAGAGCACAACAGCGCCCCCCGCGGGCGGAGGACACACTGACACACAGAGCACAACAACAGCGCCCCCCCCGCGGGCGGAGGACACACTGACACACAGAGCACAATAGCGACCCCTGCGGCCGGAGGACACACTGACACCCAGAGCACAATAGCGCCCCCCGCGGCCGGAGGACACACTGACACACAGAGCACAACAACAGCGCCCCCCGCGGGCGGAGGACACACTGACACACAGAGCACAATAGCGACCCCTGCGGCCGGAGTACACACTGACACACAGAGCACAACAGCGCCCCCAGCGGCCGGAGGACACACTGACACCCAGAGCACAATAGCGACCCCTGCGGCCGGAGGACACACTGACACACAGAGCACAATAGCGCCCCCCGCGGCCGGAGGACACACTGACACACAGAGCACAACAACAGCGCCCCCCCCGCGGGCGGAGGACACACTGACACACAGAGCACAATAGCGCCCCCCGCGGCCGGAGGACACACTGACACACAGAGCACAACAGCGCCTCCCGCGGGCGGAGGACACACTGACACCCAGAGCACAACAATAGCGACCCCAGCGGCCGGAGGACAGACTGACACCCAGAGCACAACAGCGACCCCAGCGGCCGGAGGACAGACTGACACACAGAGCACAACAGCGCCCCCCAGCGGCCGGAGGACACACTGACACCCAGAGCACAACAGCGACCCCAGCGGCCGGAGGACAGACTGACACACAGAGCACAACAGCGCCCCCCCCGCGGGCGGAGGACACACTGACACACAGAGCACAACAGCGCCCCCCCGCGGGCGGAGGACACACTGACACACAGAGCACAACAGCGCCCCCAGCGGCCGGAGGACACACTGACACACAGAGCACAATAGCGACCCCTGCGGCCGGAGGACACACTGACACACAGAGCACAACAGCGCCCCCCCCGCGGGCGGAGGACACACTGACACACAGAGCACAACAGCGCCCCCCCGCGGGCGGAGGACACACTGACACACAGAGCACAACAGCGCCCCCAGCGGCCGGAGGACACACTGACACCCAGAGCACAATAGCGACCCCTGCGGCCGGAGGACACACTGACACACAGAGCACAATAGCGCCCCCCGCGGCCGGAGGACACACTGACACACAGAGCACAACAACAGCGCCCCCCCCGCGGGCGGAGGACACACTGACACACAGAGCACAACAGCGCCCCCCGCAGGCGGAGGACAGACTGACACACAGAGCACAACAGCGACCCCCGCGGGCGGAGGACAGACTGACACACAGAGCACAACAGCGCCCCCCGCGGGCGGAGGACACACTGACACACAGAGCACAACAGCGCCCCCAGCGGCCGGAGGACACACTGACACACAGAGCACAACAGCGCCCCCCGCGGGCGGAGGACACACTGACACACAGAGCACAACAGCGCCCCCCGCGGGCGGAGTACACACTGACACACAGAGCACAACAGCGCCCCCCGCGGCCGGAGGACACACTGACACACAGAGCGCAATAGCGACCCCTGCGGCCGGAGGACACACTGACACACAGAGCACAACAGCGCCTCCCGCGGGCGGAGGACACACTGACACACAGAGCACAACAGCGCCCCCCGCGGCCGGAGGACACACTGACACACAGAGCACAACAGCGCCCCCCGCGGCCGGAGGACACACTGACACACAGAGCACAACAGCGCCCCCCGCGGGCGGAGGACACACTGACACACAGAGCACAGCAGCGCCTCCCGCGGGCGGAGGACACACTGACACCCAGAGCACAACAACAGTGACCCCCGCGGGCGGAGGACACACTGACACACAGAGCACAACAGCGCCCCCCGCGGGCGGAGGACACACTGACACACAGAGCACAGCAGCGCCTCCCGCGGGCGGAGGACACACTGACACCCAGAGCACAACAACAGTGACCCCCGCGGGCGGAGGACACACTGACACACAGAGCACAACAACAGCGCCCCCCATGGCCGGAGTACACACTGACACACAGAGCACAACAGCGCCCCCCGCGGGCGGAGGACACACTGACACACAGAGCACAACAGCGCCCCCTGCGGCCGGAGGACACACTGACACCCAGAGCACAATAGCGACCCCAGCGGCCGGAGGACACACTGACACCCAGAGCACAATAGCGCCCCCTGCGGCCGGAGGACACACTGACACCCAGAGCACAATAGCGACCCCAGCGGCCGGAGGACACACTGACACCCAGAGCACAATAGCGACCCCAGCGGGCGGAGGACACACTGACAGCCAGAGCACAACAACAGTGACCCCCGCGGGCGGAGGACACACTGACACCCAGAGCACAATAGCGACCCCAGCGGCCGGAGGACACACTGACAGCCAGAGCACAACAACAGTGACCCCCGCGGGCGGAGGACACACTGACACACAGAGCACAACAACAGCGCCCCCCGCGGGCGGAGGACACACTGACACACAGAGCACAACAGCGCCCCCAGCGGCCGGAGGACACACTGACACCCAGAGCACAACAGCGCCCCCAGCGGCCGGAGGACACACTGACACACAGAGCACAACAACAGCGCCCCCGCGGCCGGAGGACACACTGACACACAGAGCACAAGAGCGCCCCCCGCGGGCGGAGGACACACTGACACACAGAGCACAACAGCGCCCCCCGCGGGCGGAGGACACACTGACACACAGAGCACAACAGCGCCCCCCCCCCACCGTGGCCGGAGGACACACTGACACACAGAGCACAACAGCGCCCCCCCGTGGGCGGAGGACACACTGACACACAGAGCACAACAGCGCCCCCCATGGCCGGAGTACGCACTGACAGACAGAGCACAACAGCGCCCCCCCCGTGGCCGGAGTACACACTGACACACAGAGCACAACAGCGCCCCCCGTGGCCGGAGTACACACTGACACACAGAGCACAACAGCGCCCCCCGCGGGCGGAGTACACACTGACACACAGAGCACAACAGCGCCCCCCGCGGGCGGAGGACACACTGACACACAGAGCACAACAGCGCCCCCCGCGGCCGGAGGACACACTGACACACAGAGCACAACAGCGCCCCCCCCCCCCCCCCGTGGCCGGAGTACACACTGACACACAGAGCTCAACATCGCCCCCCATGGCCGGAGTACACACTGACACCAGAGCACAACAGCGACCCTCGCGCTGAGCCCCTCCAGGGCAGATGGAGGCCATTCAGCCCATCGAGTGTGCACTGACCCTCTGGAGGAGCCCCCACCCAGGCCCAAACCCCCGGCCTATCCCTGTAGTCTAATAACCCCACCTAACCTGCATGTTTTTGGACTGTGGGAAGAAACCGGAGCACCCGGAGGAAACCCACGCAGACACGGGGAGAACGTGCAGACTCCACACAGACAGTGACCCAGCGGGGAATCGAACCTGGTCCCTGGAGTTTGTTACGGTCTGTGATCTTGTCTCGCAAGGACTCTGCCGAACTGCTGGTGACTTAGCCAGAACTAGGATTTATTAAATACGTGTGGTAAGGTAACGATCAGATACAGAGCAAGTTATCATTGAGTTACTTTAGGCCCTCCTGGAACTACCCTTATGTGCGACTGTCCTCGTGTATGTCTTACAACCTTCTGCGGGTAGCTGGATGTCACCTGACGTATATCTGACGCCACCTGCTGGTGGCAGGTCACACTGCTGAGTATATGTAATATTATCGACAGGCATATCACCACATCCCCCTTCCTTAGGAGATATTGATGTTTGTGTACAAACATGATCACTATTTTTATTTTATACATTGGTAATATGCACAAAACAATATGAACACATTTAACTAGGGTGTCCATGGACATGATCTGCCCGGTCTGTGTCCGTCCCTTTCACATAGCTCATTGTGCCCCCCTCACGGGATCGCCCCTGTGATCATTTGGGCTGCTTTTCAAAGACTGCTTTGCATGTCTCTTGTTTCGTATCCTCTTTACGCTGTGTCATTGGAAGGCACGCATCCGTGATGGCAACACGTGCGTCACCCGCTTCTGCCTTGTTTGTGTTTTCCAACGATGGTGTTTGCTGCTACGTTGTGCGTTTTTTTGTCTTTTCTGTCTCTGGTTTTGCCAATCATCGTATTACTTTCTCCTCTTTTACTTTTGTCATTGGGAGGAGCTAGCTCTCCCACTCTTCTCCGTTCCCTCCTTCTTGTTTTGACAACTAGTTTGCAAATTCTTTTCCTTTTGTGTTTGGGATTGGCGGCGCCCGGGTTCGGTCCTGGGCCGCACCCTGTGCTCGGCGGTACCAGCGTGGATGCTCAGGCGGAACCTGAGGCGCCGACGCGTCACCACAGGGACGTGTGACCACGCCCAACTCTGCGCCCTCAACTGGACGTTGGAGCGCCTCGCTCTCTGGTGCCTGGGCGGAGGTGAGATCTGTGACATCAGGCGCTGCCTTTCTTGGATCGCTGGAGCAATGGCTCCTTATCACTGGAAATGACGATGCTGACACTCTCTGGGTCTGGTGATCCAGACGTTGGGTCGTCCTGGTCTTGCCCGAGTGTAAGCGTGTGATCCGTTGAGCTGGACAGCGAGATAGTCATCAGCTCCTCGAACTCATCTTCTGGTGGAGTGAGCGCGAGCAGCAGGAGTTGATCCCAGAGCTGAAGGGGTTGGATTACGAGGAGAGGTTGAGTAGACTGGGACTGTACTCGTTGGAGTTTAGAAGGATGAGGGGGGATCTTACAAAACGTATAAAATGATGAAGGGAATAGATAGGATAGATGCGGGCAGGTTGTTTCCACTGGTCGGGGAAAGCAGAACTAGGGGGCATAGCCTCAAAATAAGGGGAGGTAGATTTAGGACGGAGCGTAGAAGGAACTTCTTCACCCAAAGGGTTGTGAATCTATGGAATTCCTTGCCCAGTGAAGCAGTTGAGGCTCCTTCTTTAAACGTTTTTAAGAAAAAGATAGATGCCTTTCTAAAGAATAAAGGGATTCGGGGATATGGTGTATGGGCCGGAGAGTGGAGCTGAGTCCACAAAGATCAGCCATGATCTCATTGAATGGTGGAGCAGGCTCGAGGGGCCAGATGGCCTACTCCTGTTCCTAATTCTTATGTTCTTATGAAATCGACGACCAGCACCATTTCAGAATCCTGAGACGATTCACCAAGAGCCTCTGGAGCAAGCTTCTCTGAGATTGGGACAATGTCGTCTGTTCCTAGCGTGTTCAGTAGTTGTCCTCCGAGGTATCAGCCACTGAGATCTCACTTTTTATTTTGGAGTGTGCCATCTCAGAGGTCCCGCCCTTCTCAGTGTCCAAGGCGGTCTGGGCGTGTGTGTCCCCCGCGTGACAGCCGCAGCACCATATCTTGGGTCTCTTCACCAAGTCCATCATTGTCCCCGCAGTATAGATGTGCAACAATTTCATACCCGTCTTCATCTGTCTTCGCTCACCAAGTCCATCATTGTCCCCGCAGTATAGATGTGCAACAATTTCATACCCGTCTTCATCTGTCTTCGCTCACCAAGTCCATCATTGTCCCCGCAGTATAGATGTGCAACAATTTCATACCGTCTTCATCTGTCTTCGCTTTCCGCCTCATCTTCGAGGTCAGCATACGTGTCTTCGCCGTGTTCACCACCGGATTCAGCATCGTCTGCAATGATATCTCCTGCAAAATACAACATTGCACACGGGAATGATGGGTTCGCGCAGGAGGCAGCCAATTTCATGGTCAGCATCGCGTTTTGCTGCCGTGCTCTTGTTTAACATTCCACGCTGTGGAACTTCAGGAGGACTGAAGAAAGTGAAGAATGGGTCAGTCGGGACAGTTTTTGTGACTGTTCTGCAAGTGTTTCGACCTTTGTGCTTCAGTTTCGTTTTAATTATTTTCAACATGACAATTTTGCTCTCCCTCGCATCTCATGTAGCTTATCACTTGATATACCAAAGCCAACTTGGTTACGGATGTCATAGAACTTTCATAGAACTTACAGTGCAGAAGGAGGCCATTCGGCCCATCGAATCTGCACCGACTCTTTAAAAGAGCACCCTACCCAAGGTCAACACCTCCACCCCATCCCCATCACCCAGTGATGTCATGGGAGCATCTCTTTAAGAAAGGTATTTGTCTTATCACATGGCATCAGTGATGTCATTTTTGTGGGTGGAGCCAAGCAGTGGCTGTGAGGTTTGTTTTACTTTCGCTTTCACATTTGACTGCACTGGCCTCAGGGAGAGAGAAGTGTTTTGTTCCTGTCTCTCTATTTTCATTTGAAATACCTGCTCCAGTAAAAAAAACATTGATTATAGTTACCTGCCTTAGTAACTTCAAAGATATAGTTTGCTTTCCGGAAGGGTTTGAACCTCCTGGTGAGACGGGGTCAGAATCTCAGGGAAAGCCAGTCTTATTCAGGTGAGAATGCAGAGTGCTGGGCCACACCCTTAAAAGGGGTTTTTGGTTGATGGGATTTTGTTTCTGAATTGGAACAGTTAAGGGGGAATTCAATACGGGTTATACATAGATAATAATAGTGGCCAGATTGCGGAGGATCCTCTGGAGCAGCGGCAAAGAAGGGAAGTGAGAAGCAAGATGGCGGTGGAGGGAGGCCAGTTGGTATGGGGCCTGGAACAGCAGGAGTTCCTCCAGCGATGTGTGGAGGAGCTCAAGAAGGAGCTGCTGGCGCCGATGCTGCAGGCGATTGAGGGGTTAAAGGAGGCGCAGAAGACCCAAGAGATGGAGCTCCGTGGAGTGAAGGCAAAAGCTGCCGAAAATGAGGACGAGATACAGGGGCTTGGTGGTGAAGACGGAGACGCACGAGGCACTACATAAGAGGTGTATGGAGAGACTGGAAGCCCTGGAAAATAGCTCGAGGAGGAAGAACTTAAGAATCTTGGGTCTTCCCGAAGGGACAGAGGGAGCGGACGTTGGGGCGTATGTGAGCACGATGCTCCATAACTTAATGGGAGCTGAGGCCCCTGACGGGCCCCCTGGAAGTGGAGGGAGCGTATCGAGTCCTCGTGAGAAGACCAAAGCCAGGAGAAATACCTCGAGCAATAGTGGTGAGGTTCCACCGCTACAAGGACAGGGAGATGGTCCTGAGATGGGCGAAAAAGGCACGGAGCAGCAGGTGGGAGAACGCGGTGATCCGCGTGTATCAGGATTGGAGTGCGGAGGTGGCAAGAAGGAGGGCGAGTTTCAATCGGGCCAAGGCGGTGCTCCACAAGAGGAAAGTGAAGTTCGGAATGTTGCAGCCGGCAAGACTGTGGGTTACATACCAGGGTAAACACCACTACTTCGAGACGGCAGAAGAGGCGTGGACATTTATTGAAGAGGAGAAGTTGGACTAGATTGGAGAAAGAGTGTTTGAAATGAAGTAGTGAGGTGGTGGCAAGGGACTGTGAATCAGATGGGGGAAAATTTTCTTTCCCCTCGAAGGGGGAGGACACGAAGAAATGTGGGCGCCGATGAGGAAGGGGAGGGGGAAGGAGAGAGGGAGCTGCGCCATCAGGGGCGGGGCCGAGAGGGGAGCGCGGGCTTTGTCCCCGCGCTATGGAAATTGTGGCGGGAAAAGGGGCCGCAGGAAGGAGGGGGCCTCACATGATGGGAGGCTAAGGATAAACGGGGGAAGCCGAGGTCAGCCAGAGTTTGATCACGTGGAACGTGAGAGGGTTGAATGGGCCGATTAAGAGGGCAAGGGTACTTGCGCACCTAAAGAAGCTAAAGGCAGACGTGGTCATGCTTCAGGAGACGCACCTGAAACTGGCGGATCAGGTCAGATTAAGGAAAGGATGGGTGGGACAGGTATTCCACTCGGGCTTGGATGCGGAAAATAGAGGGGTGGCAATACTGGTGGGGAAACGGGTATCGTTTGAGGCAAAGACCATAGTGGCGGACAGTGGGGGTAGATACGTGATGGTGAGTGGCAGATTGCAAGGTGAGGCGGTGGTGCTGGTGAATGTATATGCCCCGAACTGGGATGACGCGAACTTTATGAAGCGTATGTTGGGGCGCATCCTGGACCTGGAAATGGGAAAGTTGGTAATGGGGGGGGACTTCAACACGCTGCTGGACCCAGGGCTGGACCGGTCCAGATCTAGGACCGGGAGGAGGCCGGCAGCGGCCAAGGTGCTTAAGGGATTTATGGAGCAGATGGGAGGAGTGGATCCCTGGAGATTTACTAGGCCAAGGAGTAAAGAGTTTTCCTTCTTCTCCCACATCCATAAAGTATACTCCCGGATAGACTTCTTTGTCCTGGGAAGGGCGCTGATCCCGAAGGTGGCAGGAGCGGAGTATTCGGCTATAGCCATTTCAGATCATGCCCCACATTGGGTAGATCTGGAAGTAGGAGAGGAAAAGGAACAGCGCCCACTCTGGAGATTAGATATGGGACTGTTGGCGGACGAGGGGGTATGTGTAAGGGTGAGGGGATGTATTGAAAGGTACCTAGAGACTAATGATGATGGAGAGGTCCAGGTGGGAGTGGTCTGGGAGGCGCTGAAGGCGGTGGTTAGAGGGGAGCTGATCTCCATAAGGGCCCATAAGGGGAAACAAGAGGGTAAAGAAAGGGAGAGATTGTTGGGGGAGATTTTGAGGGTGGATAGGCAATATGCGGAGGCTCCAGATGAAGGGCTATACAGGGAAAGACTGAGATTGCACACGGACTTTGACTTGTTGACCACGGGTAAGGCGGAGGCACAATGGAGGAAGGCACAGGAAGTGCAGTATGAATATGGAGAGAAGGCGAGCCGGCTGCTGGCCCAACAACTTAGGAAGAGGGGGGCGGCGAGAGAGATTGGAGGGGTTAGAGACGAGGAGGGAAAGATGGAACGGGGAGCGGAGAGGGTGAACGGGGTGTTTAAGGTATTTTACGAGAGGCTATATAAGGCTCAACCCCCGGAAGGGAAAGAGGGAATGATGCTTTTCCAAACCAGCTGGAGTTCCCGAAGGTTGAGGAACAGGAGGTGACAGGACTGGGAGCGCAGATTGAGGTGGAGGAGGTGGTAAAAGGAATTGGGAACATGCAGGCAGGGAAGGCCCTGGGACCGGATGGGTTCCCGGTGGAGTTCTATAGGAAATACGTGGACCTGGTGGCCCCACTTCTGACGAGAACCTTTAATGAGGCTAGGGAAAGGGGGACACTATCCCCGACGATATCGGAGGCGACGATATCGCTGATCCTGAAAAGAGACGAAGACCCGCTGCAGTGCGGGTCATACAGGCCTATTCCCCTCTTGAACGTAGATGCCAAGCTTTTGGCCAAGGTGATGGCGACGAGGATAGAGGACTGTGTCCCTGGGGTGGTGCATGATGATCAAACGGGGTTTGTTAAAGGGAGGCAATTGAATGCTAATATACGGAGGCTGCTGGGGGTGATGATGATGCCCCCACCGGAGGGGGAGGCGGAGATAGTGGTGGCGATGGATGCAGAGAAAGCATTTGATAGAGTGGAGTGGGACTACCTGTGGGAAGTACTGAGGAGATTTGGATTTGGAGAGGGGTTCATTAGATGGGTTCAGCTCCTGTATAGGGCCCCGGTGACAAGTGTGATCACGAATAGGCAACGATCTGACCACTTCCGACTATATAGGGGTACAAGACAGGGATGTCCCCTGTCCCCGTTACTGTTTGCGTTGGCAATTGAGCCATTGGCCATAGCGCTGAGGGGCTCTAGGAAGTGGAGGGGGGTACTTAGAGGAGGAGAAGAGCCTCGGGTGTCATTATACGCGGATGATTTGTTGTTGTATGTCGCGGACCCAGTGGAGGGGATGCCTGAGATAATGCAGACACTCAGGGAGTTTGGAGAATTTTCAGGATATAAATTGAATATGGGGAAGAGTGAACTGTTTGTGATGCACCCTGGGGAACAGGGCAGGGGAATAGACAATTTACCGTTGAGGAGGGTAACAAGGGATTTCCGGTATTTAGGGATCCAGGTGGCCAGGAACTGGGGAACCTTGCATAAGCTTAACTTGACACGACTGGTAGAGCAGATGGAAGAGGACTTTAGGAGGTGGGACATGGCGCCCCTGTCATTGGCGGGCAGGGTGCAGGCGGTTAAAATGGTGGTCCTTCCAAGGTTTCTTTTCGTGTTCCAGTGCCTCCCTGTACTGATTACAAAGGCCTTTTTTAAGAAGGTGGACAAGAGTATTATGAGCTTTGTGTGGGCTGGAAAGACCCCAAGAGTAAAGAGGGGGTTCCTGCAGCGCAGTAGGGACAGGGGGGGACTGGCACTGCCGAGTCTAAGTGATTATTATTGGGCAGCCAACGTGTCAATGATATGTAAGTGGATGAGGGAAGGGGAAGGAGCGGCGTGGAAAATACTGGAGATGGCGTCCTGTAGGGGAACTAGTCTAAAAGCACTGGCGACGGCGCCGTTACCGTTCTCCCCGAAAAAATACACCACAAACCCAGTGGTGGTGGCAACTCTGAAAATTTGGGGGCAGTGGAGACGACATAAGGGAGTAACAGGTGCCTCAGTGTGGTCCCCGATAAGAAACAATCATAGGTTCGTCCCGGGAAGGATAGATGGGGATTTAAATCTTGGCAGCGAGCAGGAATTGCGAAATTGAAGGACTTGTTTTTAGACGGGACGTTCGCGTGTCTGGGAGCACTGACAGAAAAATATGGGCTGCCACCTGGGAATGCATTTCGGTATATGCAAGTGAGGGCATTTGTGAGGCAACAGGTGAGGGAATTTCCGCAGCTCCCGGCGCAAGAGATCCAGGACAGAGTGATTTCGGGGGCCTGGGTGGGTGATGGTAGGGTGTCAGATATATATAGGGAAATGAGAGATGAGGGGGAGACGATGGTAGAGGAGCTGAAGGGAAAATGGGAGGAGGAGCTGGGGGAAGAGATAGAGGAGGGGCTGTGGGCAGATGCCCTAAGTAGGGTAAACTCTTCATCCTCGTGTGCCAGGCTCAGCCTGATACAATTCAAGGTTCGACACAGGGCGCATATGGCGGGAGCAAGGCTGAGTAGATTTTTTAGAGTGGAGGATAGGTGCGGGAGATGCGCGGGAAGCCCAGCGAACCATACCCACATGTTCTGGTCATGTCCGGTATTGCACGGGTTCTGGGTGGGTGTGGCAAAAGTGATTTCAAAGGTGGTGGGGGTCCGGGTCGAACCAGGCTGGGGGTTGGCTATATTTGGGGTTGCAGATGAGCCGGGAGTGCAGGAGGCGAGAGAGGCCGATGTTTTGGCCTTTGCGTCCCTAGTAGCCTGGCGAAGGATTCTACTTATGTGGAAAGAAGCTAAACCCCCGGGCGTGGAGGCCTGGATAAACGACATGGCAGGGTTCTTAAAATTGGAGCGGATAAAGTACGCACTAAGAGGTTCGGCTCAGGGGTTCACCAGGCGGTGGCAACCGTTCCTCGACTATCTCGCAGAGCGATAAGGGAAAACAGGAAAGACAACAGCAGCAACCCAGGGGGGAGGGGGGGGTGGGGGTGGGGGAGGACTCATTTGGGTCCTCGGGGTTTTATGTGTGAGTTTATATATTAGTTATTTATATTAGATTTTACGAAGTTACTATTTTAGTTACTATTTCTGTTGTTTCTTATTTTGTTGTTGGCAGTTGCCGTTAGTTAGTATATTATTTATTTAAAAAACGATCAATGTATATATTATTACAAAGTTGGAAAATGGGAAATATTTGTTCTTGTTTGATCGAAAAACTTTAATAAAATATATATTTTTTAAAAGTACCCAATGACTTCATTGTATCTCTTTCTCGCCTCATTCTCAAATGCAAAAGTATTTTGCCAGCGTGAGCAGCAACGCAATCTGCCTTTCGTCAGGCTGGGCCTGCTGGCCAAGGGCCGATACAGAGAGCTTAGTCTGCTGCTTGAAGACACGGCAGTTTTTGTCTGCCTTACCCGATACTTGAAGCTGGTGGGGCGCTTTCAGTCTGTCCATCTCGAGCTTCAGTGTCTTTTACTGCATTGAGTTGCAAGTGGTTGCAGTTCACCAGATCGGTTCTTCTGCCGAATTTAAAATAAATAAATTTAGAGCGCCCAATTCATTTTGTCCAATTAAGAGGCAATTTAGCGTGGCCAATCCACCTACCCTGCACATCTTTTGGGTGGTGGGGGCGAAACCTACGCAAGCACAGGGAGAATGTGCAAACTGCACACGGAGAGTGACCCTGAGCAGGGATCGAACCCGGGTCCTCGGTGCCGTGAGGCAGCAGGGCTAACCACTGTGCCACCGTGCTGCCCCTTCCATCGAATTTTAACTTTGTCACTGCTGTCGTTACGTTAAAATCTTCAGCACTCTGGTACCATGTTGTAATCCGTCTTCTTTGTCGAGCAAGGAATCTACAGGACTGCTGCTGACTTGGCAAAACGAGGATTTTTTATTAATGTACACGTGGTAAGTTAACAATCAGATACAGAGCAAGTTATCACAGAGTTTCTTCAGACTCCCCTGGAACGCCTCCTATGCACGACTGACCTAATGTACGTTACCTTCTGAGGATTGCCGGATGTGCCCTGACTTATATCTCACGCCACCTGCTGGTGGGAGTTCACACTGTTGAGTACATGGCCACCTGCTGGTGGGAGGTGACACTGCAGCATACCTGGCCACCTGCTGGTGGGAGGTCACACTGCTGCATATCTGGCCACCTGCTGGTGGGAGGTCACACTGCGGCATACATGGCCACCTGCTGGTGGGAATTCACACTGCTGCATAATTGGCCACCTGCTGGTGGGAAGTCACACTGCGGCATACATGGCCACCTGCTGGTGGGAGGTCACACTGCGGCATACATGGCCACCTGCTGGTGGGAGGTCACACTGCTGCATACCTGGCCACAAAGAACAACAAAGAACAAAGAAATGTACAGCACAGGAACAGGCCCTTCGGCCCTCCAAGCCCGCGCCGACCATACTGCCCGACTAAACTACAATCTTCTACACTTCCTGGGTCCGTATCCTTCTATTCCCATCCTATTCATATATTTGTCAAGATGCCCCTTAAATGTCCCTATCGTCCCTGCCTCCACTACCTCCTCCGGTAGTGAGTTCCAGGCACCCACTACCCTCTGCGTAAAAAACTTGCCTCGTACATCTACTCTAAACTTTGCCCCTCTCACCTTAAACCTATGCCCCCTAGTAATTGACCCCTCTACCCTGGGGAAAAGCCTCTGACTATCCACTCTGTCTATGCCCCTCATAATTTTGTATACCTCTATCAGGTCGCCCCTCAACCTCCTTCGTTCCAGTGAGAACAAACCGAGTTTATTCAATCGCTCCTCATAGCTTATGCCCTCCATACCAGGCAACATTCTGGTAAATCTCTTCTGCACCCTCTCTAAAGCCTCCACATCCTTCTGGTAGTGTGGCGACCAGAATTGAACACTATACTCCAAGTGTGGCCTAACTAAGGTTCTATACAGCTGCAACATGACTTGCCAATTCTTATACTCAATGCCCCAGCCAATGAAGGCAAGCATGCCGTATGCCTTCTTGACTACCTTCTCCACCTGTGTAGCCCCTTTCAGTGATCTGTGGACCTGTACTCCTAGATCTCTTTGACTTTCAATACTCTTGAGGGTTCTACCATTCACCGTATATTCCCTACCTGCATTAGCCCTTCCAAAATGCATTACCTCACATTTGTCCAGGTTAAACTCCATCTGCCATCTCTCCGCCCAAGTCTCCAGACAATCTAAATCCTGCTGTATCCTCAGACAGTCCTCATCGCTATCCGCAATTCCACCAACCTTTGTGTCGTCTGCAAACTTACTAATCAGACCAGTTACATTTTCCTCCAAATCATTTATATATACTACAAAGAGCAAAGGTCCCAGCACTGATCCCTGTGGAACACCACTGGTCACAGCCCTCCAATTAGAAAAGCATCCCTCCATTGCTACCCTCTGCCTTCTATGGCCTAGCCAGTTCTGTATCCACCTTGCCAGTTCACCCCTGATCCCGTGTGACTCCACCTTTTGTACTAGTCTACCATGAGGGACCTTGTCAAAGGCCTTACTGAAGTCCATATAGACAACATCTACTGCCCTACCTGCATCAATCATCTTAGTGACCTCCTCGAAAAACTCTATCAAGTTAGTGAGACACGACCTCCCCTTCACAAAACCGTGCTGCCTCTCACTAATACGTCTATTTGCTTCCAAATGGGAGTAGATCCTGTCTCGAAGAATTCTCTCCAGTAATTTCCCTACCACTGAAGTAAGGCTCACCGGCCTGTAGTTCCCGGGATTATCCCTGCCACCCTTCTTAAACAGAGGAACAACATTGGCTATTCTCCAGTCCTCCGGGACATCCCCTGAAGACAGCGAGGATCCAAAGATTTCTGTCAAGGCCTCAGCAATTTCCTCTCCAGCCTCCTTCAGTATTCTGGGGTAGATCCCATCCGGCCCTGGGGACTTATCTACCTTAATATTTTTTAAGACACCCAACACCTCGTCTTTTTGGATCACAATGTGACCCAGGCTATCTACACCCCCTTCTCCAGACTCAACATCTACCAATTCCTTCTCTTTGGTGAATACTGATGCAAAGTATTCATTTAGTACCTCGCCCATTTCCTCTGGCTCCACACATAGATTCCCTTGCCTATCCTTCAGTGGGCCAACCCTTTCCCTGGCTACCCTCTTGCTTTTTATGTAAGTGTAAAAAGCCTTGGGATTTTCCTTAACCCTATTTGCCAATGACTTTTCATGACCCCTTCTAGCCCTCCTGACTCCCTGCTTAAGTTCCTTCCTACTTTCCTTATATGCCACACAGGCTTCGTCTGTTCCCAGCCTTTTAGCCCTGACAAATGCCTCCTTTTTCTTTTTGACGAGGCCTACAATATCATTCGTCATCCAAGGTTCCCGAAAATTGCCGTATTTGTCTTTCTTCCTCACAGGAACATGCCTGTCCTGTATTCCTATCAACTGACACTTGAAAGCCTCCCACATGTCAGATGTTGATTTGCCCTCAAACATCCGCCCCCAATCTATGCTCTTCAGTTCCCGCCTAATATTGTTATAATTAGCCTTCCCCCAATTTAGCACATTCATCCTCGGACCACTCTTATCCTTGTCCACCAGTACTTTAAAACTTACTGAATTGTGGTCACTGTTACCGAAATGCTCCCCTACTGAAACATCTACCACCTGGCCGGGCTCATTCCCCAATACCAGGTCCAGTACCGCCTCTTCCCTAGTTGGACTGTTTACATATTGTTTTAAGAAGCCCTCCTGGATGCTCCTTACAAACTCTGCCCCGTCTAAGCCCCTGGCACTAAGTGAGTCCCAGTCAATATTGGGGAAGTTGAAGTCTCCCATCACCACAACCCTGTTGTTTTTACTCTTTTCCAAAATCTGTCTACCTATCTGCTCCTCTATCTCCCGCTGGCTGTTGGGAGGCCTGTAGTATACCCCCAACATTGTGACTGCACCCTTCTTATTCCTGATCTCTACCCATATAGCCTCACTGCCCTCTGAGGTGTCCTCTCGCTGTATAGCTGTGATACTCTCCTGAACAAGTAGCGCAACTCCGCCTCCCCTTTTACATCCCCCTCTATCCCGCCTGAAACATCTAAAACCTGGAACGTTTAGCTGCCAATCCTGCCCTTCCCTCAACCAGGTCTCTATAATGGCAACAACATCATAGTTCCAAGTAGTAATCCAAGCTCTAAGTTCATCTGCCTTACCCGTAATGCTCCTTGCATTAAAACATATGCACTTCAGGCCACCAGACCCGCTGTGTTCAGCAACTTCTCCCCGTCTGCTCTGCCTCAGAGCCACACTGTCCATATTCCCTAGTTCTCCCTCAACGCTCTCACCTTCTGACCTATTGCTCCCGTGCCCACCCCCCTGCCATACTAGTTTAAACCCTCCCGTGTGACACTAGCAAATCTCGCGGCCAGGATATTTATGCCTCTCCGGTTTAGATGCAACCCGTCCATCTTATACAGGTCACACCTGCCCCGGAAGAGCTCCCAGTGGTCCAGATAACCGAAACCCTCCCTCCTACACCAGCTGTTTAGCCACGTGTTTGTCTGCTCTATCTTCCTATTTCTAGCCTCACTGGCACGTGGCACAGGGAGTAATCCCGAGATTACAACCCTCGAGGTCCTGTCTTTTAACTTTCTGCCTAGCTCCCTGAACTCCTGCTGCAGGACCTCATGCCTCTTCCTGCCTATGTCGTTAGTACCAATATGTACAACGACCTCTACCTGTTTGCCCTCCCCCTTCAGGATTCCCTCTACCCGTTTGGAGACATCCTGGACCCTGGCACCAGGGAGGCAACATACCATCCTGGAGTCTCTTTCACGTCCACAGAAGCGCCTATCTGTTCCCCTGACTATAGAGTCCCCTATAACTATTACTCTTCTGCGCTTTGACCCTCCCTTCTGAACATCAGAGCCAGCCGTGGTGCCACTGCTCTGGCTGCTGCTGTTTTCCCCTGATAGGCTATCCCCCCCGACAGTATCCAAAGGGGTATATCTGTTCGAGAGGGGGACAACCACAGGGGATTCCTGCACTGACTGCCTGCCCTTTCTGGTGGTCACCCATTTCTCTGCCTGCACCTTGGGTGTGACCACACTTACATAACTGCGATCTATGACGCTTTCCGCCACCTGCACGCTCCTAAGTGCATCCAATTGCTGCTCCAACCGAACCATGCGGTCTGTGAGGAGCTGCAGTTGGGTGCACTTTCTGCAGATGAAGCCATCCAGGACGCTGGAAGCCTCCCGGACCTGCCACATCTCACAGTCAGAGCACAGCACCCCTCTAACTGACATTGCGTCAATTAATTAAAATTAAAATTTGTCTTTTTTTTTTAATAAATACTTTTTTTTTTTTAAATTACAAAGTTACTGTCAACTATCTGTTTCCTAGCACTAGATTTCTAATAGAAATGCGATAGCTAACCCACCTGCTGGTGGGAATTCACACTGCTGCATAATTGGCCACCTGCTGGTGGGAAGTCACACTGCTGCGTACCTGGCCACCTGCTGGTGGGAGGTCACACTGCTGCATACCTGGCCACCTGCTGGTGGGAGGTCACACTGCTGCATACCTGGCCACCTGCTGGTGGGAGGTCACACTGCTGAGTACCTGGCCACCTGCTGGTGGGAGGTGACACTGCTGCATACATGTCCACCTGATGGTGGGAGGTCACACTGCTGCATACCTGGCCACCTGCTGGTGGGAGGTCACACTGCTGAGTACCTGGCCACCGGCTGGTGGGAGGTCACACTGCTGCATACCTGGCCACCTGCTGGTGGGAGGTCACACTGCTGTGTACCTGGCCACCTGCTGGTGGGAAGTCACATTGCTGAGTACCTGGCCACCTGCTGGTGGGAGGTCACACTGCTGCATACCTGGCCACCTGCTGGTGGGAGGTCACACTGCTGCATACCTGGCCACCTGCTGATGGGAGGTCACACTGCAGCATACGTGGCCACCTGCTGGTGGGAGGTCACACTGCTGCATACCTGGCCACATGCTGGTGGGAGGTCACACTGCAGCATACCTGGCTACCTGCTGGTGGGAGGTCACACTGCTGCATACCTGTCCACCTGCTGGTGGGAGGTCACACTGCGGCATACCTGGCCACCTGCTGGTGGGAGGTCACACTGCGGCATACATGGCCACCTGCTGGTGGGAGGTGACACTGCTGCATACATGGCCACATGCTGGTGGGAGGTCACACTGCAGCATACCTGGCTACCTGCTGGTGGGAGGTCACACTGCTGCATACCTGTCCACCTGCTGGTGGGAGGTGACACTGCGGCATACCTGGCCACCTGCTGGTGGGAGGTGACACTGCAGCATACCTGGCCACCTGCTGGTGGGAGGTCACACTGCTGCATACATGGCCACCTGCTGGTGGGAGGTCACACTGCTGCATACATGGCCACATGCTGGTGGGAGGTCACACTGCTGCATATATGGCCACCTGGTGGTGGGAGGTCACACTGCTGAGTACCTGGCCACCTGCTGGTGGGAGGTCACACTGCTGAGTACCTGGCCACCTGCTGGTGGGAAGTCACACTGCTGAGCACCTGGCCACCTGCTGGTGGGAGGTCACACTGCGGCATACATGGCCACCTGCTGGTTGGAGGTCACACTGCTGCATATATGGCCACCTGGTGGTGGGAGGTCACACTGCTGAGTACCTGGCCACCTGCTGGTGGGAGGTCACACTGCGGCATACCTGGCCACCTGCTGGTGTGAGGTCACACTGCAGCATACATGGCCACCTGCTGGTGGGGGGTCACACTGCTGCATACCTGGCCACCTGCTGGTGGGAGGTGACACTGCAGCATACCTGGCCACCTGCTGGTGGGAGGTGACACTGCTACATACCTGGCCACCTGCTGGTGGGAGGTCACACTGCTGAGTACCTGGCCACCTGCTGGTGGCATTTCACACTGCTGAGTACCTGGCCACCTGCTGGTGGGAGGTCACACTGCGGCATACATGGCCACCTGCTGGTGGGAGGTCACACTGCTGCATACCTGGCCACCTGCTGGTGGGAGGTCACACTGCTGCATACCTGGCCACCTGCTGGTGGGAGTTGACACTGCAGCATACCTGGCCACCTGCTGGTGGGAGGTCACACTTCTGCATACATGGCCACCTGCTGGTGGGAGGTCACACTGCTGTGTACCTGGCCACCTGCTGGTGGGAGGTCACACTGCTGAGTACCTGGCCACCTGCTGGTGGGAGGTCACACTGCTGAGTACATGCAATATTATCTACCAGAGCGCTGTGAGGCGGCAGTGCTAACCACTGTGCCGCCCCTCCATGTGCATTGCCAGCCATCACCGTTACCATAGCCTCCAATGCTGCATTGGAGGGTGCTCTGCGAGCGGGTTTAGCAGCAAACCCATGCCTCTCAATCTTTTCCACCAGGTTGCGCACAATATAGGGTGAAGAGCCGCCATTGGCATAATCGGGTCAAATGCCAATTTCCCCTCCCCGCTTTTGGACCGTGTCTATTTTACAGTATACCCTGGCCAATGGCTGGGATCATCTATAAGTTGTCACAAGAGCAAACTATAGAACTTTATATAAACTTAAACAAAAGCAAAGAGTAAAATCAGAGCATTGCACTTCCAGTTCTGCAACCCAGAGACTACTTTTACTATTTCAGATAATGACTTGGTGCTGCAGTCAACATGGATCCATTCACTGACTAAGAAAATGACAATCTTCAGCAGGACGAAGAACCAAATTGTCAGCAAATAGCTTGAAGAAATGCCTTTTCCTTTCAATCTTATTCGTTGTTAACAATTGACATGTGAGAGTACCTTTAAGAAATGGGTGTTTACTATTGCAGTGATGTCAGAGAGTGGGTGGAGCTGGGCTGTCTGTCAGCTTTTTACTTTTGTTTTAGGCTGTTTGCTGCAGGGTGTGCTTTAGTTTCGTTTTCAGAGCTGGATAGCTGCAGTCACAGCCAGAAGGGGTATTAGTCTCTCTCTGTAATCTAAAAACTGTAAATCAATCCTTTGGTGATTTAAAACTAATAACTGCTCTCAATAGTGACTTTAACCTGATGTGTTTCTGTTTTATAGGTTTTTCAAGTCTTATGGATGTTAAAAGGACAGCTTAAGCATTATTTAGTGTTGTATTCTTTGGGGGTTGTATTTGAATTGATGGTTGCTAAGATGTTCACTGTATGTTTTAAAAAGGTTAACTTGAGTACACAGAATAAACATTGTTTTGTTTTTAAAATTACTTTTCCATTTCTGCCGTACCACACCTGTAGAATGGGCCATGTGCTCCCCATACCACAACCTATTAAAAGTTGTGGGTCAGGTGGACTCCATGATACACTTTGGGGTTCTCTAAACCCTGGCCCATAAACAATTGGGGGCTCGAGGGGGATAACTATTGGATTGGCTTTGTGAACTTAAAGACAGTGAGGGGTGAGGATATTGTGGTTGCTTTTCAGGTGTGGTATTCTAGTTTAAGTGGGGAGTGTGTTGTGGACAATGGCTCTTTCAGAGGCTCAGAAGTTTTTGGGGGTGGAGACGGTCACACGCAGTACCTTACAGACAGAGACTAAAAGCAGATTGTTAGATTTGGCAAAAACATTGCAGTTAACATTACCTGACAAAATGCGAAAAGGTGAGGTAATTATGGTGGTGGTTAAGCATTTAAAGTTGCCTGAGATAGAGTTTGACTCATTAGAAATGGCAAAAATTCAGTTACAAATTAAACAAATGGAACATGAGGAAGAATTAAAGCAGCTTGAATACGAAAGAAATAGAGAGGAAAAAGAAAGAGAAAGGGAGATACAGATCAGGGAAAAAGATAAAGAGAGAGAGTTTGAACTTCAGAAAATGGCCATGAAGCATGACAGTCAGTTAAAATTGGCAGGCATGAAGGGGAACGTACAGTTGGAAAAAAAATCGCTCACTGTCACAAGTAGGCTTCAAATGAAGTTACTGTGAAAAGCCCTTAGTCGCCACATTCCAGCGCCTGTTCGGGGAGGCTGGTACGGGAATTGAACCGTGCTGCTGGCCTTCCTGGGTCTGCTTTAAAAGCCAGCGATTTAGCCCTGTGCTAAACCAGCCAAACTGTTGGATGACAGTGATGAGGATAGTGAGAAAAAGCGTCATAGTCAAAGGTTTGGTGGGGATCTATTTAAATATGTCCAAGCATTGCCAAGGATTGCTGAGAAGGAGGTAGAAGCCTTTTTCATTTCATTTGAGAAGGTAGCTAAACAAATAAAATGGCCACAGGACATGTGGGTATTACTGATTCAAACAAAGCTGATAGGTAGGGCTAGTGAAGTGTTTGCATCACTACCGGAGGTATCTGGGACGTATGAGGAGGTGAAAAAATCCACCTTAGGTGCATTTGAACTGGTGCCTGAAGCCTCCAGACAAAGGTTTAGAAATGTAAGGAAAGAACCTGATCAAACATACATGGAGTTTGAAAGGATCAAACAGAGTAATTTTGATAGGTGGATAAGGGCTTTGAAAATAGACCAAACGTATGAAGCTCTGAGAGAAATTATACTTTTGGAGGAGTTTAAAAATTCAATTCCTTGATGTAGTGAGAACCCATGTGGAAGAGCAGAGGGTTAAAACTGCGAGATTAGCAGCAGGAATGGCAGATGATTATGAATTAGTTCATAAATCAAAGATTGGTTTCCGACATCAGTTTCAGCCGGTGAGGGATAGAAACTGGGGACATGAGAAATACTCAAGTGGTAAAGGTAAAGGTGATCTGATGGGAGATAATAAAGAGAGTGTACCTCAGATTAAAAATGAAATCCAGGAGGGTGGAAGAGACATGAAAAATGTCAACTGTTTTTATTGTCATAAACTAGGCCATGTAAAGTCACAGTGTTGGTGGTTGAAGAAAAGCACTGGGAAGGCTGATGTGGTAAAACAGGATAAGACAGTGGGGTTTGTTAAAGTGGTAAAGGAAAGCCCAAGTGAAGCGAAGGAGGTGCAAAAGATTGTACAGCCTCATCAAGAGGTGATTGATAAGAAGGTGCCAGATGTCTTTAAAGAATTTACCTGTGTGGGTAAAATTTACTCATGTGTATCAGGAGGAGCAGGTAAAGAAGTCACAATTTTAAGAGATACGGGAGCTAGTCAATCTTTAATGGTAAGAGATGAGGAGTTATGTAGCTTGTGAAGAATGTTGCCAGAAAAGGTGGTAATATGTGGAATTCAGGGTGAGAGGAGTAGTGTTCCATTATATAAGGTAAGGTTCGAAAGTCCAGTGAAGAGTGGTGAAGTGGTAGTAGGAGTAATAGAGAAACTATCTTGTCCAGGAATAGTTTATCTTGGGTAATGATTAGCTGGATCGCAGGTGGGAGTGATGCCTACTGTGGTTGATAAGCCAGTGGAAAATCAGACAACTGAAGTGTTGAAGGACGAATATCCTGGGATTTTTCCGGATTGTGTAGTAACAAGCTCGCAAAGTCACAGGTTAAAACAAGAGGAGAAATCAAAGAGTGAAGATGAAGTTGAAGTGCAATTATCAGAAACGATTTTTGATCAGATGGTTGAAAAAGAACAAGAACAGGTGGAGGATGAGGTGGATATTTTTAGTTCAGGAAAATAGGTGGAGTTACAACAGAAAGATGTAGAAATAAAACGGATATATCAGAAAGCATATACGGAAGAGGAATCCGAGAGTATACCAGAGTGTTATTACCGTAAAAGTGATGTCTTGATGAGAAAATGGAGACCTTTACATATGCAGGCGGATGAAAAGTGGGCAGAAGTTCATCAAGTAGTATTGCCGGTAGGATATAGAAAGGAGGTGTTGCAAGTTTCACATGAGGTACCAGTGGGAGGTCATTTAGGAATAAGGAAAACTCAGGCTAAAATCCAGAAACATTTTTATTGGCCTGGACTACATAAAGATGTAGTTAAATTTTGTCAATCATGTCACACATGTCAAGTGATAAGGAAACCTCAAGCAGTGATAAAACCAGCGCCCTTAATACCCATTCCAGCATTTGAGGAACCTTTTACAAGGGTCCTAATCGATTGTGTAGGACCACTTCCTGAAACAAAAAATGGGAATCAATATCTTTTGACTATAATGGATGTGTCTACTAGGTTTCCAGAGGCCATTCCAGTACGTAATATTACAGCTAGAAAAATTGTGGAGGAGTTACTTAAATACTTTACTAGATATGGACTACCCTCAGAAATTCAATCGGATCAAGGATCAAATTTTACTTCGAGATTGTTCAAAGAAGTTCTGGACAGCTTAGGAATAAAACAATTTAAATCAACTGCGTCCCATCCAGAATCGCAGGGAGCGTTAGAAAGGTGGCATCAGACATCTGAAAGTAAATGAAGTGAGGTGAGTTATGTGGTAAAAACACCAGATAGAAGGAAGACTTACCGAGTGTGTCATGTGATCATGCTTAAAAGGTACTTTGAAAGGGAACATAGAACATAGAACATTACAGCGCAGTACAGGCCCTTCGGCCCTTGATGTTGCGCCGACCTGTGAAACCCCTCTAAAGCCCATCTACACTATTCCCTTATCGCCCATATGTCTATCCAATGACCATTTGAATGCCCTTAGTGTCCACTACTGTTGCAGGCAGGGAATTCCATGCCCTTACTACTCTCTGAGTAAAGAACCTACCTCTGACATCTGTCTTATATCTATCGCCCCTCAATTTAAAGCTATGTCCCCTCGTGCTAGACATCACCATCCGAGGAAAACGGCTCTCACTGTCCACCCTATCCAATCCTCTGATCATCTTGTATGCCTCAATTAAGTCACCTCTTAACCTTCTCCTCTCTGGCGAAAACAGCCTCAAGTCCCTTAGCCTTTCCTCATAAAATCTTCCCTCCATACCAGGCAACGTTCTGGTAAATCTCCTCTGCACCCTTTCCAATGCTTCCACATCCTTCCTATAATGTGGCGACCAGAATTGCACGCAATACTCCAAATGCGGCCGCACCAGAGTTTTGTACAGCTGCAACATGACCTCATGGCTCCGAAACTCAATCCCTCTACCAATAAAAGCTAACACACCGTACGCCTTCTTAACAACCCTCTCAACCTGGGTGGCAACTTTCAGGGATCTATGTACATGGACACCGAGATCTCTCTGCTCATCCACACTGCCAAGAATCTTACCATTAGCCCAGTACTCTGTCTTCCTGTTATTCCTTCCAAAATGAATCACCTCACACTTTTCATAGATTTCATAGATTTCATAGATAGATTTCATAGATTTTACAGTGCAGAAGGAGGTCATTAGGCCCATCGAGTCTGCACCGGCTCTTGGAAAGAGCACCCTACCCAAGGTCCACACCTCCACCCTATCCCTATAACCCAGTAACCCCACCCAACACCAAGGGCAATTTTGGACACGAAGGGCAATTTATCATGGCCAATTCACCTAACCTGCACATCTTTGGACTGTGGGAGGAAACCGGAGCACCCGGAGGAAACCCACGCACACACCGGGAGAATGTGCAGACTCCACACAGACAGTGACCCAAGCCGGGAATCGAACCTGGGACCCTGGAGCTGTGAAGCAATTATGCTATCCACAATGCTACCGTGCTGCCCACTTTTCTGCATTAAACTCCATTTGCCACCTCTCAGCCCAGCGCTGCAGCTTATCTATGTCCCTCTGTAACATCCTTCCGCACTGTTGATTCTAACTCAAAGTGACGAACCGAATCCAGATGACTGTGAATTTGACATACCTCAAATTAAATTGGAAAACGAGGATGTTCTTAAAAATTGGGATAAATTGTTGAGTTACCTTCCAGAGGAAAAACGAACTGACCTGAAAGAGTTATTGATATCACATGGGCAAGTTTGTGGAGATAAATTGGGAAGTACTAAAATGGCTATACATGATGTAGATGTGGGAAATGATGTTCCAATCAAACAACATCCATATAGACTTAATCCTTCAAAATTGGCACAGGTTAACAGAGAGATTGAGAGTATGCTTAAAAATGGCATAATTGAAGTGGGTTGCAGCCAATGGAGCTCACCTATAGTGATGGTACCTAAACCAGACGGTACCCAATGGTTGTGTGGACTATAGAAAGGTTAATGCAGTTGCAAGAACGGACTCTTATCCTATCCCACGTTTGAAGGATTGCATTGAGAAAGTGGGACAATCAGTTTATATTTCCAAACTGGATTTACTTAAAGGTTACTGGCAGGTACCTTTATCCGAAAGGGCGAAGGAGATTTCAGCTTTTGTGACTCCAGATGGTATATACCAATTCAAAGTTATGCCATTTGGCATGAAAAACGCCCCAGCCACATTTCAACGGTTAACTAACAAAGTCGTTTCAGGATTACCCAATTGTGCGGTATACATCGACGGTCTGGTAATTTTCAGCCAGACATGGACAGAACATTTGAAACATCTGATGGAGTTACTCAATCGACTTCAGGAGGAGGGTTTGGTGATAAACCTGGCCATAAGTGAATTTGGAAAAGCCCGAATCACTTTCCTTGGCCATACAATCAGACATGGTCGAATGGTCACACGGGATGTGAAACCAACAGTTATTGAGGAGTTTCCGACACCCTCAAGATGAAGGGAAATAATGTGGTTTCTTGGCATGAGTGGATTTGATCGAACATTTGTGCAAAAGTTTTGTGGCGTGATTGCTCCACTGACGGACTTGCTGAAGAAACGTTGAAAATTTCAATAGATAGCGGACTTTCAATAGGCATTTGACTGCCTGAAAGCTGTGGTAACTGCTTCTCCTGTGTTGGAGAATTACAAGGGACTCTGTGATTAGATTGAACGAAAGTATCTGACTTTAAAGAGAACAGAGAGTGGGTGGAGCTGGGCTGTCTGTCAGCTTTTTACTTTTGTTTTAGGCTGTTTGCTTCAGGGTGTGTTTTAGTTTCATTTTCAGAGCTGGATAGCTGCACTCACAGCCAGAAGGTGTATTAGTCTCTCTCTCTCTCTCTGTAATCTAAAAACTGTAAATCGATCCTTTGGTGATTTAAAACTAATAACTGCTCTCAGTAGTGACTTTAACCTGATGTGCTTCTGTTTAAAGGTTCTGTTTAAGTCTTATGGATGTTAAAAGGATAGCCTAAGGATTACTTAGTGTTGTATTCTTTGGGGGTTGTATTTGAATTAATGGTTGCTAAGATGTTCACTGTATGTTTCAAAAAGGTTAACTTGAGTTCATAGAATAAACATTGTTTTGCTTTAAAAAATACTTTTCCATTTCTGCTGTCCCACTCCTGTAAAGTGGGCCGTGTGCTCCACATACCACAATCTATTAAAAGTTGTGGGTCAGGTGAATTCCATGATACACTTTGGGGTTCTCGAAATCCTGGCCCAGAACACTGACACGGAGCACCGCTAGAATGATTCCATTGTGCGACCAGGGGTGTTATTCGGGGTCCTGAAGGTGCGCTTCAGGTGCCTGGACCGCTCTGGAGGGGCCCTCCAGTACGAGGCACGCAGAGTCGGACGTTTGTTAGCGCAGCAGAGGGGGCGATGTGCTGGAGGAGGAGCAAGGGCAGGCCTCGTCAGATGAGGGGGATGAGGGGGAGGGGGACAATGGGCGGGACATGGGGGCTGGCCAGGTACGGGAGGCCGCGCTACGAGCCGGGGGCACTGGGTTGGCAGTGACAGCGGGTCTGGTCCATGGGATGGAGGATGATGGCAGCCTGCTCTGCGATGCAGCATATTGTTAGACAATGTCTGACTCACGCCCACAGTAGCACCTCCCACCTGGGTGATCCCTGCATGCGAGCTGGCCAGTCCATCACCTGGCCCTGTTGAATAGCTGGGGACGGAGTGATGGTGCCGGTCGGGGGTGGGGGTGGTGTTGCTCTTATTAGCCTTAGTTTTATTAGCTCTAATTCTGTCACCTTTGCTCACGAGTCGCCAGGTATCTCTGATACCGCCACGTGGTTCGAGCTCAAGTAATGATTAATAATGCAGCACACCGCTTAGTAAAAGTTAAATCAACGATCATTTATTATAGACAGCAATAAATACTTATACAATAATCATACTTCTAGACTACTACCTACCACTAAAGGCCAATACTTAACTTTGGAGATGGCCCACCAGGTCAGGGAAACGAATGGTCTATCGAATTGGGTCTTGGCCAGCGGGATTCAAAGCTGGTACAAGTCGATAGTCAGGAGCGCCTATCTGGTAACGATCGATGGAGTAAGACTTACTGTTTTCTTTGTCGAAGGGTCTCGAAGGTTGCGAGCAGGAAGAGAAGGGTCGATCTGAACTTGGCCCCTATTCTTATAGTCCCCAGGGGCTTCCCGCCTCTTGGGGCGGACCTCGTACCTGGTTCCAAGTGATTGGACTTGGTCCCAATCACTTGGTTCGATATTCTCCAATACTGGAGTGATTCCTTGATCGGGGGGTGGTCGTTTACCTTTCTTTGTGTCAGCTCCTGCCGGCGCCGAAAGGTCAGGATCGGCTTTGTGTTGCTAATTTGTAGCAATTGTTCCCGGCGATGGCTGATTAAAATGCAGATGGCTGGGTTGTTGTGATGTTGATGGCTGCAGGTATCGGTCTGGGCCGATTTCCCCAGGGCCGAATACACTGTTTTACCTGCAGCTGTCCGTTTGAGTCCTGTTGGCTGATTTTCCCATCAGCCTCTTCCGTTCGCCATTTTAGATCGGGGTTTGACCATTCTAATCGGGAATCAGCCATTTTAGGTGGCTACAGCGGCTGCACGGTCCACCCACTGGGCCTCACTGGTCCACCACCCCTCACCCCAATGGCCATCACTGACGCCCCACCCCCACACCCATCAGACAGAGCACAGAGGCAGGTTTCAACGGTATTAACAGGTGTTTAATGTGAAGAGGTGTACACAGTCTGTGCCATAGCCCCTGTAACTAAACTGTGCCCTGCCTCCGTGCCAACTTAACTGGTGTCTAACTTTCTGGCCTTCCGAGCCCTAACACTGCCTCTAGGTGGTTTCCCAGACGGTGTGTGAGTGGATAGCCCTGCCCTGGGCCACGGCCACTGCCTGCACAGAATGCCCCAGGCCTTGCATGTTGCTCCCCATGTCCGACACCATCGCCCCCATTGCCTCCACCGCGGACGCCACCCATTCGCTTTTGGCCTGGGTGGCTTTCATGACTGGCACCACCCCCTGCTCCTGCACGCGGATGGGCTCCTCCACCTGCGTCTGCAGGTGCTGGAAGCCGGCCATCATCCCCTCCCATAGTCCCTGGGTCTCTGCCTGCACCTGAATTGTGGGTGGACTGGATCTTCCAGGAGCCCGGGCTCCGTCTGGGAGGCAGCTGGTTGCTGGTTGCCCTCCGACCTCCCGGCCCCTCGGCTGCTCCTACCTCCACCTGCTGTACCGGAAAAGCTGTGTGGGGCGCACCAGTCAGTGCCCCGGAAGCCTCCTCACTAATTTGCTCAACCGAGGTGAGAGTCTCTGAGATGGAGGGGGGTAGGATTTAGCAGTGACGGGAAGTCAGTGACCTCATCTGGCCCCAAGTCCGGGGTCTCATAGGTCGTGGTCTCCTGTGTGTCTGTCTCCTCTGTGTCTGTCCCCTGTGAGTCTGTCTCCTCTGTGTCTGTCCCCTGTGTGTCTGTCCCTGTGAGTCTGTCCCCTGTGAGTCTGTCCCCTATGAGTCTGTATCCTGTGAGTCTGTCTCCTGTGAGTCTGCCCCCTGTGAGTCTGTATCCTGTGAGTCTGTCCCCTGTGAGTCTGTCTCCTGTGAGTCTGTCCCTGTGAGTCTGTCCCTGTGAGTCTGTCTCCTGTGAGTCTGTCCCCTGTGAGTCTGTCCCTGTGAGTCTGTCCCCTGTGTGTCTGTCTCCTGTGAGTCTGTCCCTGTGAGTCTGTCTCCTGTGAGTCTGTCTCCTGTGAGTCTGTCCCTGTGAGTCTGTCCCTGTGTGTCTGTCTCCTGTGAGACTGTCCCTGTGTGTCTGTCTCCTGTGAGTCTGTCTCCTGTGAGTCTGTCCCCTGTGAGTCTGTCCCCTGTGAGACTGTCCCTGTATGTCTGTCTCCTGTGAGTCTGTCCCTGTGTGTCTGTCTCCTGTGTGTCTGTCCCTGTGAGTCTGGCCCTGTGAGTCTGTCTCCTGTGAGTCTGTCCCTGTGAGTCTGTCTCCTGTGAGACTGTCCCTGTGAGTCTGTCTCCTGTGAGTCTGTCTCCTGTGAGTCTGTCCCCTGTGTGTCTGTCTCCTGTGAGACTGTCCCTGTGAGTCTGTCTCCTGTGTGTCTGTCTCCTGTGAGACTGTCCCTGTGAGTCTGTCTCCTGTGAGTCTGTCTCCTGTGAGTCTGTCCCCTGTGAGTCTGTCTCCTGTGAGACTGTCCCTGTGAGTCTGTCCCTGTGTGTCTGTCTCCTGTGAGACTGTCCCTGTGAGTCTGTCTCCTGTGTGTCTGTCTCCTGTGAGTCTGTCCCTGTGTGTCTGTCTCCTGTGAGTCTGTCCCTGTGTGTCTGTCTCCTGTGAGTCTGTCCCTGTGAGTCTGTCCCTGTGAGTCTGTCCCCTGTGTGTCTGTCTCCTGTGAGTCTGTCTCCTGTGAGTCTGTCCCTGTGTGTCTGTCTCCTGTGTGTCTGTCTCCTGTGAGTCTGTCTCCTGTGAGTCTGTCCCTGTGTGTCTGTCTCCTGTGTGTCTGTCTCCTGTGAGTCTGTCCCTGTGAGTCTGTCTCCTGTGAGTCTGTCCCTGTGAGTCTGTCCCTGTGTGTCTGTCCCTGTGAGTCTGTCCCCTGTGAGTCTGTCTCCTGTGAGTCTGTCCCTGTGAGTCTGTCTCCTGTGAGTCTGTCCCTGTGAGTCTGTCCCTGTGAGACTGTCCCTGTGAGTCTGTCCCCTGTGAGTCTGTCCCTCTGAGTCTGTCCCTGTGAGTCTGTCTCCTGTGAGTCTGTCTCCTGTGAGTCTGTCCCCTGTGAGTCTGTCCCTGTGAGTCTGTCCCTGTGAGTCTGTCTCCTGTGAGTCTGTCCCCTGTGAGTCTGTCCCCTGTGAGACTGTCCCTGTGTGTCTGTCTCCTGTGAGACTGTCCCTGTGAGTCTGTCCCCTGTGAGTCTGTCCCTGTGAGTCTGTCCCTGTGAGTCTGTCTCCTGTGAGTCTGTCCCTGTGAGTCTGTCCCTGTGAGTCTGTCTCCTGTGAGTCTGTCTCCTGTGAGTCTGTCTCCTGTGAGACTGTCCCTGTGAGTCTGTCCCTGTGAGTCTGTCCCTGTGAGTCTGTCCCTGTGAGTCTGTCCCTGTGTGTCTGTCTCCTGTGAGACTGTCCCTGTGAGTCTGTCTCCTGTGTGTCTGTCTCCTGTGAGTCTGTCCCTGTGTGTCTGTCTCCTGTGAGTCTGTCCCTGTGTGTCTGTCTCCTGTGAGTCTGTCCCTGTGAGTCTGTCCCTGTGAGTCTGTCCCCTGTGTGTCTGTCTCCTGTGAGTCTGTCTCCTGTGAGTCTGTCCCTGTGAGTCTGTCTCCTGTGAGTCTGTCCCTGTGAGTCTGTCCCTGTGAGTCTGTCCCCTGTGTGTCTGTCTCCTGTGAGTCTGTCCCCTGTGAGTCTGTCTCCTGTGAGTCTGTCCCTGTGAGTCTGTCCCTGTGAGTCTGTCTCCTGTGAGTCTGTCTCCTGTGAGTCTGTCCCTGTGAGTCTGTCTCCTGTGAGTCTGTCCCTGTGTGTCTGTCCCTGTGAGTCTGTCCCCTGTGAGTCTGTCCCTGTGAGTCTGTCCCTGTGAGTCTGTCCCTGTGAGTCTGTCTCCTGTGAGTCTGTCCCTGTGAGTCTGTCCCTGTGAGTCTGTCCCCTGTGTGTCTGTCCCTGTGAGTCTGTCCCTGTGAGTCTGTCCCTGTGAGTCTGCCCCTGTGAGTCTGTCCCCTGTGAGTCTGTCCCTGTGAGTCTGTCCCTGTGAGTCTGTCTCCTGTGAGTCTGTCCCTGTGAGTCTGTCTCCTGTGAGTCTGTCTCCTGTGAGTCTGTCCCCTGTGTGTCTGTCCCTGTGAGTCTGTCCCTGTGAGTCTGTCTCCTGTGAGTCTGTCCCTGTGAGTCTGTCCCTGTGAGTCTGTCTCCTGTGAGTCTGTCTCCTGTGAGTCTGTCCTTGTGAGTCTGTCCCTGTGAGTCTGTCCCCTGTGTGTCTGTCCCTGTGAGTCTGTCCCTGTGAGTCTGTCCCTGTGAGTCTGTCCCCTGTGAGTCTGTCCCTGTGAGTCTGTCCCTGTGAGTCTGTCCCTGTGTGTCTGTCCCTGTGAGTCTGTCCCTGTGAGTCTGTCCCTGTGAGTCTGTCCCCTGTGAGTCTGTCCCTGTGAGTCTGTCCCTGTGAGTCTGTCTCCTGTGAGTCTGTCCCCTGTGAGTCTGTCCCTGTGAGTCTGTCCCCTGTGTGTCTGTCTCCTGTGAGTCTGTCCCTGTGAGTCTGTCTCCTGTGAGTCTGTCCCTGTGAGTCTGTCCCTGTGTGTCTGTCTCCTGTGAGACTGTCCCTGTGAGTCTGTCTCCTCTGAGTCTGTCTCCTGTGAGTCTGTCCCCTGTGAGTCTGTCCCCTGTGAGACTGTCCCTGTGTGTCTGTCTCCTGTGAGTCTGTCCCTGTGTGTCTGTCTCCTGTGTGTCTGTCCCTGTGAGTCTGGCCCTGTGAGTCTGTCTCCTGTGAGTCTGTCCCTGTGAGTCTGTCTCCTGTGAGACTGCCCCTGTGAGTCTGTCTCCTGTGAGTCTGTCTCCTGTGAGTCTGTCCCCTGTGTGTCTGTCTCCTGTGAGACTGTCCCTGTGAGTCTGTCTCCTGTGTGTCTGTCTCCTGTGAGACTGTCCCTGTGAGTCTGTCTCCTGTGAGTCTGTCTCCTGTGAGTCTGTCCCCTGTGAGTCTGTCTCCTGTGAGACTGTCCCTGTGAGTCTGTCCCTGTGTGTCTGTCTCCTGTGAGACTGTCCCTGTGAGTCTGTCTCCTGTGTGTCTGTCTCCTGTGAGTCTGTCCCTGTGTGTCTGTCTCCTGTGAGTCTGTCCCTGTGTGTCTGTCTCCTGTGAGTCTGTCCCTGTGAGTCTGTCCCTGTGAGTCTGTCCCCTGTGTGTCTGTCTCCTGTGAGTCTGTCTCCTGTGAGTCTGTCCCTGTGTGTCTGTCTCCTGTGTGTCTGTCTCCTGTGAGTCTGTCTCCTGTGAGTCTGTCCCTGTGTGTCTGTCTCCTGTGTGTCTGTCTCCTGTGAGTCTGTCCCTGTGAGTCTGTCTCCTGTGAGTCTGTCCCTGTGAGTCTGTCCCTGTGTGTCTGTCCCTGTGAGTCTGTCCCCTGTGAGTCTGTCTCCTGTGAGTCTGTCCCTGTGAGTCTGTCTCCTGTGAGTCTGTCCCTGTGAGTCTGTCCCTGTGAGACTGTCCCTCTGAGTCTGTCCCCTGTGAGTCTGTCCCTGTGAGTCTGTCCCTGTGAGTCTGTCTCCTGTGAGTCTGTCTCCTGTGAGTCTGTCCCCTGTGAGTCTGTCCCTGTGAGTCTGTCCCTGTGAGTCTGTCTCCTGTGAGTCTGTCCCCTGTGAGTCTGTCCCCTGTGAGACTGTCCCTGTGTGTCTGTCTCCTGTGAGACTGTCCCTGTGAGTCTGTCCCCTGTGAGTCTGTCCCTGTGAGTCTGTCCCTGTGAGTCTGTCTCCTGTGAGTCTGTCCCTGTGAGTCTGTCCCTGTGAGTCTGTCTCCTGTGAGTCTGTCTCCTGTGAGTCTGTCTCCTGTGAGACTGTCCCTGTGAGTCTGTCCCTGTGAGTCTGTCCCTGTGAGTCTGTCCCTGTGTGTCTGTCTCCTGTGAGACTGTCCCTGTGAGTCTGTCTCCTGTGTGTCTGTCTCCTGTGAGTCTGTCCCTGTGTGTCTCTCTCCTGTGAGTCTGTCCCTGTGTGTCTGTCTCCTGTGAGTCTGTCCCTGTGTGTCTGTCTCCTGTGAGTCTGTCCCTGTGAGTCTGTCCCTGTGAGTCTGTCCCCTGTGTGTCTGTCTCCTGTGAGTCTGTCTCCTGTGAGTCTGTCTCCTGTGAGTCTGTCCCTGTGAGTCTGTCCCTGTGAGTCTGTCCCCTGTGTGTCTGTCTCCTGTGAGTCTGTCCCCTGTGAGTCTGTCTCCTGTGAGTCTGTCCCTGTGAGTCTGTCTCCTGTGAGTCTGTCCCCTGTGAGTCTGTCTCCTGTGAGTCTGTCCCTGTGAGTCTGTCTCCTGTGAGTCTGTCCCTGTGTGTCTGTCCCTGTGAGTCTGTCCCCTGTGAGTCTGTCCCTGTGAGTCTGTCCCTGTGAGTCTGTCCCTGTGAGTCTGTCTCCTGTGAGTCTGTCCCTGTGAGTCTGTCCCTGTGAGTCTGTCCCCTGTGTGTCTGTCCCTGTGAGTCTGTCCCTGTGAGTCTGCCCCTGTGAGTCTGCCCCTGTGAGTCTGTCCCCTGTGAGTCTGTCCCTGTGAGTCTGTCCCTGTGAGTCTGTCTCCTGTGAGTCTGTCCCTGTGAGTCTGTCCCTGTGAGTCTGTCTCCTGTGAGTCTGTCTCCTGTGAGTCTGTCCCCTGTGTGTCTGTCCCTGTGAGTCTGTCCCTGTGAGTCTGTCTCCTGTGAGTCTGTCCCTGTGAGTCTGTCCCTGTGAGTCTGTCTCCTGTGAGTCTGTCTCCTGTGAGTCTGTCCTTGTGAGTCTGTCCCTGTGAGTCTGTCCCCTGTGTGTCTGTCCCTGTGAGTCTGTCCCTGTGAGTCTGTCCCTGTGAGTCTGTCCCCTGTGAGTCTGTCCCTGTGAGTCTGTCCCTGTGAGTCTGTCCCTGTGTGTCTGTCCCTGTGAGTCTGTCCCTGTGAGTCTGTCCCTGTGAGTCTGTCTCCTGTGAGTCTGTCCCTGTGTGTCTGTCCCTGTGTGTCTGTCCCTGTGAGTCTGTCCCTGTGAGTCTGTCCCTGTGTCCCTGTCCCTGTGAGTCTGTCCCTGTGAGTCTGTCCCTGTGAGTCTGTCTCCTGTGTGTCTGTCCCTGTGAGTCTGTCCCTGTGAGTCTGTCCCCTGTGAGTCTGTCCCCTGTGTGTCTGTCCCTGTGAGTCTGTCTCCTGTGAGTCTGTCCCTGTGAGTCTGTCTCCTGTGTGTCTGTCCCTGTGAGTCTGTCCCTGTGAGTCTGTCTCCTGTGAGTCTGTCCCTGTGAGTCTGTCCCTGTGAGTCTGTCCCTGTGAGTCTGTCTCCTGTGAGTCTGTCCCTGTGTGTCTGTCCCTGTGAGCCTGTCCCTGTGAGTCTGTCTCCTGTGAGTCTGTCCCTGTGAGTCTGTCCCTGTGTGTCTGTCCCTGTGAGTCTGTCCCTGTGAGTCTGTCTCCTGTGAGTCTGTCCCTGTGAGTCTGTCCCTGTGAGTCTGTCTCTGTGAGTCTGTCCCTGTGAGTCTGTCCCTGTGAGTCTGTCCCTGTGTGTCTGTCCCTGTGAGTCTGTCCCTGTGAGTCTGTCTCCTGTGTGTCTGTCTCCTGTGAGTCTGTCCCCTGTGAGTCTGTCCCTGTGAGTCTGTCTCCTGTGAGTCTGTCCCTGTGAGTCTGTCCCCTGTGTGTCTGTCCCTGTGAGTCTGTCTCCTGTGTGTCTGTCTCCTGTGAGTCTGTCCCCTGTGTGTCTGTCCCTGTGAGTCTGTCCCTGTGAGTCTGTCTCCTGTGAGTCTGTCTCCTGTGATTCTGTCCCCTGTGAGTCTGTCCCTGTGAGTCTGTCCCTGTGTGTCTGTCCCTGTGTGTCTGTCTCCTGTGAGTCTGTCTCCTGTGAGTCTGTCTCCTGTGAGTCTGTCCCTGTGAGTCTGTCTCCTGTGAGTCTGTCTCCTGTGTGTCTGTCCCTGTGGGTCTGTCTCCTGTGAGTCTGTCCCTGTGAGTCTGTCTCCTGTGAGTCTGTCCCTGTGAGTCTGTCCCTGTGAGTCTGTCCCCGTGAGTCTGTCTCCTGTGAGTCTGTCTCCTGTGAGTCTGTCTCCTGTGAGTCTGTCCCTGTGAGTCTGTCTCCTGTGAGTCTGTCTCCTGTGTGTCTGTCCCTGTGAGTCTGTCTCCTGTGTGTCTGTCCCTGTGAGTCTGTCTCCTGTGAGTCTGTCCCTGTGAGTCTGTCCCTGTGAGTCTGTCCCTGTGAGTCTGTCTCCTGTGAGTCTGTCCCTGTGTGTCTGTCCCTGTGAGTCTGTCCCTGTGTGTCTGTCCCTGTGAGTCTGTCCCTGTGAGTCTGTCCCTGTGAGTCTGTCCCCTATGTGTCTGTCCCTGTGAGTCTGTCCCCTGTGAGTCTGTCCCTGTGAGTCTGTCCCTGTGTGTCTGTCCCTGTGTGTCTGTCCCTGTGAGTCTGTCCCTGTGAGTCTGTCCCTGTGAGTCTGTCTCCTGTGAGTCTGTCTCCTGTGAGTCTGTCCCTGTGTGTCTGTCCCCTGTGAGTCTGTCTCCTGTGAGTCTGTCCCAGTGAGTCTGTCTCCTGTGAGTCTGTCCCCTGTGAGTCTGTCTCCTGTGTGTCTGTCCCTGTGAGTCTGTCCTCTGTGAGTCTGTCCCCCTGTGAGTCTGTCCCCTGTGTGTCTGTCTCCTGTGTGTCTGTCCCCTGTGTGTCTGTCCCTGTGAGTCTGTCCCCTGTGTGTCTGTCCCCTGTGTGTCTGTCCCTGTGTGTCTGTCTCCTGTGAGTCTGTCTCCTGTGTGTCTGTCCCTGTGAGTCTTTCCCCTGTGTGTCTGTCTCCTGTGAGTCTGTCTCCTGTGTGTCTGTCCCTGTGAGTCTGTCCCCTGTGTGTCTGTCCCTGTGAGTCTGTCCTCTGTGAGTCTGTCCCCCTGTGAGTCTGTCCCTGTGAGTCTGTCCCCTGTGTGTCTGTCCCCTGTGTGTCTGTCCCTGTGTGTCTGTCTCCTGTGAGTCTGTCTCCTGTGTGTCTGTCCCTGTGAGTCTGTCCCCTGTGTGTCTGTCTCCTGTGAGTCTGTCTCCTGTGTGTCTGTCCCTGTGAGTCTGTCCCTGTGAGTCTGTCTCCTGTGAGTCTGTCCCTGTGAGTCTGTCCCTGTGAGTCTGTCTCCTGTGAGTCTGTCTCCTGTGAGTCTGTCCTTGTGAGTCTGTCCCTGTGAGTCTGTCCCCTGTGTGTCTGTCCCTGTGAGTCTGTCCCTGTGAGTCTGTCCCTGTGAGTCTGTCCCCTGTGAGTCTGTCCCTGTGAGTCTGTCCCTGTGAGTCTGTCCCTGTGTGTCTGTCCCTGTGAGTCTGTCCCTGTGAGTCTGTCCCTGTGAGTCTGTCTCCTGTGAGTCTGTCCCTGTGTGTCTGTCCCTGTCTGTCTGTCCCTGTGTGTCTGTCCCTGTGAGTCTGTCCCTGTGAGTCTGTCCCTGTGTCCCTGTCCCTGTGAGTCTGTCCCTGTGAGTCTGTCCCTGTGAGTCTGTCTCCTGTGTGTCTGTCCCTGTGAGTCTGTCCCTGTGAGTCTGTCCCCTGTGAGTCTGTCCCCTGTGTGTCTGTCCCTGTGAGTCTGTCTCCTGTGAGTCTGTCCCTGTGAGTCTGTCTCCTGTGTGTCTGTCCCTGTGAGTCTGTCCCTGTGAGTCTGTCCCTGTGAGTCTGTCCCTGTGAGTCTGTCTCCTGTGAGTCTGTCCCTGTGTGTCTGTCCCTGTGAGTCTGTCCCTGTGAGTCTGTCTCCTGTGAGTCTGTCCCTGTGAGTCTGTCCCTGTGTGTCTGTCCCTGTGAGTCTGTCCCTGTGAGTCTGTCTCCTGTGAGTCTGTCCCTGTGAGTCTGTCCCTGTGAGTCTGTCTCTGTGAGTCTGTCCCTGTGAGTCTGTCCCTGTGAGTCTGTCCCTGTGTGTCTGTCCCTGTGAGTCTGTCCCTGTGAGTCTGTCTCCTGTGTGTCTGTCTCCTGTGAGTCTGTCCCCTGTGTGTCTGTCCCTGTGAGTCTGTCCCTGTGAGTCTGTCTCCTGTGAGTCTGTCTCCTGTGAGTCTGTCCCTGTGAGTCTGTCCCCTGTGTGTCTGTCCCTGTGAGTCTGTCTCCTGTGTGTCTGTCTCCTGTGAGTCTGTCCCCAGTGTGTCTGTCCCTGTGAGTCTGTCTCCTGTGAGTCTGTCTCCTGTGAGTCTGTCCCCTGTGAGTCTGTCCCTGTGAGTCTGTCCCTGTGTGTCTGTCCCTGTGTGTCTGTCTCCTGTGAGTCTGTCTCCTGTGAGTCTGTCTCCTGTGAGTCTGTCCCTGTGAGTCTGTCTCCTGTGAGTCTGTCTCCTGTGTGTCTGTCCCTGTGGGTCTGTCTCCTGTGAGTCTGTCCCTGTGAGTCTGTCCCTGTGAGTCTGTCCCTGTGAGTCTGTCCCTGTGAGTCTGTCTCCTGTGAGTCTGTCTCCTGTGAGTCTGTCTCCTGTGTGTCTGTCCCTGTGAGTCTGTCTCCTGTGAGTCTGTCCCTGTGAGTCTGTCCCTGTGAGTCTGTCCCTGTGAGTCTGTCTCCTGTGAGTCTGTCTCCTGTGTGTCTGTCCCTGTGTGTCTGTCCCTGTGAGTCTGTCCCTGTGAGTCTGTCCCTGTGAGTCTGTCTCCTGTGTGTCTGTCCCTGTGAGTCTGTCCCTGTGTGTCTGTCCCTGTGAGTCTGTCCCTGTGTGTCTGTCCCTGTGAGTCTGTCCCTGTGAGTCTGTCCCTGTGAGTCTGTCCCCTGTGAGTCTGTCCCTGTGAGTCTGTCCCCTGTGAGTCTGTCCCTGTGAGTCTGTCCCTGTGTGTCTGTCCCTGTGTGTCTGTCCCTGTGAGTCTGTCCCTGTGAGTCTGTCTCCTGTGAGTCTGTCTCCTGTGAGTCTGTCCCTGTGTGTCTGTCCCCTGTGAGTCTGTCTCCTGTGAGTCTGTCCCAGTGAGTCTGTCTCCTGTGAGTCTGTCCCCTGTGAGTCTGTCTCCTGTGTGTCTGTCCCTGTGAGTCTGTCCTCTGTGAGTCTGTCCCCCTGTGAGTCTGTCCCCTGTGTGTCTGTCTCCTGTGTGTCTGTCCCCTGTGTGTCTGTCCCTGTGAGTCTGTCCCCTGTGTGTCTGTCCCCTGTGTGTCTGTCCCTGTGTGTCTGTCTCCTGTGAGTCTGTCTCCTGTGTCTCTGTCCCTGTGAGTCTGTCCCCTGTGTGTCTGTCTCCTGTGAGTCTGTCTCCTGTGTGTCTGTCCCTGTGAGTCTGTCCCATGTGTGTCTGTCCCTGTGAGTCTGTCCTCTGTGAGTCTGTCCCCCTGTGAGTCTGTCCCTGTGAGTCTGTCTCCTGTGAGTCTGTCTCCTGTGAGTCTGTCCCTGTGAGTCTGTCCCCTGTGAGTCTGTCTCCTGTGTGTCTGTCCCTGTGTGTCTGTCCCTGTGAGACTGTCCCTGTGTGTCTGTCCCTGTGTGTCTGTCCCTGTGAGTCTGTCCCTGTGAGTCTGTCTCCTGTGAGTCTGTCCCCTGTGTGTCTGTCCCTGTGAGTCTGTCCTCTGTGAGTCTGTCCCCCTGTGAGTCTGTCTCCTGTGAGTCTGTCCCTGTGTGTCTGTCCCCTGTGAGTCTGTCTCCTGTGTGTCTGTCCCCTGTGAGTCTGTCCCTGTGAGTCTGTCCCTGTGAGTCTGTCCCTGTGAGTCTGTCTCCTGTGAGTCTGTCTCCTGTGTGTCTGTCCCTGTGAGTCTGTCTCCTGTGTGTCTGTCCCTGTGAGTCTGTCTCCTGTGAGTCTGTCTCCTGTGAGTCTGTCCCTGTGAGTCTGTCCCCTGTGAGTCTGTCTCCTGTGTGTCTGTCCCTGTGTGTCTGTCCCTGTGAGTCTGTCCCTGTGAGACTGTCCCTGTGTGTCTGTCCCTGTGTGTCTGTCCCTGTGAGTCTGTCCCTGTGAGTCTGTCTCCTGTGAGTCTGTCCCCTGTGTGTCTGTCCCTGTGAGTCTGTCCTCTGTGAGTCTGTCCCCCTGTGAGTCTGTCTCCTGTGAGTCTGTCCCTGTGTGTCTGTCCCCTGTGAGCCTGTCTCCTGTGTGTCTGTCCCTGTGTGTCTGTCCCCTGTGAGCCTGTCTCCTGTGTGTCTGTCCCTGTGAGTCTGTCCCCTGTGAATCTGTCCCCTGTGTGTCTGACCCTGTGAGTCTGTCCTCTGTGAGTCTGTCCCCCTGTGAGTCTGTCTCCTGTGAGTCTGTCCCTGTGTGTCTGTCCCCTGTGAGTCTGTCTCCTGTGTGTCTGTCCCCTGTGAGTCTGTCCCTGTGAGTCTGTCCCTGTGAGTCTGTCCCTGTGTGTCTGTCCCCTGTGAGTCTGTCCCTGTGAGTCTGTCCCTGTGAGTCTGTCCCTGTGAGTCTGTCCCCTGTGAGTCTGTCTCCTGTGAGCCTGTCCCTGTGAGTCTGTCCCTGTGAGTCTGTCCCCTGTGAGTCTGTCCCTGTGAGTCTGTCTCCTGTGTGTCTGTCCCTGTGAGTCTGTCCCTGTGAGTCTGTCCCCTGTGAGTCTGTCTCCTGTGAGCCTGTCCCTGTGAGTCTGTCCCTGTGAGTCTGTCCCCTGTGAGTCTGTCTCCTGTGAGTCTGTCTCCTGTGTGTCTGTCCCCTGTGAGTCTGTCCCTGTGAGTCTGTCCCTGCGAGTCTGTCCCAGTGAGTCTGTCCCCTGTGAGTCTGTCTCCTGTGTGTCTGTCCCTGTGAGTCTGTCTCCTGTGAGTCTGTCCCTGTGAGTCTGTCTCCTGTGAGTCTGTCCCCTGTGAGTCTGTCTCCTGTGAGTCTGTCACTGTGAGTCTGTCCCCTGTGAGTCTGTCCCTGTGAGTCTGTCTCCTGTGAGCCTGTCCCTGTGAGTCTGTCCCTGTGAGTCTGTCTCCTGTGAGTCTGTCCCCTGTGAGTCTGTCTCCTGTGAGTCTGTCCCTGTGAGTCTGTCCCTGTGAGTCTGTCCCCTGTGAGTCTGTCCCTGTGTGTCTGTCCCTGTGAGTCTGTCCCCTGTGAGTCTGTCCCTGTGAGTCTGTCCCTGTGAGTCTGTCCCTGTGAGTCTGTCCCCTGTGAGTCTGTCCCTGTGTGTCTGTCCCTGTGAGTCTGTCCCCTGTGAGTCTGTCCCTGTGAGTCTGTCCCTGTGAGTCTGTCCCTGTGAGTCTGTCCCCTGTGAGTCTGTCTCCTGTGAGTCTGTCCCTGTGAGTCTGTCCCTGTGAGTCTGTCCCCTGTGAGTCTGTCCCTGTGTGTCTGTCCCTGTGAGTCTGTCCCCTGTGAGTCTGTCCCTGTGAGTCTGTCCCTGTGAGTCTGTCCCTGTGAGTCTGTCCCCTGTGAGTCTGTCTCTGTGAGTCTGTCCCCTGTGAGTCTGTCCCTGTGAGTCTGTCTCCTGTGAGTCTGTCCCCTGTGAGTCTGTCTCCTGTGAGTCTGTCCCTGTGAGTCTGTCCCTGTGAGTCTGTCTCCTGTGAGTCTGTCCCCTGTGAGTCTGTCTCCTGTGTGTCTGTCCCTGTGAGTCTGTCCCTGTGAGTCTGTCTCCTGTGAGTCTGTCCCCTGTGAGTCTGTCTCCTGTGAGTCTGTCCCTGTGAGTCTGTCCCTGTGAGTCTGTCCCTGTGTGTCTGTCCCTGTGAGTCTGTCCCTGTGTGTCTGTCCCTGTGAGTCTGTCCCTGTGAGTCTGTCCCTGTGAGTCTGTCCCTGTGTGTCTGTCCCCTGTGAGTCTGTCTGCTGTGAGTCTGTCCCTGTGTCCCTGTCCCTGTGAGTCTGTCCCTGTGAGTCTGTCCCTGTGAGTCCGTCCCTGTGTGTCTGTCCCTGTGAGTCTGTCCCTGTGAGTCTGTCTCCTGTGAGTCTGTCCCTGTGTGTCTGTCCCTGTGAGTCTGTCTCCTGTGAGTCTGTCCCTTTGAGTCTGTCCCTGTGAGTCTGTCCCCTGTGAGTCTGTCCCTGTGTGTCTGTCCCTGTGAGTCTGTCTCCTGTGAGTCTGTCCCCTGTGAGTCTGTCCCTGTGAGTCTGTCCCTGTGAGTCTGTCCCTGTGAGTCTGTCTCCTGTGAGTCTGTCTCCTGTGTGTCTGTCCCCTGTGAGTCTGTCCCTGTGAGTCTGTCCCTGCGAGTCTGTCCCAGTGAGTCTGTCCCCTGTGAGTCTGTCTCCTGTGTGTCTGTCCCTGTGAGTCTGTCTCCTGTGAGTCTGTCCCTGTGAGTCTGTCTCCTGTGAGTCTGTCCCCTGTGAGTCTGTCTCCTGTGAGTCTGTCACTGTGAGTCTGTCCCCTGTGAGTCTGTCCCTGTGAGTCTGTCTCCTGTGAGCCTGTCCCTGTGAGTCTGTCCCTGTGAGTCTGTCTCCTGTGAGTCTGTCCCCTGTGAGTCTGTCTCCTGTGAGTCTGTCCCTGTGAGTCTGTCCCTGTGAGTCTGTCCCCTGTGAGTCTGTCCCTGTGTGTCTGTCCCTGTGAGTCTGTCCCCTGTGAGTCTGTCCCTGTGAGTCTGTCCCTGTGAGTCTGTCCCTGTGAGTCTGTCCCCTGTGAGTCTGTCTCTGTGAGTCTGTCCCCTGTGAGTCTGTCCCTGTGAGTCTGTCTCCTGTGAGTCTGTCCCTGTGAGTCTGTCCCTGTGTGTCTGTCCCTGTGAGTCTGTCCCTGTGAGTCTGTCTCTGTGAGTCTGTCCCCTGTGAGTCTGTCCCTGTGAGTCTGTCTCCTGTGAGTCTGTCTCCTGTGTGTCTGTCCCCTGTGAGTCTGTCCCTGTGAGTCTGTCCCTGCGAGTCTGTCCCAGTGAGTCTGTCCCCTGTGAGTCTGTCTCCTGTGTGTCTGTCCCTGTGAGTCTGTCTCCTGTGAGTCTGTCCCTGTGAGTCTGTCTCCTGTGAGTCTGTCCCCTGTGAGTCTGTCTCCTGTGAGTCTGTCACTGTGAGTCTGTCCCCTGTGAGTCTGTCCCTGTGAGTCTGTCTCCTGTGAGCCTGTCCCTGTGAGTCTGTCCCTGTGAGTCTGTCTCCTGTGAGTCTGTCCCCTGTGAGTCTGTCTCCTGTGAGTCTGTCCCTGTGAGTCTGTCCCTGTGAGTCTGTCCCCTGTGAGTCTGTCCCTGTGTGTCTGTCCCTGTGAGTCTGTCCCCTGTGAGTCTGTCCCTGTGAGTCTGTCCCTGTGAGTCTGTCCCTGTGAGTCTGTCCCCTGTGAGTCTGTCTCTGTGAGTCTGTCCCCTGTGAGTCTGTCCCTGTGAGTCTGTCTCCTGTGAGTCTGTCCCTGTGAGTCTGTCCCTGTGTGTCTGTCCCTGTGAGTCTGTCCCTGTGAGTCTGTCTCTGTGAGTCTGTCCCCTGTGAGTCTGTCCCTGTGAGTCTGTCTCCTGTGAGTCTGTCCCCTGTGAGTCTGTCTCCTGTGAGTCTGTCCCTGAGAGTCTGTCCCTGTGAGTCTGTCCCTGTGAGTCTGTCTCCTGTGAGTCTGTCCCCTGTGAGTCTGTCTCCTGTGTGTCTGTCCCTGTGAGTCTGTCCCTGTGAGTCTGTCTCCTGTGAGTCTGTCCCCTGTGAGTCTGTCTCCTGTGAGTCTGTCCCTGTGAGTCTGTCCCTGTGAGTTTGTCCCCTGTGAGTCTGTCCCTGTGTGTCTGTCCCTGTGAGTCTGTCCCTGTGAGTCTGTCCCTGTGAGTCTGTCCCTGTGTGTCTGTCCCCTGTGAGTCTGTCTGCTGTGAGTCTGTCCCTGTGTCCCTGTCCCTGTGAGTCTGTCCCTGTGAGTCTGTCCCTGTGAGTCTGTCCCTGTGAGTCTGTCCCTGTGTGTCTGTCCCTGTGAGTCTGTCCCTGTGAGTCTGTCCCCTGTGTGTCTGTCCCCTGTGAGTCTGTCCCTGTGTGTCTGTCCCTGTGTGTCTGTCCCTGTGTGTCTGTCCCCTGTGTGTCTGTCCCTGTGAGTCTGTCCCTGTGAGTCTGTCTCCTGTGAGTCTGTCCCCTGTGAGTCTGTCCCCTGTGAGTCTGTCCCTGTGAGTCTGTCCCTGTGAGTCTGTCTCCTGTGAGTCTGTCCCCTGTGAGTCTCTCCCTGTGAGTCTGTCCCCTGTGTGTCTGTCTCCTGTGAGTCTGTCCCTGTGAGTCTGTCTCCTGTGAGTCTGTCTCCTGTGAGTCTGTCCCTGTGAGTCTGTCCCTGTGTGTCTGTCTCCTGTGAGACTGTCCCTGTGAGTCTGTCTCCTGTGAGTCTGTCTCCTGTGAGTCTGTCCCCTGTGAGTCTGTCCCCTGTGAGACTGTCCCTGTGTGTCTGTCTCCTGTGAGTCTGTCCCTGTGTGTCTGTCTCCTGTGCGTCTGTCCCTGTGAGTCTGGCCCTGTGAGTCTGTCTCCTGTGAGTCTGTCCCTGTGAGTCTGTCTCCTGTGAGACTGTCCCTGTGAGTCTGTCTCCTGTGAGTCTGTCTCCTGTGAGTCTGTCCCCTGTGTGTCTGTCTCCTGTGAGACTGTCCCTGTGAGTCTGTCTCCTGTGTGTCTGTCTCCTGTGAGACTGTCCCTGTGAGTCTGTCTCCTGTGAGTCTGTCTCCTGTGAGTCTGTCCCCTGTGAGTCTGTCTCCTGTGAGACTGTCCCTGTGAGTCTGTCCCTGTGTGTCTGTCTCCTGTGAGACTGTCCCTGTGAGTCTGTCTCCTGTGTGTCTGTCTCCTGTGAGTCTGTCCCTGTGTGTCTGTCTCCTGTGAGTCTGTCCCTGTGTGTCTGTCTCCTGTGAGTCTGTCCCTGTGAGTCTGTCCCTGTGAGTCTGTCCCCTGTGTGTCTGTCTCCTGTGAGTCTGTCTCCTGTGAGTCTGTCCCTGTGTGTCTGTCTCCTGTGTGTCTGTCTCCTGTGAGTCTGTCTCCTGTGAGTCTGTCCCTGTGTGTCTGTCTCCTGTGTGTCTGTCTCCTGTGAGTCTGTCCCTGTGAGTCTGTCTCCTGTGAGTCTGTCCCTGTGAGTCTGTCCCTGTGTGTCTGTCCCTGTGAGTCTGTCCCCTGTGAGTCTGTCTCCTGTGAGTCTGTCCCTGTGAGTCTGTCTCCTGTGAGTCTGTCCCTGTGAGTCAGTCCCTGTGAGACTGTCCCTGTGAGTCTGTCCCCTGTGAGTCTGTCCCTGTGAGTCTGTCCCTGTGAGTCTGTCTCCTGTGAGTCTGTCTCCTGTGAGTCTGTCCCCTGTGAGTCTGTCCCTGTGAGTCTGTCTCCTGTGAGTCTGTCCCCTGTGAGTCTGTCCCCTGTGAGACTGTCCCTGTGTGTCTGTCTCCTGTGAGACTGTCCCTGTGAGTCTGTCCCCTGTGAGTCTGTCCCTGTGAGTCTGTCCCTGTGAGTCTGTCTCCTGTGAGTCTGTCCCTGTGAGTCTGTCCCTGTGAGTCTGTCTCCTGTGAGTCTGTCTCCTGTGAGTCTGTCTCCTGTGAGACTGTCCCTGTGAGTCTGTCCCTGTGAGTCTGTCCCTGTGAGTCTGTCCCTGTGAGTCTGTCCCTGTGTGTCTGTCTCCTGTGAGACTGTCCCTGTGAGTCTGTCTCCTGTGTGTCTGTCTCCTGTGAGTCTGTCCCTGTGTGTCTCTCTCCTGTGAGTCTGTCCCTGTGTGTCTGTCTCCTGTGAGTCTGTCCCTGTGTGTCTGTCTCCTGTGAGTCTGTCCCTGTGAGTCTGTCCCTGTGAGTCTGTCCCCTGTGTGTCTGTCTCCTGTGAGTCTGTCTCCTGTGAGTCTGTCCCTGTGAGTCTGTCTCCTGTGAGTCTGTCCCTGTGAGTCTGTCCCTGTGAGTCTGTCCCCTGTGTGTCTGTCTCCTGTGAGTCTGTCCCCTGTGAGTCTGTCTCCTGTGAGTCTGTCCCTGTGAGTCTGTCCCTGTGAGTCTGTCTCCTGTGAGTCTGTCCCCTGTGAGTCTGTCTCCTGTGAGTCTGTCCCTGTGAGTCTGTCTCCTGTGAGTCTGTCCCTGTGTGTCTGTCCCTGTGAGTCTGTCCCCTGTGAGTCTGTCCCTGTGAGTCTGTCCCTGTGAGTCTGTCCCTGTGAGTCTGTCTCCTGTGAGTCTGTCCCTGTGAGTCTGTCCCTGTGAGTCTGTCCCCTGTGTGTCTGTCCCTGTGAGTCTGTCCCTGTGAGTCTGTCCCTGTGAGTCTGCCCCTGTGAGTCTGTCACCTGTGAGTCTGTCCCTGTGAGTCTGTCCCTGTGAGTCTGTCCCTGTGAGTCTGTCTCCTGTGAGTCTGTCCCTGTGAGTCTGTCCCTGTGAGTCTGTCTCCTGTGAGTCTGTCTCCTGTGAGTCTGTCCCCTGTGTGTCTGTCCCTGTGAGTCTGTCCCTGTGAGTCTGTCTCCTGTGAGTCTGTCCCTGTGAGTCTGTCTCCTGTGAGTCTGTCTCCTGTGAGTCTGTCCTTGTGAGTCTGTCCCTGTGAGTCTGTCCCCTGTGTGTCTGTCCCTGTGAGTCTGTCCCTGTGAGTCTGTCCCTGTGAGTCTGTCCCCTGTGAGTCTGTCCCTGTGAGTCTGTCCCTGTGAGTCTGTCCCTGTGTGTCTGTCCCTGTGAGTCTGTCCCTGTGAGTCTGTCCCTGTGAGTCTGTCCCCTGTGAGTCTGTCCCTGTGAGTCTGTCCCTGTGAGTCTGTCTCCTGTGAGTCTGTCCCCTGTGAGTCTGTCCCTGTGAGTCTGTCCCCTGTGTGTCTGTCTCCTGTGAGTCTGTCCCTGTGAGTCTGTCTCCTGTGAGTCTGTCTCCTGTGAGTCTGTCCCTGTGAGTCTGTCCCTGTGTGTCTGTCTCCTGTGAGACTGTCCCTGTGAGTCTGTCTCCTGTGAGTCTGTCCCCTGTGAGTCTGTCCCCTGTGAGACTGTCCCTGTGTGTCTGTCTCCTGTGAGTCTGTCCCTGTGTGTCTGTCTCCTGTGTGTCTGTCCCTGTGAGTCTGGCCCTGTGAGTCTGTCTCCTGTGAGTCTGTCCCTGTGAGTCTGTCTCCTGTGAGACTGTCCCTGTGAGTCTGTCTCCTGTGAGTCTGTCTCCTGTGAGTCTGTCCCCTGTGTGTCTGTCTCCTGTGAGACTGTCCCTGTGAGTCTGTCTCCTGTGTGTCTGTCTCCTGTGAGACTGTCCCTGTGAGTCTGTCTCCTGTGAGTCTGTCTCCTGTGAGTCTGTCCCCTGTGAGTCTGTCTCCTGTGAGACTGTCCCTGTGAGTCTGTCCCTGTGTGTCTGTCTCCTGTGAGACTGTCCCTGTGAGTCTGTCTCCTGTGTGTCTGTCTCCTGTGAGTCTGTCCCTGTGTGTCTGTCTCCTGTGAGTCTGTCCCTGTGAGTCTGTCCCTGTGAGTCTGTCCCCTGTGTGTCTGTCTCCTGTGAGTCTGTCTCCTGTGAGTCTGTCCCTGTGTGTCTGTCTCCTGTGTGTCTGTCTCCTGTGAGTCTGTCTCCTGTGAGTCTGTCCCTGTGTGTCTGTCTCCTGTGTGTCTGTCTCCTGTGAGTCTGTCCCTGTGAGTCTGTCTCCTGTGAGTCTGTCCCTGTGAGTCTGTCCCTGTGTGTCTGTCCCTGTGAGTCTGTCCCCTGTGAGTCTGTCTCCTGTGAGTCTGTCCCTGTGAGTCTGTCTCCTGTGAGTCTGTCCCTGTGAGTCTGTCCCTGTGAGACTGTCCCTGTGAGTCTGTCCCCTGTGAGTCTGTCCCTGTGAGTCTGTCCCTGTGAGTCTGTCTCCTGTGAGTCTGTCCCCTGTGAGTCTGTCCCTGTGAGTCTGTCCCTGTGAGTCTGTCTCCTGTGAGTCTGTCCCCTGTGAGTCTGTCCCCTGTGAGACTGTCCCTGTGTGTCTGTCTCCTGTGAGACTGTCCCTGTGAGTCTGTCCCCTGTGAGTCTGTCCCTGTGAGTCTGTCCCTGTGAGTCTGTCTCCTGTGAGTCTGTCCCTGTGAGTCTGTCCCTGTGAGTCTGTCTCCTGTGAGTCTGTCTCCTGTGAGTCTGTCTCCTGTGAGACTGTCCCTGTGAGTCTGTCCCTGTGAGTCTGTCCCTGTGAGTCTGTCCCTGTGTGTCTGTCTCCTGTGAGACTGTCCCTGTGAGTCTGTCTCCTGTGTGTCTGTCTCCTGTGAGTCTGTCCCTGTGTGTCTCTCTCCTGTGAGTCTGTCCCTGTGTGTCTGTCTCCTGTGAGTCTGTCCCTGTGTGTCTGTCTCCTGTGAGTCTGTCCCTGTGAGTCTGTCCCTGTGAGTCTGTCCCCTGTGTGTCTGTCTCCTGTGAGTCTGTCTCCTGTGAGTCTGTCCCTGTGAGTCTGTCTCCTGTGAGTCTGTCCCTGTGAGTCTGTCCCTGTGAGTCTGTCCCCTGTGTGTCTGTCTCCTGTGAGTCTGTCCCCTGTGAGTCTGTCTCCTGTGAGTCTGTCCCTGTGAGTCTGTCCCTGTGAGTCTGTCTCCTGTGAGTCTGTCCCCTGTGAGTCTGTCTCCTGTGAGTCTGTCCCTGTGAGTCTGTCTCCTGTGAGTCTGTCCCTGTGTGTCTGTCCCTGTGAGTCTGTCCCCTGTGAGTCTGTCCCTGTGAGTCTGTCCCTGTGAGTCTGTCTCCTGTGAGTCTGTCCCTGTGAGTCTGTCCCTGTGAGTCTGTCCCCTGTGTGTCTGTCCCCGTGAGTCTGTCCCTGTGAGTCTGTCCCTGTGAGTCTGCCCCTGTGAGTCTGTCCCCTGTGAGTCTGTCCCTGTGAGTCTGTCCCTGTGAGTCTGTCCCTGTGAGTCTGTCTCCTGTGAGTCTGTCCCTGTGAGTCTGTCCCTGTGAGTCTGTCTCCTGTGAGTCTGTCTCCTGTGAGTCTGTCCCCTGTGTGTCTGTCCCTGTGAGTCTGTCCCTGTGAGTCTGTCTCCTGTGAGTCTGTCCCTGTGAGTCTGTCCCTGTGAGTCTGTCTCCTGTGAGTCTGTCTCCTGTGAGTCTGTCCTTGTGAGTCTGTCCCTGTGAGTCTGTCCCCTGTGTGTCTGTCCCTGTGAGTCTGTCCCTGTGAGTCTGTCCCTGTGAGTCTGTCCCCTGTGAGTCTGTCCCTGTGAGTCTGTCCCTGTGAGTCTGTCCCTGTGTGTCTGTCCCTGTGAGTCTGTCCCTGTGAGTCTGTCCCTGTGAGTCTGTCTCCTGTGAGTCTGTCCCTGTGTGTCTGTCCCTGTGTGTCTGTCCCTGTGTGTCTGTCCCTGTGAGTCTGTCCCTGTGTCCCTGTCCCTGTGAGTCTGTCCCTGTGAGTCTGTCCCTGTGAGTCTGTCTCCTGTGTGTCTGTCCCTGTGAGTCTGTCCCTGTGAGTCTGTCCCCTGTGAGTCTGTCCCCTGTGTGTCTGTCCCTGTGAGTCTGTCTCCTGTGAGTCTGTCCCTGTGAGTCTGTCTCCTGTGTGTCTGTCCCTGTGAGTCTGTCCCTGTGAGTCTGTCCCTGTGAGTCTGTCCCTGTGAGTCTGTCTCCTGTGAGTCTGTCCCTGTGAGTCTGTCCCTGTGAGTCTGTCTCCTGTGAGTCTGTCCCTGTGTGTCTGTCCCTGTGAGTCTGTCCCTGTGAGTCTGTCTCCTGTGAGTCTGTCCCTGTGAGTCTGTCCCTGTGAGTCTGTCCCTGTGAGTCTGTCCCTGTGAGTCTGTCCCTGTGAGTCTGTCCCTGTGTGTCTGTCCCTGTGAGTCTGTCCCTGTGAGTCTGTCTCCTGTGTGTCTGTCTCCTGTGAGTCTGTCCCCTGTGTGTCTGTCCCTGTGAGTCTGTCTCCTGTGAGTCTGTCTCCTGTGAGTCTGTCCCCTGTGTGTCTGTCCCTGTGAGTCTGTCTCCTGTGTGTCTGTCTCCTGTGAGTCTGTCCCCTGTGTGTCTGTCCCTGTGAGCCTGTCCCTGTGAGTCTGTCTCCTGTGAGTCTGTCTCCTGTGAGTCTGTCTCCTGTGAGTCTGTCCCCTGTGAGTCTGTCCCTGTGAGTCTGTCCCTGTGTGTCTGTCCCTGTGTGTCTGTCTCCTGTGAGTCTGTCTCCTGTGAGTCTGTCTCCTGTGAGTCTGTCCCTGTGAGTCTGTCTCCTGTGAGTCTGTCTCCTGTGTGTCTGTCCCTGTGGGTCTGTCTCCTGTGAGTCTGTCCCTGTGAGTCTGTCCCTGTGAGTCTGTCTCCTGTGAGTCTGTCTCCTGTGAGTCTGTCTCCTGTGAGTCTGTCCCTGTGAGTCTGTCTCCTGTGAGTCTGTCTCCTGTGTGTCTGTCCCTGTGAGTCTGACTCCTGTGTGTCTGTCCCTGTGAGTCTGTCTCCTGTGAGTCTGTCCCTGTGAGTCTGTCCCTGTGAGTCTGTCCCTGTGAGTCTGTCTCCTGTGAGTCTGTCTCCTGTGTGTCTGTCCCTGTGTGTCTGTCCCTGTGAGTCTGTCCCTGTGAGTCTGTCCCTGTGAGTCTGTCTCCTGTGTGTCTGTCCCTGTGAGTCTGTCCCTGTGTGTCTGTCCCTGTGAGTCTGTCCCTGTGTGTCTGTCCCTGTGAGTCTGTCCCTGTGAGTCTGTCCCTGTGAGTCTGTCCCCTGTGTGTCTGTCCCTGTGAGTCTGTCCCCTGTGAGTCTGTCCCTGTGAGTCTGTCCCTGTGTGTCTGTCCCTGTGTGTCTGTCCCTGTGAGTCTGTCCCTGTGAGTCTGTCCCTGTGAGTCTGTCTCCTGTGAGTCTGTCTCCTGTGAGTCTGTCCCTGTGTGTCTGTCCCCTGTGAGTCTGTCTCCTGTGAGTCTGTCCCAGTGAGTCTGTCTCCTGTGAGTCTGTCCCCTGTGAGTCTGTCTCCTGTGTGTCTGTCCCTGTGAGTCTGTCCTCTGTGAGTCTGTCCCCCTGTGAGTCTGTCCCCTGTGTGTCTGTCTCCTGTGTGTCTGTCCCCTGTGTGTCTGTCCCTGTGAGTCTGTCCCCTGTGTGTCTGTCCCCTGTGTGTCTGTCCCTGTGTGTCTGTCTCCTGTGAGTCTGTCTCCTGTGTGTCTGTCCCTGTGAGTCTGTCCCCTGTGTGTCTGTCTCCTGTGAGTCTGTCTCCTGTGTGTCTGTCCCTGTGAGTCTGTCCCCTGTGTGTCTGTCCCTGTGAGTCTGTCCTCTGTGAGTCTGTCCCCCTGTGAGTCTGTCCCTGTGAGTCTGTCTCCTGTGAGTCTGTCTCCTGTGTGTCTGTCCCTGTGAGTCTGTCTCCTGTGTTCTGTCCCTGTGAGTCTGTCTCCTGTGAGTCTGTCTCCTGTGAGTCTGTCCCTGTGAGTCTGTCCCCTGTGAGTCTGTCTCCTGTGTGTCTGTCCCTGTGTGTCTGTCCCTGTGAGACTGTCCCTGTGTGTCTGTCCCTGTGTGTCTGTCCCTGTGAGTCTGTCCCTGTGAGTCTGTCTCCTGTGAGTCTGTCCCCTGTGTGTCTGTCCCTGTGAGTCTGTCCTCTGTGAGTCTGTCCCCCTGTGAGTCTGTCTCCTGTGAGTCTGTCCCTGTGTGTCTGTCCCCTGTGAGTCTGTCTCCTGTGTGTCTGTCCCCTGTGAGTCTGTCCCTGTGAGTCTGTCCCTGTGTGTCTGTCCCCTGTGAGTCTGTCCCTGTGAGTCTGTCCCTGTGAGTCTGTCTCCTGTGAGTCTGTCTCCTGTGTGTCTGTCCCTGTGAGTCTGTCTCCTGTGTGTCTGTCCCTGTGAGTCTGTCTCCTGTGAGTCCGTCTCCTGTGAGTCTGTCCCTGTGAGTCTGTCCCCTGTGAGTCTGTCTCCTGTGTGTCTGTCCCAGTGTGTCTGTCCCTGTGAGTCTGTCCCTGTGAGACTGTCCCTGTGTGTCTGTCCCTGTGTGTCTGTCCCTGTGAGTCTGTCCCTGTGAGTCTGTCTCCTGTGAGTCTGTCCCCTGTGTGTCTGTCCCTGTGAGTCTGTCCTCTGTGAGTCTGTCCCCCTGTGAGTCTGTCTCCTGTGAGTCTGTCCCTGTGTGTCTGTCCCCTGTGAGTCTGTCTCCTGTGTGTCTGTCCCTGTGAGTCTGTCCCTGTGAGTCTGTCCCCTGTGAGTCTGTCCCCTGTGTGTCTGTCCCTGTGAGTCTGTCCTCTGTGAGTCTGTCCCCCTGTGAGTCTGTCTCCTGTGAGTCTGTCCCTGTGTGTCTGTCCCCTGTGAGTCTGTCTCCTGTGTGTCTGTCCCCTGTGAGTCTGTCCCTGTGAGTCTGTCCCTGTGAGTCTGTCCCTGTGTGTCTGTCCCCTGTGAGTCTGTCCCTGTGAGTCTGTCCCTGTGAGTCTGTCCCTGTGAGTCTGTCCCCTGTGAGTCTGTCTCCTGTGAGCCTGTCCCTGTGAGTCTGTCCCTGTGAGTCTGTCCCCTGTGAGTCTGTCCCTGTGAGTCTGTCTCCTGTGTGTCTGTCCCTGTGAGTCTGTCCCTGTGAGTCTGTCCCCTGTGAGTCTGTCTCCTGTGAGCCTGTCCCTGTGAGTCTGTCCCTGTGAGTCTGTCCCCTGTGAGTCTGTCTCTGTGAGTCTGTCTCCTGTGAGTCTGTCTCCTGTGAGTCTGTCCCTGTGAGTCTGTCTCCTGTGAGTCTGTCCCCTGTGAGTCTGTCCCCCTGTGAGTCTGTCTCTGTGAGTCTGTCCCTGTGTGTCTGTCCCTGTGAGTCTGTTCCCTGTGTGTCTGTCCCTGTGAGTCTGTCCCTGTGAGTCTGTCCCTGTGTGTCTGTCCCTGTGTGTCTGTCCCTGTGAGTCTGTCTCTGTGAGTCTGTCTCCTGTGAGTCTGTCCCTGTGAGTCTGTCGCTGTGAGTCTGTCCCTGTGAGTCTGTCCCCTGTGAGTCTGTCCCCTGTGAGTCTGTCCCTGTGAGTCTGTCCCTGTGAGTCTATCCCTGTGTGTCTGTCTCCTGTGAGTCTGTCCCCTGTGAGTCTGTCCCTGTGAGTCTGTCTCCTGTGAGTCTGTCCCTGTGAGTCTGTCCCTGTGAGACTGTCCCTGTGAGTCTGTCCCTGTGAGTCTGTCTCCTGTGTGTCTGTCCCTGTGAGTCTGTCTCCTGTGAGTCTGTCCCTGTGAGTCTGTCCCCTGTGAGTCTGTCCCTGTGAGTCTGTCCCTGTGAGTCTGTCCCTGTGAGTCTGTCTCCTGTGAGTCTGTCTCCTGTGTGTCTGTCCCCTGTGAGTCTGTCCCTGTGAGTCTGTCCCTGCGAGTCTGTCCCAGTGAGTCTGTCCCCTGTGAGTCTGTCTCCTGTGTGTCTGTCCCTGTGAGTCTGTCTCCTGTGAGTCTGTCCCTGTGAGTCTGTCTCCTGTGAGTCTGTCCCCTGTGAGTCTGTCTCCTGTGAGTCTGTCACTGTGAGTTTTTCCCATGTGAGTCTGTCCCTGTGAGTCTGTCTCCTGTGAGCCTGTCCCGGTGAGTCTGTCCCTGTGAGTCTGTCTCCTGTGAGTCTGTCCCCTGTGAGTCTGTCTCCTGTGAGTCTGTCCCTGTGAGTCTGTCCCTGTGAGTCTGTCCCCTGTGAGTCTGTCCCTGTGTGTCTGTCCCTGTGACTCTGTCCCCTGTGAGTCTGTCCCTGTGAGTCTGTCCCTGTGAGTCTGTCCCTGTGAGTCTGTCCCCTGTGAGTCTGTCTCTGTGAGTCTGTCCCCTGTGAGTCTGTCCCTGTGAGTCTGTCTCCTGTGAGTCTGTCCCTGTGAGTCTGTCCCTGTGTGTCTGTCCCTGTGAGTCTGTCCCTGTGAGTCTGTCTCTGTGAGTCTGTCCCCTGTGAGTCTGTCCCTGTGAGTCTGTCTCCTGTGAGTCTGTCCCCTGTGAGTCTGTCTCCTGTGAGTCTGTCCCTGTAAGTCTGTCCCTGTGAGTCTGTCCCTGTGAGTCTGTCTCCTGTGAGTCTGTCCCCTGTGAGTCTGTCTCCTGTGTGTCTGTCCCTGTGAGTCTGTCCCTGTGAGTCTGTCTCCTGTGAGTCTGTCCCCTGTGAGTCTGTCTCCTGTGAGTCTGTCCCTGTGAGTCTGTCCCTGTGAGTTTGTCCCCTGTGAGTCTGTCCCTGTGTGTCTGTCCCTGTGAGTCTGTCCCTGTGAGTCTGTCCCTGTGAGTCTGTCCCTGTGTGTCTGTCCCCTGTGAGTCTGTCTGCTGTGAGTCTGTCCCTGTGTCCCTGTCCCTGTGAGTCTGTCCCTGTGAGTCTGTCCCTGTGAGTCTGTCCCTGTGTGTCTGTCCCTGTGAGTCTGTCCCTGTGAGTCTGTCCCTGTGAGTCTGTCTCCTGTGAGTCTGTCCCTGTGTGTCTGTCCCTGTGAGTCTGTCTCCTGTGAGTCTGTCCCTGTGAGTCTGTCCCTGTGAGTCTGTCCCCTGTGAGTCTGTCCCTGTGTGTCTGTCCCTGTGAGTCTGTCTCCTGTGAGTCTGTCCCCTGTGAGTCTGTCCCTGTGAGTCTGTCCCTGTGAGTCTGTCCCTGTGAGTCTGTCTCCTGTGAGTCTGTCTCCTGTGTGTCTGTCCCCTGTGAGTCTGTCCCTGTGAGTCTGTCCCTGTGAGTCTGTCCCTGTGAGTCTGTCTCCTGTGAGTCTGTCCCCTGTGAGTCTGTCTCCTGTGTGTCTGTCCCTGTGAGTCTGTCTCCTGTGAGTCTGTCCCTGTGAGTCTGTCTCCTGTGAGTCTGTCCCCTGTGAGTCTGTCTCCTGTGAGTCTGTCACTGTGAGTCTGTCCCCTGTGAGTCTGTCCCTGTGAGTCTGTCTCCTGTGAGCCTGTCCCTGTGAGTCTGTCCCTGTGAGTCTGTCTCCTGTGAGTCTGTCCCCTGTGAGTCTGTCTCCTGTGAGTCTGTCCCTGTGAGTCTGTCCCTGTGAGTCTGTCCCTGTGTGTCTGTCCCTGTGAGTCTGTCCCCTGTGAGTCTGTCCCTGTGAGTCTGTCCCTGTGAGTCTGTCCCTGTGAGTCTGTCCCCTGTGAGTCTGTCCCCTGTGAGTCTGTCTCTGTGAGTCTGTCCCCTGTGAGTCTGTCCCTGTGAGTCTGTCTCCTGTGAGTCTGTCCCTGTGAGTCTGTCCCTGTGTGTCTGTCCCTGTGAGTCTGTCCCTGTGAGTCTGTCTCTGTGAGTCTGTCCCCTGTGAGTCTGTCCCTGTGAGTCTGTCTCCTGTGAGTCTGTCCCCTGTGAGTCTGTCTCCTGTGAGTCTGTCCCTGTGAGTCTGTCTCCTGTGAGTCTGTCCCCTGTGAGTCTGTCTCCTGTGTGTCTGTCCCTGTGAGTCTGTCCCTGTGAGTCTGTCTCCTGTGAGTCTGTCCCCTGTGAGTCTGTCTCCTGTGAGTCTGTCCCTGTGAGTCTGTCCCTGTGAGTTTGTCCCCTGTGAGTCTGTCCCTGTGTGTCTGTCCCTGTGAGTCTGTCTCCTGTGAGTCTGTCCCTGTGAGTCTGTCCCTGTGTGTCTGTCCCCTGTGAGTCTGTCTGCTGTGAGTCTGTCCCTGTGTCCCTGTCCCTGTGAGTCTGTCCCTGTGAGTCTGTCCCTGTGAGTCTGTCCCTGTGAGTCTGTCCCTGTGTGTCTGTCCCTGTGAGTCTGTCCCTGTGAGTCTGTCCCTGTGAGTCTGTCTCCTGTGAGTCTGTCCCTGTGTGTCTGTCCCTGTGAGTCTGTCTCCTGTGAGTCTGTCCCTGTGAGTCTGTCCCTGTGAGTCTGTCCCCTGTGAGTCTGTCCCTGTGTGTCTGTCCCTGTGAGTCTGTCTCCTGTGAGTCTGTCCCCTGTGAGTCTGTCCCTGTGTGTCTGTCCCTGTGAGTCTGTCCCTGTGAGTCTGTCTCCTGTGAGTCTGTCCCTGTGAGTCTGTCCCTGTGAGTCTGTCCCCTGTGAGTCTGTCCCTGTGTGTCTGTCCCCTGTGAGTCTGTCCCTGTGAGTCTGTCCCTGTGTGTCTGTCCCTGTGTGTCTGTCTCCTGTGAGTCTGTCCCTGTGAGTCTGTCCCTGTGAGTCTGTCCCTGTGAGTCTGTCCCCTGTGAGTCTGTCCCTGTGAGTCTGTCCCCTGTGAGTCTGTCCCTGTGAGTCTGTCCCTGTGAGTCAGTCCCCTGTGAGTCTGTCTCCTGTGAGTCTGTCCCTGTGAGTCTGTCCCCTGTGAGTCTGTCCCTGTGAGTCTGTCCCTGTGAGTCTGTCTCCTGTGAGTCTGTCCCTGTGAGTCTGTCCCTGTGAGTCTGTCCCCTGTGAGTCTGTCTCCTGTGAGTCTGTCCCCTGTGAGTCTGTCCCTGTGAGTCTGTCCCTGTGAGTGTGTGCCTGTGAGTCTGTCCCTGTGAGTCTGTCTCCTGTGAGTCTGTCCCCTGTGAGTCTGTCCCTGTGAGTCTGTCCCTGTGAGTGTGTGCCTGTGAGTCTGTCCCCTGTGAGTCTGTCTCCTGTGAGTCTGTCCCTGTGAGTCTGTCTCCTGTGAGTCTGTCCCCCGTGTGTGTGTGTCCCCTGGGTTGTGGTCTCCTGGCTCGTCTCCGGCAGAGCGCTAGTGCTCCGGCTGCTCTCCCCCTCAGTGTTTGGGTTCCTGGGGGGCACCAGCCCTGGCACTGGCTGGGGGACGGGTTCCCGGATGGGCCGGGCCCATCGGCGGCTGTTCCTATAAGACACTAGACAGCATGTATGGCTAGACAGCGGGACGGGGGTGAGGCGTGAGGTGGTGAGGGTTGTTGGGGTGTAGGGTGAGGGGGGTGGAGGTGTGGGTTGAGGCGTCTGGGGTGAGGGGTGTGAGGTGAGGGTGTGAGGGTGAGGGATTTGGAGTGTGGGTGGTGACAGGGTGAGGGGTGTGAGGTGAGAGGAAGTAGTGTGGGGTGAGGGAGATCAGGGGTTGAGGGGTCAGGGGATGAGGGGTGTGGGGTGTGGGGTGAGGGGTGAGCTAGATGCGAGATTGAGGGGTGTGGCTGAGGGGTGTGGGGTGACGGGGTGAGGGGGGTGGGCTGAGGCGGTGAGGGGTGAGGTAGATCAGGGGTTGAGGGGTGTGGGGTGACATGGTGAGGGGGGTGTTGGGGTGAGAGGGGTGTTGGGGTGTGGGGGATGTTGGGGTGAGGGGGTCCTGGTGTGTGGGGGTGTGGGGTGAGGGGGATGTTGGGGTGTGGGGTGAGGGGAATGTTGGTGTTTGGGGGGTGTTGGGGTGTGGGGTGAGGGGGGTGTGGGGTGAGGGGGATGTTGGGGTGAGAGGGGTGTTGGGGTGTGGGGGGTGTTGGGGTGTTGGGGTGAGGGGGGTGTTGGGGTGAGTGGGATGTTGGGGTGTGGGGGGTGTTGGGCTGTGGGGTGAGAGGGGTGTTGGGGTGTGGGGTGAGGGGGATGTTGGGGTGAGAGGGGTGTTGGGGTGTTGGGGTGAGGGGGACGTTGGGGTGAGGGGGGTGTTGGGGTGAGAGGGGTGTTGGGGTGTGGGGGCTGTTGGGGTGTGGGGGCTGTTGGGGTGTGGGTTGAGGGGGTGTTGGGGTGTGGGGGTATGGGGGGGTGTTGGGATGTGGGGTGAGGGGGATATTGGGGGTGGGGGGGTGTTGGGGTGTTGGGGTGAGGGGGGTGTTGGGGTGAGGGGGGTGTTGGGGTGAGGGGGTGTTGGGGTGTGGGGGGTGTTGGGGTGTGGGTCGAGGGAGGTGTTGGGGTGAGTGGGATGTTGGGGTGTGGGGTATGTTGGGGTGTGGGGGGTGTTGGGGTGTGGGGGGTGTTGGGCTGTGGGGTGTGGGGTGTTGGGGTGAGGGGGACGTTGGGGTGAGGGGGGTGTTGGGGTGAGAGAGGTGTTGGGGTGTGGGGGCTGTTGGGGTGTGGGTTGAGGGGGTGTGGGGGTATGGGGGGTGTTGGGGGGTGAGGGGGATGTGGGGGAGTGTTGTGGTGTGGGGTGCGGGGGTGGTGGGGTGTGGGGGGTGTTGGGGTGTGGGGTGTGGGGGGTGTTGGGGTGTGGGGTGAGGGGGTGTTGGGGTGTGAGGGGTGTGGGGTGAGGGGGTGTGGGGTGAGCGGGGTGAGGGGGGTGTTGGGGTGTGGGGTGAGGGGATGTGGGGGGGTGTTGGGGTGAGGGGGTGTGGGGGGTGTTGGGGTGAGGGTGTGGGGGGGTGTTGGGGTGTGGGTTGAGGGGTGTAGGGGGGTGTTGGGGTGTGAGGTGTGGGGGTGTTGGGTGAGGGTGGTGTTGGGGTGTGGGGTGTTGGGGTGTGGGGTGAGGGGGATGTTGGGGTGAGAGGGGTGTTGGGGTGTGGGGGGTGTTGGGGTGTTGGGGTGAGGGGGGTGTTGGGGTGAGTGGGATGTTGGGGTGTGGGGGGTGTTGGGGTGTGGGGGGTGTTGGGCTGTGGGGTGAGAGGTGTGTTGGGGTGTGGGGTGAGGGGGATGTTGGGGTGAGAGGGGTGTTAGGGTGTTGGGGTGAGGGGGACGTTGGGGTGAGGGGGGTGTTGGGGTGAGAGAGGTGTTGGGGTGTGGGGACTGTTGGGGTGTGGGGGGTGTTGGGCTGTGGGGTGTGGGGTGTTGGGGTGAGGGGGACGTTGGGGTGAGGGGGGTGTTGGGGTGAGAGGGCTGTTGGGGTGTGGGGACTGTTGGGGTGGGTTGAGGGGGTGTTGGGGTGTGGGGGTATGGGGGGTGTTGGGATGTGGGGTGAGTGGAGTGTTGGGGTGTGGGGGGGTGTTGGGGTGTGGGGGGTGTTGGGTGAGGGTGGTGTTGGGGTGTGGGGTGTTGGGGTGTGGGGTGAGGGGGATGTTGGGGTGAGAGGGGTGTTGGGGTGTGGGGGGTGTTGGGGTGTTGGGGTGAGGGGGATGTTGGGGTGTGGGGGGTGTTGGGGTGTGGGGGGTGTTGGGCTGTGGGGTGAGAGGGGTGTTGGGGTGTGGGGTGAGGGGGATGTTGGGGTGAGAGGGGTGTTAGGGTGTTGGGGTGAGGGGGACGTTGGGGTGAGGGGGGTGTTGGGGTGAGAGAGGTGTTGGGGTGTGGGGGCTGTTGGGGTGTGGGGACTGTTGGGGTGTGGGTTGAGGGGGTGTTGGGGTGTGGGGGTATGGGGGGTGTTGGGGTGTGGGGTGAGGGGGATGTTGGGGTGTGCGGGGTGTTGGGGTGTGGGGGGTGTTGGGCTGTGGGGTGTTGGGGTGAGGGGGACGTTGGGGTGAGGGGGGTGTTGCGGTGAGAGGGGTGTTGGGGTGTGGGGGCTGTTGGGGTGTGGGGTGAGGGGGATGTGGGGGAGTGTTGGGGTGTGGGGTGAGGGGGTGGTGGGGTGTGGGGGGTGTTGGGGTGTGGGGGGTGTTGGGGTGTGAGGTGAGGGGGGTGTTGGGGTGTGAGGGGTGTGGGGTGAGGGGGTGTGGGGGTGTTGGGGTGTGGGGTGAGCGGGTTGAGGGGGGTGTTGGGGTGTGGGGTGAGGGGGTGTGGGATGATGTTGGGGTGAGGGGGTGTGGGGGGTGTTGGGGTGTGGGGTGAGGGGTGTAGAGGGATGTTGGGGTGTGAGGTGTGGGGGGTGTTGGGTGAGGGTGGTGTTGGGGTGTGGGGTGTGGGGTGAGGGGGTGAGGGGAGTGTTGGGGTGTGGGGGGTGTTGGGGTGTGGGGGGTGTTGGGTGAGGGTGGTGTTGGGGTGTGGGGTGTTGGGGTGTGGGGTGAGGGGGGTGTTGGGGTGTGGGGGGTGTTGGGGTGTGGGGGGTGTTGGGGTCGGGTGTGAGGGGGTGTTGGGGTGGGGGTGAGGGGGGTGTGTGGGGTGTGGGGGGTGTTGGGATGTGGGGGGTGTTGGGGTGTGGGGGGTGTTGGGGTGTGGGGGTGTTGGGGTGTGTGGTGTGGGGGTGTGGGGGGTGTTGGGGTGAGGGGGTGTGGGGGTGTGGGGGGTGTTGGGGTGTGGGGGGCGTTGGGGTGAGGGGGATGTTGGGGTGTGGGGTGAGGGGGTGTGGGCTGAGGGGGGTGTTGGTGTGTGGGGGGTGTGGGGTGAGGTGGGTGTGGGGTGAGGGGGGTGTTGGGGTGTGGGGTGAGGGGGGTGTTGGGGTGTGGGGTGAGGGGGGTGTTGGGGTGTGGGGTGAGGGGGGTGTTGGTGTGTGGGGGGTGTGGGGTGAGGTGGGTGTGGGGTGAGGGGGGTGTTGGGGTGTGGGGTGAGGGGGGTGTTGGGGTGTGGGGTATGGGGGGTGTTGGGGTGTGGGTGGTTGTTGGGGTGTGGGGTGTGTTGGGGTGTGGGGGGTGTTGGGGTGGGGGGTGTTGGGGTGTGGGGGTGTTGGGGTGGGGGTGCGGGGGTGTGGGGGTGTGTGGGGGTGAGGGGGGTGTTGGGGTGTGGGGGGTGTTGGGGTGTGGGGGGTGTTGGGGTGTGGGGGGTGTTGGGGTGGGGGGTGAGTGGGGTGTGGGGGGTGTTGGTGTGGGGGGTGTTGGTGTGGGGGGTGAGGGGGGTGTTGGGGTGTGGGGGGTGTTGGGGTGTGGGGGGTATTGGGGTGTGGGGTGAGGGGTGTGGGGGAGTGTTGTGGTGTTGGGGTGAGGGGGTGTTGGGGTGTGGGGTGAGGGGGGTGTTAGGGTGTGGGGTGTGTTGGGGTGTGGGGTGTGTTGGGGTGTGGGGGGTGAAGGGGGTGGGGGATGAGGGGGGTGTGGGGGTGTTGGGGTGTGGGGGAGTGTTGGGGTGTGGGGTGAGGGGGGTGTTGGGGTGTGGGGTGAGGGGGTGTTGGGGTGTTGGGGTGGGGGGTGAGGGGGGTGTTGGGGTGTGTTGGGGTGTGGGGGGGTGTTGGGGTGTGGGGTGTGTTGGGGTGTGGGGGGTGAGGGGGGTGTGGGGTGAGGGGGGTGTGGGGTGAGGGGGGTGTGGGGGTGTGTTGGGTTGTGGGGGGTGAAGGGGGTGGGGGGTGAGGGGGGTGTGGGGGTGTGGGGTGAGGGGGGTGTTGGGGGGTGGGGTGAGGGGGGTGTTGGGGTGTGGGGTGTGGGGGTGTGTTGGGTTGTGGGGGGTGAAGGGGGTGGGGGGTGAGGGGGGTGTGGGGGTGTGGGGTGAGGGGGGTGTTGGGGGGTGGGGTGAGGCGGGTGTTGGGGTGTGGGGTGTGGGGGGGTGTTGGGGTGTGGGGTGTGTTGGGTTGTGGGGGGTGAGGGGGGTGTTGGGGTGTGGGGTGTGGGGGGGTGTTGGGGTGTGGGGGTGTGGGGGGTGTTGGGGTGTGGGTGTGTTGGAGCGTGGGGGGTGTGGGGGGGTGTTGGGGTGAGGGGGGTGTTGGGGTGTGGGGGTGTGGGGGGTGTTGGGGTGTGGGGGGTGTTGGGGTGTGGGGGGTGTTGGGGTGTGGGGGGTGTTGGGATGTGGGTGTGTTGGGGCGTGAGGGGTGTGGGGGGTGTTGGGGTGAGGGGGGTGTTGGGGTGTGGGGGTGTGGGGGCGGGGGGGGGGGGTGTTATTAAGTGCAGGCGCGGCGTCGCGTCGATCATGGAACCGGCGAATCGCGGGTCCGTTGGGCGTTTCACGATGTGCCCAGACTAGCCTTTGAGAGCGGTTGAATCGCTCCATCTATGGACCTGATGACGCCGTGGTGAAACTCCGCAGTTTTCACGGCGGCGTCAACACTTAGCGTAATTTTGGGAGAAACCAGCCCATTCTCCCAAAATGAGACTATGTCCCCACGCCAGCGTAAACACGGTGGAGCTTTACTCCCAAAATTCCAATTAAAAAGTTGACCAAATTCAATGCCCTGCAGGGGGCTGGCAGGGAGCCAGAGTAAATTTTGCAGCTTGAGCTGCTGTTGCTAATTGGCTGTTTGACTTTTAATTTGGCTCTGTTTAATTACGTTTGCTCAAGAGTCGCCAGGTATCTTTCGACACCGCCACAAGGTTCAGAACCGAATACTGATCACAGACTCGATACACCAGTTAGTAAGTTCAAAAGCAATGCTCATTTATTTACACACAGTCAAATCTACTCATGCATAAACTCTACAAACTAAACTACCACTATTACTAAAGCCTATACTTAGCTTTGGGCGCCCACTCAGTCAGTGGAACAATGGCCGTTACTCGGTTCTGAGGCTGCTGGGTTGAGCTGTTTACAGGGTAGCAACTAGGAGCGTCTATCTCGTAGCGTGCATTGGCTTGGAACTTACATGGTCTGGTGTAGCTGCTAGGCAGGTCTCTCTCTTCGGTGAGAGCCAAAGCCAAAGGAGGAAGATTCTCCCTTGGGGGATACCTTTTATACTGAAAAGGGCTTCGCGCGCTTTTGGGCGGGCCTTGAACTTGGCCTCAACTAATTGGGTCTTTCCCAATCATCGGTATCGATTTTCCTCCAATAGAGGGGTGGTTCCCTGATCGCTGGGCGTGTCCTAAGTGACCGTTGGTCTTCTTTGTTTTAGTCTCTTCTGGCGCCGGGGTGTTGCCTTAACATTGTGTATCTAAATGTTTCCCCTTTGTCCCCGGAGATGGCTCATTAGGATGTAGATTGCTTGGCAGTGTCTGTCCTGTCTGAGAGCTTAAGGTTCTAATCAACAGACAGACCTTACACCTGCTTGTTTCTTAGTATTGTCCAATTTTCCCTGCATTCTTTGCAAGTGTCCATTTTGTAATCGGGATGTGGCCGTCCCAGATGGTTACACTCCCTCCTTGTGATCCTCAACGCGAAGCGTGAAGGACCACATTACTACGTTGTCTTCATCTTCTGACCAAACGGGGCACCCGTACTTAGGCTCTACACTGTCCTATCCTATGCAACACAATTTTACCTAAACCATTTTAAATACATTCATTATCATAAAAACTCTACGGGGCGCTATGACATTAATGCATGCATTACAAAAAAAAAAAATTGGAACCGCTAACTATTCTCAATAAACTATCCTTACTCAAACAATCCAAAAATAATCTATACATCTTAAACTGTACAAAATAGCAGCACACAAATTTCTCTGGCCTGGCAGTCAGACACAGAGCTTGACATCTCTTTATTCCATAGAATACATAAAGAAAATGGATGCTCTTTAATCCGTCCCAATGGGTTCGGGGGTCTGGTGAAATCCGAAAATGGGGGACCTAAACCTGTAGACCGGGGTGCGAGAGCGATATGCTCTCTTTTGCCATTTCCTGACTCTAAACGTTTGCACGACACTGCAAAGTATCACCAGCACTAAGAGTGCTTCGACTACATGTGAGAGTGAGTACCAGGTGATAAACATATCACACCAGGTCGGGGTATTGCTAGCTGTCACTGGCTAGTTATCTCGGGGTTCCGTGTATTACAGGGGTGAGAATCGTTTACGGTTTGTGGGGTAGGGGTCAGGGGGGTAGCGTCCGCGCGCAACTGAAGGGATCCCGCTAAGATCCATGTGAACACGAAGGCTGTCTTCATCTTTGTTGGTCTTCTTTGTCTTCCTCTGGGGTTCCTGGGTTTCTGGAGTTCTGTGGACACAAGCATAATTTCTGTTATTATCTTGCTGAAGATCTCGTATGTCTGTCTGTCTGTCCTTTATTGCCAATTTCCCTTTATAATTGGTCACCATCTGTGACTCCCTCATTTTTAAAAAAAAACAAATATTTGGACTAGACATCTGAGAAAATACTGCCGTACTGTGAGCCGTCTCGCAGCCTGCGTGATTTACCATCCCAGTGTTTGAGGATGTAAATAGCATAGGGAAGCAACCTAAAACCAAACAAAAGAATTTCGAACGTGCTGAGCCAAAATGGGGTGTGTATGGGCTGCGGCGGGTAAGAAATGGGTGGAATCCCCGGGTAGGACGGTGATCAATGCCGTATGTGCTCTACCCGAGCGTAGCTGACCAGAGGGGGGGGGTCCTCAGGCAGGGCGGGGACCAGTGCCGTTTCTCCACTGCCTGAGCAACCGGCAAGAATGGGTAAAAATGTGGTCGTCGTGGGGGCTTCCTCTCGAATCAGGAGAGTAACTATAAGTCGTGTCTGTCGACAAACTAGTTCCTCTGAACTGTTGTCTGGGGACAAACTTGTACCTTTAAACTGGTTTCTGATGACAAATTAGTTCCTCTGAACTATTGCCTGGGGACAAACTTGTTCCATTAACAGCCAGGGGCGTTAAAGGAGTGGTGGCGTGGGGCCGTGGAAACTTTCGAGTTAACGAACAACACTTAACATTAACAAACAAACATACAGCAAACATGCTGCAGGTTCCATCAGAAAGGACATCGTAAATCACATTTGGACTGGGTGTAACTAGCATATGGAGGGAGTGCAGCGTGACCGAAGAAGAGAGGAAGGAGGAGTGAAACAAAAATGAAGTGGCCTTGCTGAGGTGTCCCTGCCATGAGAAGTGGTGGGTAAGCGCTCACAGTTTGCATGGGGCAGCTGGGACCTTGTAGCTGCTGTGGGTGGTGTTCTCTTTCATATCTGGGGGCTAGTCTAGTTGGTGGGGGTCTCCTGCAGTCTCGGGCGAAGTGTCCTGACTGCCCACAGTTGTAACATGACCCCTGGGGCACGTAAGGTGGAGCAGGCTCTCTGGTGCATTGCTCCCTTGGGTATGGTTCCCTGGGTGGGGGGTGTCATAATATATATCAGTATATTATGGTGCAATCACATATATACACAGATGGACATGCAGTAGGACCAACCAGCATACATAACACCGCAGCCAATCACCAGTGAGAGCACACGCACTATAAAGACAGGGGGCAGGAGAGTTCCTGCTCATTCGAGTAGCAGCCAGCTCAGAGCACAGAGCTCACAGCCTGCAACACAGACATTCACCATGAGCTGAGTGCCTCACCATAGCTAGTGATAGGAAAGGGTCCACAGTTAAGCTGGTATTGCTCATACCCACGTTTACAGTATGTTAGCATCGTTGAACAGTTAATAAAATAGCGTTACACCACTTCCAGCATTGTTGGCTTGTCTGTGAACCAGAACACCCAACACGACAGGGGGTCGGGGCTGTTGGTGTCGTTGCTGGTTCGGGGGGCATTGGTGGGCTGATTCCGTTGCTGTTTCAGGGGGGCTTGACATTCTCGTGCGTAATGTCCTAACTGTCCACAATTGTAGCATTCCTGAGCTTTGGGCTGGGGTGGGCTGTTCCCGCCCTCATTTACCCATGCGGGGTTCTGGTGTGCCTTAACTGGGTTCATTTCTACCTGCTCTTCATCGGGTGTTATAAATGCAGTTTTGCCTGCAATTGATTGCTCCCAAGCGCAGGACAATCTCTTCAAAACCCATTTTTCATTGTGGGCCTCATCTGAGGGGTCATAATTTGTGCAAGCTTTTCGTCCTGCGTCTGTGGCGTGGGAGACTAGAATTCGGGTCCATTTGGCCATATTATCTGGGGACAAATGGGCGCGGGCTAACTCTCCAAAAACTGCGGTAAAGTGAATCCACAAACGTCCAGCAAACGCTGTGGGGTGCTCTGTCTTCTTTTGCCTACACTTATTTAGGCCTTCTACGGGGTCTCCTCTGTTATAGCCGATCGCATCTGGGATCGCTGTGTGCATCTCTTGGAGTGTGCCTCCCCCTACATTCTGTGGGTCGGGAAGGGCTGCTACGACTGAAGGATCGAGGCTTAAAACTGTGAGCTTCACTTGTTCCTTTTCGTCCAGGCCGTACATGGTCGCCTGCTGTTTAACTCTAGCGAAAAATTGGTGGGGGTCTGAAGTGGGAAGGGACGGTGTAATTTTTCTACATGCGTCCCGTAATTGGGTCACGGTTAACGGGGTTGTGTAAAGGAAATCTGCTTCTCCTTCTCCTGCGGCCCTGCGGTGTGTGGTCACAGGGTTCATGGGGGCGTATTCTGCCTGTTCGATTGGGGGTTGGGGCGCTTTCCTTTTCTGGGGGTTTTCCTGCGTACATGTCCCATGTACGTATCTATGGGCAGTCTCGTTCAATTCCTGCCAATCGGGGCCGTTTTCCGGATCTAATTGGGGTCCGAATGTACTCTGGAATCCATTTTGAACGGAAAGCAGAGATTGCAATTCTGCAATTTACTTCCGGCACTTTGCGTGATCTACGGAGCTCTGCCTTTGTTCCGTCGTGGAAGTGTGGAGTGCAGCTCGTAGGGCTGCTTTTAAATCATTGCATTGTTTCTGCAATTTCTCAACTTGCTGTTCCGTCTCTGTCTTACCAAGACCGCACGTTGCGTGTCCTGGTCGGCCTTATCGTATTGTGTCTGAAAACTGTTCGAATGCACGAGACAAGACTGATGTGCCCACTTGGCATCATCCACCTCTCTGTCCCTTGCTGCTAACTGCTCTTTTAAATCTCGATTCTCCTTCTCTACCTCACTCACGTCTACCTCACTGTTTCTGTCTCTCTCTCCTCTATCTCTCTACGGAGTGTCCTAACGACCTCCTCTGTGCCTCGCAATTGTGCCAAACAGGACACGATTGCCATCGGCTTGCGAGCTTTCCCTAAGCTCTTCTTGTGTATCTCTGACAGGTTCTCCAACCAAGTATGTCCTATTCTCCATGGTCCTGTTTCCTCATTATTGCAGAATTCACTCCAAAGGGGCCATCCTTTCCCTTTGAGATATTTCCTGCTCTCATCTTCCCAAACGGGACACTGTCCTACTCTACGGGTCGCTGCGATCTCAAATTCCTGGGGGTTCATAAGGCGTTCCATTACCTTCATTGCCATTCTCTCCAACTAGGTTCTCTACTGAATTTGGAACAGGGGGTGATAGAGTGGTGATGTAAACACGGGTACGGCTTACGCTAATTTATGTTCCCTCAGTACTGACCCTCTGACAGTGCGGCGCTCCTCAGTACTGACCCTCTGACAGTGCAGCGCTACCTGAGCACTGACCCTCCGACAGTGCAGCGCTCCCTCAGCACTGAGCCTCCGACAGTGCAGTGCTCCCTGAGCACTGACCCTCCGATAGTGCAGCGCTCCCTCAGTACTGACCCTCCGACAGTGCGGCGCTCCCTCAGCACTGACCCTCTGACAGTGCGGCGCTCCTCAGTACTGACCCTCTGACAGTGCAGCGCTACCTGAGCACTGACCCTCCGACAGTGCAGCGCTCCCTCAGCACTGACCCTCCGACAGTGCAGCGCTCCCTGAGCACTGACCCTCCGATAGTGCAGCGCTCCCTCAGTACTGACCCTCCGACAGTGCAGCGCTCCTTCAGCACTGACCCTCTGACAGTGCAGCGCTCCCTCAGCACTGACCCTCTGACAGTGCGGCGCTCCCTCAGTACTGACCCTCCGACAGTGCGGCGCTCCCTCAGCACTGACTCTCTGTCAGTGCAGCCCTCTCTCGGTACTGACCCTTCAACAGTGCCGCTCTCCCTCAGCACTGACCCTCCGACAGTGCAGCGCTCCTTCATCACTGACCCTCTGACAGTGCAGCGCTCCCTCAGCACTGACCCTCCGACAGTGCGGCGCTCCCTCAGTACTGACCCTCTGACTGTGCGGTACTCCCTCTGCACTGACCCTCTGACAGTGCAGCGCTCCCTCAGTACTGACCCTCCGACAGTGCGGCGCTCCCTCAGTACTGACCCTCCGACAGTGTGGCGCTCCCTCAGTACTGACCCTCTGACAGTGCGGCTCTTGCTCAGCACTGACACTCCGACAGTGCAGCGCTCCCTCAGCACTAACCCTCTGACAGTGCAGCGCTCCCTCAGTACTGACCCTCTGACTGTGCGGTACTCCCTCTGCACTGACCCTCTGACAGTGCAGCGCTCCCTCAGTACTGACCCTCCGACAGTGCGGCGCTCCCTCAGTACTGACCCTCCGACAGTGTGGCGCTCCCTCAGTACTGACCCTCCGACAGTGCGGCGCTCCCTCAGCACTGACCCTCCGACAGTGCAACTCTTGCTCAGCACTGACCCTCCGACAGTGCGGCTCTCCCTCAGTACTGACCCTCCAACAGTGCAGTGCTCCCTCAGTACTGACCCTCTGACAGTGCAGCTCTCCCTCAGTACTGACCCATGACAGTGCGGCGCTCCCTCAGCACTGACCCTCTGACAGTGCAGCGCTCCCTCAGCACTGACCCTCCAACAGTGCAGCGCTCCCTCAGTACTGACCCTCCGACAGTGCTGCACTCCCTCAGTACAGACCCTCCAACAGTGCGACGCTCCCTCAGCACTGACCCTCTGACAGTACGGCTCTCCCTCAGCACTGACCCTCCGACAGTGCGGCTCTTGCTCAGCACTGACCCTCCGACAGTGCGGCGCTCCCTCAGTACAGACCCTCCGATAGTGCAGCGCTCCCTCGGTACTGACCCTCCGACAGTGCGGAGCTCCCTCAGTACTGACCCTCTGACAGTGCCGCTCTCCCTCAGTACTGACCCTCTGACAGTGCGGCGCTCCCTCAGTACTGACCCTCCGACAGTGCGGCATTCCCTCAGTACTGACCCTCTGACAGTGCGGCGCTCCCTCAGCACTGACCCTCCGAGAGGGCGGCTCTTGCTCAGCTCTGACCCTCCGACAGTGCGGCGCTCCCTCAGCACTGACCCTCCGACAGTGCGGCGCTCCCTCAGTCCTGACCCTCCGATAGTGCAGCGCTCTCTCGGTACTGACCCTCCGACAGTGCAGTGCTCCCTCAGCACTAACCCTCCGACAGTGCAGCGCTCCCTCAGTACTGACCCTCCGACAGTGCGGCGCTCCCTCAGCACTGACCCTCTGACAGTGCGGCGCTCCTCAGTACTGACCCTCTGACAGTGCAGCGCTACCTGAGCACTGACCCTCCGACAGTGCAGCGCTCCCTCAGCACTGACCCTCCGACAGTGCAGCGCTCCCTGAGCACTGACCCTCCGATAGTGCAGCGCTCCCTCAGTACTGACCCTCCGACAGTGCAGCGCTCCTTCAGCACTGACCCTCTGACAGTGCAGCGCTCCCTCAGCACTGACCCTCTGACAGTGCGGCGCTCCCTCAGTACTGACCCTCCGACAGTGCGGCGCTCCCTCAGCACTGACTCTCTGTCAGTGCAGCCCTCTCTCGGTACTGACCCTTCAACAGTGCCGCTCTCCCTCAGCACTGACCCTCCGACAGTGCAGCGCTCCTTCATCACTGACCCTCTGACAGTGCAGCGCTCCCTCAGCACTGACCCTCCGACAGTGCGGCGCTCCCTCAGTACTGACCCTCTGACTGTGCGGTACTCCCTCTGCACTGACCCTCTGACAGTGCAGCGCTCCCTCAGTACTGACCCTCCGACAGTGCGGCGCTCCCTCAGTACTGACCCTCCGACAGTGTGGCGCTCCCTCAGTACTGACCCTCTGACAGTGCGGCTCTTGCTCAGCACTGACACTCCGACAGTGCAGCGCTCCCTCAGCACTTACCCTCTGACAGTGCAGCGCTCCCTCAGTACTGACCCTCTGACTGTGCGGTACTCCCTCTGCACTGACCCTCTGACAGTGCAGCGCTCCCTCAGTACTGACCCTCCGACAGTGCGGCGCTCCCTCAGTACTGACCCTCCGACAGTGTGGCGCTCCCTCAGTACTGACCCTCCGACAGTGCGGCGCTCCCTCAGCACTGACCCTCCGACAGTGCAACTCTTGCTCAGCACTGACCCTCCGACAGTGCGGCTCTCCCTCAGTACTGACCCTCCAACAGTGCAGTGCTCCCTCAGTACTGACCCTCTGACAGTGCAGCTCTCCCTCAGTACTGACCCTCCGACAGTGCGGCTCTCCCTCAGTACTGACCCTCCAACAGTGCAGTGCTCCCTCAGTACTGACCCTCCAACAGTGCGGCACTCCCTCAGTACTGACCCATGACAGTGCGGCGCTCCCTCAGCACTGACCCTCTGACAGTGCAGCGCTCCCTCAGCACTGACCCTCCAACAGTGCAGCACTCCCTCAGTACAGACCCTCCAACAGTGCGACGCTCCCTCAGCACTGACCCTCTGACAGTACGGCTCTCCCTCAGCACTGACCCTCCGACAGTGCGGCTCTTGCTCAGCACTGACCCTCCGACAGTGCGGCGCTCCCTCAGTACAGACCCTCCGATAGTGCAGCGCTCCCTCGGTACTGACCCTCCGACAGTGCGGAGCTCCCTCAGTACTGACCCTCTGACAGTGCCGCTCTCCCTCAGTACTGACCCTCTGACAGTGCGGCGCTCCCTCAGTACTGACCCTCCGACAGTGCGGCATTCCCTCAGTACTGACCCTCTGACAGTGCGGCGCTCCCTCAGCACTGACCCTCCGAGAGGGCGGCTCTTGCTCAGCTCTGACCCTCCGACAGTGCGGCGCTCCCTCAGCACTGACCCTCCGACAGTGCGGCGCTCCCTCAGTCCTGACCCTCCGATAGTGCAGCGCTCTCTCGGTACTGACCCTCCGACAGTGCAGTGCTCCCTCAGCACTAACCCTCCGACAGTGCAGCGCTCCCTCAGTACTGACCCTCCGACAGTGCGGCGCTCCCTCAGTACTGACTCTCCGACAGTGCGGCGCTCCCTCAGTACTGACCCTCCGACAGTGCGGCGCTCCCTCAGTACTGACCCTCCGACAGTGCGGCGCTCTCTCAGTACTGACCCTCCGACAGTGCAGCGCTCACACAGTACTGACCCTCCGACAGTGCAGCGCTCCCTCAGCACTGACCCTCCAACAGTGCGGCGCTCCCTCAGTACTGACCCTCCGACAGTGCTGCACTCCCTCAGTACTGACCCTCTGACAGTGCGGCACTCCCTCAGTACTGACCCTCCAACAGTGCGGCACTCCCTCAGCACTGACCCTCTGACAGTGCGGCGCTCCCTCAGCCCTGACCCTGCGACAGTGCGGCGCCCTCTCAGTACTGACCCTCCGACAGTGCAGCGCTCCCTCGGTACTGACGCTCCGACAGTGCAGCGCTCCCTCAGTACTGACCCTCTGACAGTGCGGCTCTTGCTCAGCACTGACACTCCGACAGTGCAGCGCTCCCTCAGCAATAACCCTCTGACTGTGCGGTACTCCCTCTGCACTGACCCTCTGACAGTGCAGCGCTCCCTCAGTACTGACCCTCCGACAGTGCGGCGCTCCCTCAGTACTGACCCTCTGACTGTGCGGTACTCCCTCTGCACTGACCCTCTGACAGTGCAGCGCTCCCTCAGTACTGACCCTCCGACAGTGCGGCGCTCCCTCAGTACTGACCCTCCGACAGTGTGGCGCTCCCTCAGTACTGACCCTCCGACAGTGCGGCGCTCCCTCAGCACTGACCCTCCGACAGTGCAACTCTTGCTCAGCACTGACCCTCCGACAGTGCGGCTCTCCCTCAGTACTGACCCTCCAACAGTGCGGTGCTCCCTCAGTACTGACCCTCTGACAGTGCAGCTCTCCCTCAGTACTGACACATGACAGTGCGGCACTCCCTCAGTACTGACCCTCCGACAGTGCGGCGCTCCCTCAGCACTGACCCTCTGACAGTGCAGCGCTCCCTCAGCACTGACCCTCCAACAGTGCAGCGCTCCCTCAGTACTGACCCTCCGACAGTGCTGCACTCCCTCAGTACTGACCCTCCAACAGTGCGGCACTCCCTCAGCACTGACCCTCTGACAGTACGGCTCTCCCTCAGCACTGACCCTCCGACAGTGCGGCTCTTGCTCAGCACTGACCCTCCGACAGTGCGGCGCTCCCTCAGTACAGACCCTCCGATAGTGCAGCGCTCCCTCGGTACTGACCCTCCGACAGTGCGGAGCTCCCTCAGTACTGACCCTCTGACAGTGCCGCTCTCCCTCAGTACTGACCCTCTGACAGTGCGGCGCTCCCTCAGTACTGACCCTCCGACAGTGCGGCATTCCCTCAGTACTGACCCTCTGACAGTGCGGCGCTCCCTCAGCACTGACCCTCCGAGAGTGCGGCTCTTGCTCAGCTCTGACCCTCCGACAGTGCGGCGCTCCCTCAGCACTGACCCTCCGACAGTGCGGCGCTCCCTCAGTCCTGACCCTCCGATAGTGCAGCGCTCTCTCGGTACTGACCCTCCGACAGTGCAGTGCTCCCTCAGCACTAACCCTCCGACAGTGCAGCGCTCCCTCAGTACTGACCCTCCGACAGTGCGGCGCTCCCTCAGTACTGACCCTCCGACAGTGCGGCGCTCCCTCAGTACTGACCCTCCGACAGTGCGGCGCTCCCTCAGTACTGACCCTCCGACAGTGCGGCGCTCTCTCAGTACTGACCCTCCGACAGTGCAGCGCTCACACAGTACTGACCCTCCGACAGTGCAGCGCTCCCTCAGCACTGACCCTCCAACAGTGCGGCGCTCACTCAGGACTGACCCTCCGACAGTGCTGCACTCCCTCAGTACTGACCCTCTGACAGTGCGGCACTCCCTCAGTACTGACCCTCCAACAGTGCGGCACTCCCTCAGCACTGACCCTCTGACAGTACGGCTCTCCCTCAGCACTGACCCTCCGACAGTGCGGCTCTTGCTCAGCACTGACCCTCCGACACTGCGGCGCTCGCTCAGCCCTGACCCTGCGACAGTGCGGCGCCCTCTCAGTACTAACCCTCCGACAGTGCAGCGCTCCCTCAGTACTGACCCTCCGACAGTGCAGCGCTCCCTCAGTACTGACCCTCTGACAGTGCGGCGCTCCCTCAGTACTGACCCTCCGACAGTGCGGTGTTCCCTCGGTACTGGCCCTCTGGCAGTGCGGCGCTCCCTCAGTACTGACCCTCCGACAGTGCGGCGCTCCCTCAGTACTGACCGTCCGACAGTGCGGCACTCCCTCAGAACTGACCCTCCGACAGTGCGTTGCTCCCTCAGTACTGACCCTCCGACAGTGCAGCGCTCCCTCAGTACTGACCCTCCGACAGTGCGGCGCTCCCTCAGTCCTGACCCTCCGATAGTGCAGCGCTCTCTCGGTACTGACCCTCCGACAGTGCAGTGCTCCCTCAGCACTAACCCTCCGACAGTGCAGCGCTCCCTCAGTACTGACCCTCCAACAGTGCGGCGCTCCCTCAGTATTGACCCTCCGACAGTGCGGCGCTCCCTCAGTACTGACCCTCCGACAGTGCGGCGCTCCCTCAGTACTGACCCTCCGACAGTGCGGCGCTCTCTCAGTACTGACCCTCCGACAGTGCAGCGCTCCCACAGTACTGACCCTCCGACAGTGCAGCGCTCCCTCAGCACTGACCCTCCAACAGTGCGGCGCTCCCTCAGTACTGATCCTCCGACAGTGCTGCACTCCCTCAGTACTGACCCTCTGACAGTGCGGCACTCCCTCAGTACTGACCCTCCAACAGTGCGGCACTCCCTCAGCACTGACCCTCTGACAGTACGGCTCTTGCTCAGCACTGACCCTCCGACAGTGCGGCTCTTGCTCAGCACTGACTCTCCGACAGTGCGGCGCTCCCTCAGTACAGACCCTCCGATAGTGCAGCGCTCCCTCGGTACTGACCCTCCGACAGTGCGGAGCTCCCTCAGCACTGACCCTCCGACAGTGCGGCTCTTGCTCAGCACTGACCCTCCGACAGTGCGGCGCTCCCTCAGTACAGACCCTCCGATAGTGCAGCGCTCCCTCGGTACTGACCCTCCGACAGTGCGGCGCTCCCTCAGTACAGACCCTCCGACAGTGCAGCGCTCCCTCGGTACTGACCCTCCGACAGTGCGGAGCTCCCTCAGTACTGACCCTCTGACAGTGCGGAGCTCCCTCAGTACTGACCCTCCGACAGTGCGGAGCTCCCTCAGTACTGACCCTCTGACAGTGCGGCGCTCCCTCAGTACTGACCCTCCGACAGTGCGGCATTCCCTCAGTACTGACCCTCTGACAGTGCCGCTCTCCCTCTGTACTGACCCTCTGACAGTGCGGCGCTCCCTCAGTACTGACCCTCCGACAGTGCGGCATTCCCTCAGTACTGACCCTCTGACAGTGCCGCTCTCCCTCTGTACTGACCCTCTGACAGTGCGGCGCTCCCTCAGCACTGACCCTCCGAAAGTGCGGCTCTTGCTCAGCACTGACCCTCCGACAGTGCGGCGCTCCCTCAGTCCTGACCCTCCGATAGTGCAGCGCTCTCTCGGTACTGACCCTCCGACAGTGCAGTGCTCCCTCAGCACTAACCCTCCGACAGTGCAGCGCTCCCTCAGTACTGACCCTCTGACAGTGCGGCGCTCCCTCAGTACTGACCCTCAAACAGTGCGGCATTCCCTCAGTACTGACCATCTGACAGTGCGGCGCTCCCTCAGTACTGACCCTCCGACAGTGCGGCATTCCCTCAGTACTGACCCTCCGACAGTGCGGTGTTCCCTCGGTACTGACCCTCTGGCAGTGCGGCGCTCCCTCAGTACTGACCCTCCGACAGTGCGGCGCTCCCTCAGTACTGACCGTCCGACAGTGCGGCACTCCCTCAGAACTGACCCTCCGACAGTGCGGCGCTCCCTCAGTACGGATCCTCTGACAATACGGCGCTCCCTCAGTACTGACCCTCCGACAGTGCAGCGCTCCCTCAGTACTGACCCTCCGACAGTGCGGCATTCCCTCAGTACTGACCCTCCGACAGTGCGGCATTCCCTCAGTACTGACCCTCTGACAGTGCGGTGTTCCCTCGGTACTGACCCTCTGGCAGTGCGGCGCTCCCTCAGTACTGACTCTCCGACAGTGCGGCACTCCCTCAGTACTGACCGTCCGACAGTGCGGCACTCCCTCAGTACTGACCCTCCGACAGTGCGGCGCTCCCTCAGCACTGATCCTCCGACAGTGCGGCACTCCCTCAGCACTGACCCTCCGACAGTGCAGCGCTCCCTCAGTACTGACCCTCCGACAGTGCGGCACTCCCACAGCACTGACCTTCCGACAGTGCGGCGCTCCCTCAGTACTGACCGTCCGACAGTGCGGCACTCCCTCAGTACTGACCCTCCGACAGTGCGGCGCTCCCTCAGCACTAACCCTCCGACAGTGCGGCGCTCCCTCAGCACTGACCCTCCGACAGTGCGGCGCTCCCTCAGTACTGACCCTCTGACAGTGCGGCGCTCCCTCAGCACTGACCCTCCGACAGTGCGGCACTCCCTCAGTACTGACCCTCTGACAGTGCGGCGCTCCCTCAGTACTGACCCTCCGACAGTGCGGTGCTCACTCAGCACTAACCCTCTGACAGTGCAGCGCTCCCTCAGTACTGACCCTCTGACTGTGCGGTACTCCCTCTGCACTGACCCTCCGACAGTGCAGCGCTCCCTCAGTACTGACCCTCCGACAATGTGGCGCTCCCTCAGTACTGACCCTCCGACAGTGCGGCGCTCCCTCAGCACTGACCCACCGACAGTGCGACTCTTGCTCAGCACTGACCCTCCAACAGTGCGGCGCTCCCTCAGTACAGACCCTCCGACAGTGCAGCGCTCCCTCAGCCCTGACCCTCCGACAGTGCGGCGCTCTCTCAGTACTGACCCTCCGACAGTGCAGCGCTCCCTCAGTACTGACCCTCCGACAGTGCGGCATTCCCTCAGTACTGACCCACTGACAGTGCGGCGCTCCCTCAGCACTGACCCTCCGACAGTGCAGCGCTCCCTCAGTACTGACCCTCTGACTGTGCGGCACTCCCTCAGTACTGACCCTCCGACAGTGCGGCACTCCCTTAGAATTGACCCTCTGACAGTGCGGCGCTCCCTCAGTACTGACCCTCCGACAGTGCGGCATTCCCTCAGTGCTGACCCTCCGACAGTGCGGCGCTCCCTCAGCACTGATCCTCCGACAGTGCGCCGCTCCCTCAGCACTGACCCTCCGACAGTGCGGTGCTCCCTCAGCACTGACCCTCCGACAGTGCGGCCCTCCCTCAGTACTGACCCTCCGACAGTGCGGCATTCCCTCAGTTCTGATCCTCTGACAGTGCGGCATTCCCTCAGTACTGACCCTCTGACAGTGCGGTATTCCCTCAGTACTGACCCTCCGACAGTGCGGCGCTCCCTCAGTCCTGACCCTCCGACAGTGCGGCGCTCCCTCAGCACTGATCCTCCGACAGTGCGGCACTCCCTCAGTACTGACCCTCCGACAGTGCGGCACTCCCTCAGCACTAACCCTCCGACAGTGCGGCGCTCCCTCAGCACTGACCCTCCGACAGTGCGGCGCTCCCTCAGTACTGACCCTCTGACAGTGCGGCGCTCCCTCAGCACTGACCCTCCGACAGTGCGGCACTCCCTCAGTACTGACCCTCTGACAGTGCGGCGCTCCCTCAGTACTGACCCTCCGACAGTGCAGCGCACCCTCAGTACTGACCCTCCAACAGTGCGGAGCTCCCTCAGCACTAACCCTCTGACAGTGCAGCGCTCCCTCAGTACTGACCCTCTGACTGTGCGGTACTCCCTCTGCACTGACCCTCCGACAGTGCGGCGCTCCCTCAGTACTGACCCTCCGACAGTGTGGCGCTCCCTCAGTACTGACCCTCCGACAGTGCGGCGCTCCCTCAGCACTGACCCTCCGACAGTGCGACTCTTGCTCAGCACTGACCCTCCAACAGTGCGGCGCTCCCTCAGTACTGACCCTCCGACAGTGCAGCGCTCCCTCAGCCCTGACCCTGCGACAGTGCGGCGCTCTCTCAGTACTGACCCTCCGACAGTGCAGCGCTCCCTCAGTACTGACCCTACGACAGTGCGGCATTCCCTCAGTACTGACCCACTGACAGTGCGGTGCTCCCTCAGCACTGACCCTCCGACAGTGCGGCACTCCCTCAGAACTGACCCTCTGACAGTGCGGCACTCCCTCAGCACTGACCCTCCGGCAGCGCAGCGCTCCCTCAGTACTGACCCTCCGACAGTGCAGCGCTCCCTCAGTACTGACCCTCTGACTGTGCGGTACTCCCTCTGCACTTACCCTCCGACAGTGCGGCACTCCCTCAGAACTGACCCTCTGACAGTGCGGCGCTCCCTCAGTACTGACCCTCCGACAGTGCGGCATTCCCTCAGCACTGATCCTCCGACAGTGCGGCGCTCCCTCAGCACTGATCCTCCGACAGTGCGCCGCTCCCTCAGCACTGACCCTCCGACAGTGCGGTGCTCCCTCAGCACTGACCCTCCGACAGTGCGGCACTCCCTCAGCACTGACCCTCCGACAGTGCGGCCCTCCCTCAGTACTGACCCTCCGACCGTGCGGCTTTCCCTCAGCACTGACCCTCCAACAGTGCGGCGCTCCCTCAGTACTGACCCTCCGACAGTGCTGCACTCCCTCAGTACTGACCCTCTGACAGTGCGGCACTCCCTCAGTACTGACCCTCCAACAGTGCGGCACTCCCTCAGCACTGACCCTCTGACAGTACGGCTCTCCCTCAGCACTGACCCTCCGACAGTGCGGCTCTTGCTCAGCACTGACCCTCCGACAGTGCGGCGCTCCCTCAGTACAGACCCTCCGATAGTGCAGCGCTCCCTCGGTACTGACCCTCCGACAGTGCGGAGCTCCCTCAGTACTGACCCTCTGACAGTGCCGCTCTCCCTCAGTACTGACCCTCTGACAGTGCGGCGCTCCCTCAGTACTGACCCTCCGACAGTGCGGCATTCCCTCAGTACTGACCCTCTGACAGTGCCGCTCTCCCTCTGTACTGACCCTCTGACAGTGCGGCGCTCCCTCAGTACTGACCCTCTGACAGTGCGGTGCTCCCTCAGTACTGACCCTCTGACAGTGCGGCGCTCGCTCAGTACTGACCCTCCGACAGTGCGGCGCTCCCTCAGTCCTGACCCTCCGATAGTGCAGCGCTCTCTCGGTACTGACCCTCCGACAGTGCAGTGCTCCCTCAGCACTAACCCTCCGACAGTGCAGCGCTCCCTCAGTACTGACCCTCTGACAGTGCGGCGCTCCCTCAGTACTGACCCTCAAACAGTGCGGCATTCCCTCAGTACTGACCCTCTGACAGTGCGGCGCTCCCTCAGTACTGACCCTCCGACAGTGCGGCATTCCCTCAGTACTGACCCTCTGACAGTGCGGTGTTCCCTCGGTACTGACCCTCTGGCAGTGCGGCGCTCCCTCAGTACTGACCCTCCGACAGTGCGGCGCTCCCTCAGTACTGACCGTCCGACAGTGCGGCACTCCCTCAGAACTGACCCTCCGACAGTGCGGCGCTCCCTCAGTACGGATCCTCTGACAATACGGCGCTCCCTCAGTACTGACCCTCCGACAGTGCAGCGCTCCCTCAGTACTGACCCTCCGACAGTGCGGCATTCCCTCAGTACTGACCCTCCGACAGTGCGGCATTCCCTCAGTACTGACCCTCTGACAGTGCGGTGTTCCCTCAGTACTGACTCTCCGACAGTGCGGCACTCCCTCAGTACTGACCGTCCGACAGTGCGGCACTCCCTCAGTACTGACCCTCCGACAGTGCGGCCCTCCCTCAGCACTGATCCTCCGACAGTGCGGCACTCCCTCAGCACTGACCCTCCGACAGTGCAGCGCTCCCTCAGTACTGACCCTCCGACAGTGCGGCACTCCCACAGCACTGACCTTCCGACAGTGCGGCGCTCCCTCAGTACTGACCGTCCGACAGTGCGGCACTCCCTCAGTACTGACCCTCCGACAGTGCGGCGCTCCCTCAGCACTAACCCTCCGACAGTGTGGCGCTCCCTCAGCACTGACCCTCCGACAGTGCGGCGCTCCCTCAGTACTGACCATCTGACAGTGCGGCGCTCCCTCAGCACTGACCCTCCGACAGTGCGGCACTCCCTCAGTACTGACCCTCTGACAGTGCGGCGCTCCCTCAGTACTGACCCTCTGACAGTGCGGCGCTCACTCAGCACTAACCCTCTGACAGTGCAGCGCTCCCTCAGTACTGACCCTCTGACTGTGCGGTACTCCCTCTGCACTGACCCTCCGACAGTGCAGCGCTCCCTCAGTACTGACCTTCCGACAATGTGGCGCTCCCTCAGTACTGACCCTCCGACAGTGCGGCGCTCCCTCAGCACTGACCCTCCGACAGTGCGACTCTTGCTCAGCACTGACCCTCCAACAGTGCGGCGCTCCCTCAGTACAGACCCTCCGACAGTGCAGCGCTCCCTCAGCCCTGACCCTCCGACAGTGCGGCGCTCTCTCAGTACTGACCCTCCGACAGTGCAGCGCTCCCTCAGTACTGACCCTCCGACAGTGCGGCATTCCCTCAGTACTGACCCACTGACAGTGCGGCGCTCCCTCAGCACTGACCCTCCGACAGTGCAGCGCTCCCTCAGTACTGACCCTCTGACTGTGCGGCACCCTCTCAGTACTGACCCTCCGACAGTGCGGCACTCCCTCAGAACTGATCCTCTGACAGTGCGGCATTCCCTCAGTGCTGACCCTCCGACAGTGCGGCGCTCCCTCAGCACTGATCCTCCGACAGTGCGCCGCTCCCTCAGCACTGACCCTCCGACAGTGCGGTGCTCCCTCAGCACTGACCCTCCGACAGTGCGGCCCTCCCTCAGTACTGACCCTCCGACAGTGCGGCATTCCCTCAGTTCTGATCCTCTGACAGTGCGGCATTCCCTCAGTACTGACCCTCTGACAGTGCGGTATTCCCTCAGTACTGACCCTCCGACAGTGCGGCGCTCCCTCAGTCCAGACCCTCCGACAGTGCGGCGCTCCCTCAGCACTGATCCTCCGACAGTGCGGCACTCCCTCAGTACTGACCCTCCGACAGTGCGGCACTCCCTCAGCACTAACCCTCCGACAGTGCGGCGCTCCCTCAGCACTGACCCTCCGACAGTGCGGCGCTCCCTCAGTACTGACCCTCTGACAGTGCGGCGCTCCCTCAGCACTGACCCTCCGACAGTGCGGCACTCCCTCAGTACTGACCCTCTGACAGTGCGGCGCTCCCTCAGTACTGACCCTCCGACAGTGCAGCGCACCCTCAGTACTGACCCTCCAACAGTGCGGAGCTCCCTCAGCACTAACCCTCTGACAGTGCAGCGCTCCCTCAGTACTGACCCTCTGACTGTGCGGTACTCCCTCTGCACTGACCCTCCGACAGTGCGGCGCTCCCTCAGTACTGACCCTCCGACAGTGTGGCGCTCCCTCAGTACTGACCCTCCGACAGTGCGGCGCTCCCTCAGCACTGACCCTCCGACAGTGCGACTCTTGCTCAGCACTGACCCTCCAACAGTGCGGCGCTCCCTCAGTACTGACCCTCCGACAGTGCAGCGCTCCCTCAGCCCTGACCCTGCGACAGTGCGGCGCTCTCTCAGTACTGACCCTCCGACAGTGCAGCGCTCCCTCAGTACTGACCCTCTGACTGTGCGGCACTCCCTCAGTACTGACCCTCCGACAGTGCGGCACTCCCTCAGAACTGACCCTCTGACAGTGCGGCATTCCCTCAGTGCTGACCCTCCGACAGTGCGGCGCTCCCTCAGCACTGATCCTCCGACAGTGCGCCGCTCCCTCAGCACTGACCCTCCGACAGTGCGGTGCTCCCTCAGCACTGACCCTCCGACAGTGCGGCCCTCCCTCAGTACTGACCGTCCGACAGTGCGGCATTCCCTCAGTTCTGATCCTCTGACAGTGCGGCATTCCCTCAGTACTGACCCTCTGACAGTGCGGTATTCCCTCAGTACTGACCCTCCGACAGTGCGGCGCTCCCTCAGTCCTGACCCTCCGACAGTGCGGCGCTCCCTCAGCACTGATCCTCCGACAGTGCGGCACTCCCTCAGTACTGACCCTCCGACAGTGCGGCACTCCCTCAGCACTAACCCTCCGACAGTGCGGCGCTCCCTCAGCACTGACCCTCCGACAGTGCGGCGCTCCCTCAGTACTGACCCTCTGACAGTGCGGCGCTCCCTCAGCACTGACCCTCCGACAGTGCGGCACTCCCTCAGTACTGACCCTCTGACAGTGCGGCGCTCCCTCAGTACTGACCCTCCGACAGTGCAGCGCACCCTCAGTACTGACCCTCCAACAGTGCGGAGCTCCCTCAGCACTAACCCTCTGACAGTGCAGCGCTCCCTCAGTACTGACCCTCTGACTGTGCGGTACTCCCTCTGCACTGACCCTCCGACAGTGCGGCGCTCCCTCAGTACTGACCCTCCGACAGTGTGGCGCTCCCTCAGTACTGACCCTCCGACAGTGCGGCGCTCCCTCAGCACTGACCCTCCGACAGTGCGACTCTTGCTCAGCACTGACCCTCCAACAGTGCGGCGCTCCCTCAGTACTGACCCTCCGACAGTGCAGCGCTCCCTCAGCCCTGACCCTGCGACAGTGCGGCGCTCTCTCAGTACTGACCCTCCGACAGTGCAGCGCTCCCTCAGTACTGACCCTACGACAGTGCGGCATTCCCTCAGTACTGACCCACTGACAGTGCGGTGCTCCCTCAGCACTGACCCTCCGACAGTGCGGCACTCCCTCAGAACTGACCCTCTGACAGTGCGGCACTCCCTCAGCACTGACCCTCCGGCAGCGCAGCGCTCCCTCAGTACTGACCCTCCGACAGTGCAGCGCTCCCTCAGTACTGACCCTCTGACTGTGCGGTACTCCCTCTGCACTTACCCTCCGACAGTGCGGCACTCCCTCAGAACTGACCCTCTGACAGTGCGGCGCTCCCTCAGTACTGACCCTCCGACAGTGCGGCATTCCCTCAGCACTGATCCTCCGACAGTGCGCCGCTCCCTCAGCACTGACCCTCCGACAGTGCGGTGCTCCCTCAGCACTGACCCTCCGACAGTGCGGCCCTCCCTCAGTACTGACCCTCCGACAGTGCGGCATTCCCTCAGTTCTGATCCTCTGACAGTGCGGCATTCCCTCAGTACTGACCCTCTGACAGTGCGGTATTCCCTCAGTACTGACCCTCCGACAGTGCGGCGCTCCCTCAGTCCTGACCCTCCGACAGTGCGGCGCTCCCTCAGCACTGATCCTCCGACAGTGCGGCACTCCCTCAGTACTGACCCTCCGACAGTGCGGCACTCCCTCAGCACTAACCCTCCGACAGTGCGGCGCTCCCTCAGCACTGACCCTCCGACAGTGCGGCGCTCCCTCAGTACTGACCCTCTGACAGTGCGGCGCTCCCTCAGCACTGACCCTCCGACAGTGCGGCACTCCCTCAGTACTGACCCTCTGACAGTGCGGCGCTCCCTCAGTACTGACCCTCCGACAGTGCAGCGCACCCTCAGTACTGACCCTCCAACAGTGCGGAGCTCCCTCAGCACTAACCCTCTGACAGTGCAGCGCTCCCTCAGTACTGACCCTCTGACTGTGCGGTACTCCCTCTGCACTGACCCTCCGACAGTGCGGCGCTCCCTCAGTACTGACCCTCCGACAGTGTGGCGCTCCCTCAGTACTGACCCTCCGACAGTGCGGCGCTCCCTCAGCACTGACCCTCCGACAGTGCGACTCTTGCTCAGCACTGACCCTCCAACAGTGCGGCGCTCCCTCAGTACTGACCCTCCGACAGTGCAGCGCTCCCTCAGCCCTGACCCTGCGACAGTGCGGCGCTCTCTCAGTACTGACCCTCCGACAGTGCAGCGCTCCCTCAGTACTGACCCTACGACAGTGCGGCATTCCCTCAGTACTGACCCACTGACAGTGCGGTGCTCCCTCAGCACTGACCCTCCGACAGTGCGGCACTCCCTCAGAACTGACCCTCTGACAGTGCGGCACTCCCTCAGCACTGACCCTCCGGCAGCGCAGCGCTCCCTCAGTACTGACCCTCCGACAGTGCAGCGCTCCCTCAGTACTGACCCTCTGACTGTGCGGTACTCCCTCTGCACTTACCCTCCGACAGTGCGGCACTCCCTCAGAACTGACCCTCTGACAGTGCGGCGCTCCCTCAGTACTGACCCTCCGACAGTGCGGCATTCCCTCAGCACTGATCCTCCGACAGTGCGGCGCTCCCTCAGCACTGATCCTCCGACAGTGCGCCGCTCCCTCAGCACTGACCCTCCGACAGTGCGGTGCTCCCTCAGCACTGACCCTCCGACAGTGCGGCACTCCCTCAGCACTGACCCTCCGACAGTGCGGCCCTCCCTCAGTACTGACCCTCCGACAGTGCGGCTTTCCCTCAGTTCTGACCCTCTGACAGTGCGGCATTCCCTCAGTACTGACCCTCTGACAGTGCGGTATTCCCTCAGTACTGACCCTCCGACAGTGCGGCGCTCCCTCAGTCCTGATCCTCCGACAGTGCGGCGCTCCCTCAGCACTGATCCTCCGACAGTGCGGCGCTCCCTCAGCACTGACCCTCCGACAGTGCGGCGCTCCCTCAGTACTGACCCTCCGACAGTGCGGCGCTCCCTCAGCACTGACCCTCCTCCAGCCCCGCGCTCCAGTTGCAGTGACTCCAGCCGGGATATTTGTGATCCTGGCTTTGTGGCGGTATCTGAGCCTACATTTCAGACTGAGACGTGGTGTCGTTACGTGTGACCCGGAGCTGACACTGGTGGAGAGGATTAAATCTCTTTGATTATTCCCAGCAGTCTGCACTGCGGCAGGTTGGAGTGGGCAGCTGACAGGACTGGAGACAGGGAGGTGTACAGCTCCTGCAGCCTGCTGTGGTCGTGCGTTTAAGAGGTATGTCTCTCCCTTCTCAGCCCTTGTTATTTTTGCATCTATATTCAGTAAGGACAGCGTTGTCCTGTCACCCCAGGGGCAGTGAGGCTGCAATACCCTGAGCTAATATTTAATGGAAATGTCAGTAGGGGGCCTGGTGTTGTGGCTACGCGTCCTTGCTCATTTGTCACTGCCTCTCCATGTGCCCAGGCTCTCTCACTGATCTCTCGCCCTCGCTCCCTCTCTCTCTGGTTACAGATTACCTTCTTCATTAACCCCCCGCCTGCCTGTCTCCTATATACAGCGCAGCTTGTCATAATGCACTCGTTTTCTCATCTTCTCTCTCTCACTCTCTCCTCCCTTCTCTCACTGTCTGCCCTCCCCTTTGCACATCCCTCCCTCCATTCCTTCTGTCTTTTGTCTCCCTCGCTCTGTCTGTCGTCCTCCCTCACCCTTCCTGCCTTCTCTCAACCTCTCTCTTATTCTTTCCCGTTCCATCTTCCTCTTGATTTCTCTCAGTTTTACAGAGACTCTCTTGCTGTTTCTCACTCTATCTCTCTCCCTCTCTTGTGCTCTCTTTGTCTGTCTGTCGCTGTCTCTGTCTCTTTCTGTCGCTTTCTCCCTCTTGTAATCTATCTATCTATCTATCTATCTGTCTATCTGTCTGTCTATCTATCTATCTATCTGTCTATCGATCTATCTGTCTATCTATCTATCTATCTATCTATCTATCTATCTATCTATCTGTCTATCTATCTATCTATCTTTCTGTCTATCTATCTATCTGTCTATCTGTCTATCTATCTATCTGTCTATCTATCTATCTGTCTATCTGTCTATCTATCTATCTGTCTATCTATCTATCTATCTATCTGTCTGTCTATCTATCTGTCTATCTATCTATCTATCTGTCTATCTATCTATCTATCTATCGATCTGTCTATCTATCTATCTGTCTATCTATCGATCTATCTGTCTATCTATCTATCTATCTATCGATCTGTCTATCTATCTATCTGTCTATCTATCTATCTATCTGTCTATCTATCTATCTATCTATCTATCTGTCTATCTATCTATCTGTCTATCTGTCTATCTATCTATCTGTCTATCTATCTATCTATCTATCTGTCTGTCTATCTATCTATCTGTCTATCTATCTATCTATCTATCGATCTGTCTATCTATCTATCTGTCTATCTATCTATCTGTCTATCTATCTATCTGTCTATCTATCTGTCTATCTCTCTGCTGTCCCTCTCTCTCTGTCTCATTCCCTCTCTAGATGGACAGCACAGTTGCACAGTGGCTAGCACTGCTGCCTCACAGCTCCAGGGACCCAGATTCAATTCCGGCCTCGGGTCACTGTCTGTGCGGAGTCTGCACGTTCTCCCCGTGTGTGCGTGGGTTTCCTCCGGGTGCTCCGGTTTCCTCCCACAGTCCAAAGATGTGCGGGTTAGCTGGACTGGCCGTGATAAATTGCCCTTAGTGTCCAAAAGGTAAGGTGGGGTTACTGGGTTATGGGGATAGGGTGGAGGTGTGGACTTGGGTAGGGTGCTCTTTCCAAGAGCCGGTGCAGACTTGATGGGCCGAATGGCCTCCTTCTGCACTGTAAATTCTATGATATCCCTCTTTATCTGTTTCAATCCTTCTCTCTCTCCCTCTCTCTCTGTCTCGTTCCCTCTCTATAATCCCTCTCTCTGTATATCTTTGTCTCTCTGTCTTATTCCCTCTCTATATCCCTCTCTTTCTGTCTCAATCTCTCTCTATAATCCCTCTCTCTATATATCCCTCTCTCTGTGTCTCATTCCCTCTCTATATCTCTCTCTGTTTCTTTCCCTTTCTCTCTCTCGCTTTTTAAAAATTAATTTTACGGGGTGTGGGTGTCGCTGGCCGGGCCCAGCATTTGTTGCCCTTCCCTAGTTGCCCTTCAGAAGGTGGCGGGCGAGCCGCCATCTTGAACCGCTGCAGCCCTTGAGGTGTAGGCACACCCACTGTGCAGTTAGGGAGGGAGTTCCAGGATTGTGACCCAGCGACAGTGAAGGAACGGTGATATATTTCCCAGTCAGGATGGTGAGTGACTGGGCGGGGAACCTCCTGGTGGTGGTGCTCCCAGATATCTGCTGCTCTTGTCCTTCTAGATGGTAGCAGTCGTGGGTTTGGAAGGTGCTGTCTCGGAACCTTGGTGAGTTACTGCAGTGCATCTTGTGCAGGGGGGGGGGGGTCAGGAGTGAGTTACTCTCTGCAGGATTCCCAGCCTCTAACCTGCCCTCTTAGTCACAGTATTTATATGGCTGGGCCCAGTTCAGTTTCTGATCAATGGTAACCCCCAGGATGTTGATTGTGGGCGATTGAGTGATGGTAATGCCATTAAATGTCAAGGGGAGGTGGTTAGATTCCCTCTGGTTGGCGATGGTCATTACCTGAAACTTATGTGGCAGGAGTGAAACTTGCCACGTCAGCTCAAGCCTGGATATTGTTCAGGTCTCGCTGCATTTATTCCCTGTCTCACCTCTCTGTCTCTCTGTCTCTTTCTCTGTCACACTCCCTCTCTATGTCTATCAATTTCTGTCTCTCTTTCTGCCTCTCTCTCTCCATCGCTCTCTGTATCTCTCTCCCTCCCTCTCTACCCCCTTACCTCTTTCTCTCTCTGTCCCTACCTTTGTATTTTTTCTGTCTCTCTTTCTGTCACTCTCTGTCCCTTTCTCTCTGTCAGTCCCTATCTCACTCAGTCTTTCCCCTCTTCTGTCTCTCTCACTGTCTTTCTCCCTCGCTCTCTCCATCTCTCTTTGTCTTCCCCTCTCTCACTCTCTCTCTCTTTGCCTCCCTCAAAGAACAAACAAAGAACAAAGAAAAGTACAGCACAGGAACAGGCCCTTCGGCCCTCCAAGCCCGTGCCGACCATACTGCCCGACTAAACTACAATCTTCTACACTTCCTGGGTCCGTATCCTTCTATTCCCATCCTATTCATGTATTTGTCAAGATGCCCCTTAAACGTCACTATCGTCCCTGCTTCCACCACCTCCTCCGGTAGCGAGTTCCAGGCACCCACTACCCTCTGCGTAAAAAACTTGCCTCGTACATCTACTCTAAACCTTGCCCCTCTCACCTTAAACCTATGCCCCCTAGTAATTGACCCCTCTACCCTGGGGAAAAGCCTCTGACTATCCACTCTGTCTATGCCCCTCATAATTTTGTATACCTCTATCAGGTCTCCCCTCAACCTCCTTCGTTCCAGTGAGAACAAACCGAGTTTATTCAACCGCTCCTCATAGCTAATGCCCTCCATACCAGGCAACATTCTGGTAAATCTCTTTTGCACCCTATCTAAAGCCTCCACAGCCTTCTGGTAGTGTGGCGACCAGAATTGAACACTATACTCCAAGTGTGGCCTAACTAAGGTTCTATACAGCTGCAACATGACTTGCCAATTCTTATACTCAATGCCCCGGCCAATGAAGGCAAGCATGCCGTATGCCTTCTTGACTACCTTCTCCACCTGTGTTGCCCCTTTCAATGACCTGTGGACCTGTACTCCTAGATCTCTTTGACTTTCAATACTCTTGAGGGTTCTGTCATTCACTGTATATTCCCTACCTGCATTAGACCTTCCAAAATGCATTACCTCACATTTGTCCGGATTAAACTCCATCTGCCATCTCTCCGCCCAAGTCTCCAAACAATCTAAATCCTGCAGTATCCTCCGACAGTCCTCATCGCTATCCGCAATTCCACCAACCTTTGTGTCGTCTGCAAACTTACTAATCAGACCAGTTACATTTTCCTCCAAATCATTTATATATACTACAAAGAGCAAAGGTCCCAGCACTGATCCCTGTGGAACACCACTGGTCACAGCCCTCCAATGAGAAAAGCATCCTTCCATTGCTACTCTCTGCCTTCTATGGCCTAGCCAGTTCTGTATCCACCTTGCCAGCTCACCCCTGATCCTGTGTGACTTCACCTTTTGTACTAGTCTACCATGAGGGACCTTGTCAAAGGCCTTACTGAAGTCCATATAGACAACATCCACTGCCCTACCTGCATCAATCATCTTAGTGACCGCCTCGAAAAACTCTATCAAGTTAGTGAGACACGACCTCCCCTTCACAAAACCGTGCTGCCTCTCACTAATACGTCCATTTGCTTCCAAATGGGAGTAGATCCTGTCTCGAAGAATTCTCTCCAGTAATTTCCCTACCACTGAAGTAAGGCTCACCGGCCTGTAGTTCCCGGGATTATCCTTGCTACCCTTCTTAAACAGAGGAACAACATTGGCTATTCTCCAGTCCTCCGGGACATCCCCTGAAGACAGCGAGGATCCAAAGATTTCTGTCAAGGCCTCAGCAATTTCCTCTCCAGCCTCCTTCAGTATTCTGGGGTAGATCCCATCAGGCCCTGGGGACTTATCTACCTTAATATTTTTTAAGACACCCAACACCTCGTCTTTGTGGATCACAATGTGACCCAGGCTATCTACACCCCCTTCTCCAGACTCAACATCTGCCAATTCCTTCTCTTTGGTGAATACTGATGCAAAGTATTCATTTAGTACCTCGCCCATTTCCTCTGGCTCCACACATAGATTCCTTTGCCTATCCTTCAGTGGGCCAACCCTTTCCCTGGCTACCCTCTTGCTTTTTATGGACGTGTAAAAAGCCTTGGGATTTTCCTTAACCCTATTTGCCAATGACTTTTCGTGACCCCTTTTAGCCCTCCTGACTCCTTGCTTAAGTTCCTTCCTACTTTCCTTATATTCCACGCAGGCTTTGTCTGTTCCCAGCCTTTTAGCCCTGACAAATGCCTCCTTTTTCTTTTTGACGAGGCCTACAATATCACTCGTCATCCAAGGTTCCCGAAAATTGCCGTATTTATCCTTCTTCCTCACAGGAACATGCCAGTCCTGTATTCCTTTCAACTGCCACTTGAAAGCCTCCCACATGTCAGATGTTGATTTGCCCTCAAACATCCACCCCCAATCTATGTTCTTCAGTTCCCGCCTAATATTGTTATAATTAGCCTTCCCCCAATTTAGCACATTCATCCTAGGGCCACTCTTATCCTTGTCCACCAGTACTTTAAAACTTACTGAATTGTGGTCACTGTTACCGAAATGCTCCCCTACTGAAACATCTACCACCTGGCCGGGCTCATTCCCCAATACCAGGTCCAGTACCGCCCCTTCCCTAGTTGGACTGTCTACATATTGTTTTAAGAAGCCCTCCTGGATGCTCCTTACAAACTCCGCCCCGTCTAAGCCCCTGGCACTAAGTGAGTCCCAGTCAATATTGGGGAAGTTGAAGTCTCCCATCGCCACAACCCTGTTGTTTTTACTCTTTTCCAAAATCTGTCTACCTATCTGCTCCTCTATCTCCCGCTGGCTGTTGGGAGGCCTGTAGTAAACCCCCAACATTGTGACTGCACCCTTCTTATTCCTGATCTCTACCCATATAGCCTCACTGTCCTCTGAGGTGTCCTCTCGCAGTATAGCTGTGATATTCTCCCGAACCAGTAGCGCAACTCCGCCTCCCCTTTTACATCCCCCTCTATCCCGCCTGAAACATCTAAATCCTGGAACGTTTAGCTGCCAATCCTGCCCTTCCCTCAACCAGGTCTCTGTATTGGCAACAACATCATAGTTCCAAGTACTAATCCAAGCTCTAAGTTCATCTGCCTTACCCGTAATACTTCTTGCATTAAAACATATGCACTTCAGGCCACCAGACCCGCTGTGTTCAGCAACTTCTCCCTGTCTGCTCTGCCTCAGAGCCACACTGTCCCTATTCCCTAGTTCTCCCTCAATGCTCTCACCTTCTGACCTATTGCTCCCGTGCCCACCCCCCTGCCATACTAGTTTAAACCCTCCCGTGTGATACTAGCAAACCTCGCGGCCAGGATATTTATGCCTCTCCGGTTTAGATGCAACCCGTCCTTCTCATACAGGTCACACCTGCCCCGGAAGAGCTCCCAGTGGTCCAGATAATGAAAACCCTCCCTCCTACACCAGCTGTTTAGCCACGTGTTTAGCTGCTCTATCTTCCTATTTCTAGCCTCACTGGCACGTGGCACAGGGAGTATTCCCGAGATTACAACCCTCGAGGTCCTGTCTTTTAACTTTCTGCCTAGCTCCCTGAACCCCTGCTGCAGGACCTCATGCCCCTTCCTGCCTATGTCGTTAGTACCAATATGTACAACGACCTCTGCCTATCTCAGACCTACCCACAAGTTCTGACTCTAAGATTGTTCACAGGGGGGCGACAAAGAGTTAGAATTAATGGGTCCTTTTCAAATTGGCAGGCAGTAACCAGTGGGGTACCACAGGAATCGGTGCTGGGACCCCAGCTATTCACAATATATATTAATGATTTGGGTGGGGGAACAAAATGTAACATCCCAAAGTTTGCAGATGATACCAAGTTGGGAGGGAGGGTGAACTGTGACGAGGATGCAGAGAATGAGGGGGGATCTCATAGGTTCTAGGACTAGGCAGGGTAGAGGCAGGGAAGATGTTACCAATGATGGGTGTGTCCAGAACCAGGGGTCACAGCCTGAGGATTCAGGGTAAACCGTTTTGGACAGAGGTAAGGAGACATTTCTTCACACAAAGAGTGGTGAGCCTGTGGAATTCATTACCCCAGGAAGTAGGTGATGCTAAAACTTTGAACATATTCAAGAGGCAGCTGGATGTAGCACTTGGGGAGAATGGGATCAAAGGCTATGGGAGAAAGCAGGATTAGGCTATTGAGTTGGATGATCAGCCATGATCGTGATGAATGGCGGAGCAGGCTCAAAGGGCCAAAAGGCCTCCTCCTGCTCCTATCTTCTATGTATCCATGTATGTATCCTACAGCAAGATTTGCACAGGTTGGGTGAGTGGGCAAACCAATGGCAGATGCAGTATAATTTGGATAAGTGTGAGGTTATTCATTTTGGAAGCAAAAACAGGAAGGAAGATTACTACCTGAATGGTTATAAATTGGGAGAGGGGAGCGTGCAGCGGGACCTGGGTGTCCTTGTGCACCAGTCGCTGAAGGTAAGTATGCAGGTGCAGCAGGCGGTAAAGAAGGCTTATGGTATGTTCATAGATCATAGAATTTACAGTGCAGAAGGAGGCCATTCGGCCCATCGAGTCTGCACCAGCTCTTTGAAAGAGCACCCTACCCAAGGTCCACACCTCCACCCTATCCCCATCACCCAGTAACCCCACCCAACACTAAGGGCAATTTTGGACACTAAGGGCAATTTAGCGTGGCCAATCCACCCAACCTGCACATCTTTGGACTGTGGGAGGAAACCGGAGCACCCGGAGGAAACCTACGCACACACAGGGAGGATGTGCAGACTCCGCACAGAGAGTGACCTAAGCCGGGAATCGAACCTGGGACCCTGGAGCTGTGAAACAATTGTGCTAACCACTATGCTACCGTGCTGCCCTGGCCATGTTGGCCATCATTGCAAGAGGATTCGAGTACAGAAGCAGGGTTGTGTTGGGGCAATTGTACAGGGCCTTGGTGAGGCCACACCTGGAATATTGTGTGCAGTTTTGGTCTCCTTCTCTGGGGAAGGATGTTCTTGCTCTCGAGGGAGCGCAGCGAAGGTTTATCAGACTGATTCCAGGGATGGCGGGACTGTCTTATGAGGAGAGATTGACTAGGTTGGGATTGTTCTCGCTGGAGTTCAGAGGAATGAGGGGGGATCTCATAGAGACTTATAAAATTAAGGGCTGGTTTAGCACAGTGGGCTAAATCGCTGGCTTGCAATACAGAACAAGGCAGCAGCGCGGGTTCAAGTCCCGTACCGGCCTCCGCGAACAGGCGCCGGAATGCGGCGACTAGGGGCTTTTCACAGTAACTTCATTGAAGCCGACTTGTGACAATAAGCGATGACTATTATTATTAAAATTCTAACAGGACTAGACAGGGTAGAGGCAGGGAAGATGTTACCAATGATGGGTGTGTCCAGAACCAGGGGTGACAGCCTGAGGATTCAGGGTGAACCATTTTGGACAGAGATAAGGAGACATTTCTTCACAGAAAGAGCGGTGAGTCTGTGGAATTCATTACCCCAGGAAGTAGGTGATGCTAAAACTTTGAATATATTCAAGAGGCGGCTGGATGTAGCACTTGGGGAGAATGGGATCAAAGGCTAAGGGGAGAAAGCAGGATTAGGCTATTGGGTTGGATGATCAGCCAGGGTGCCCCAGTGGCACTGCCAGGTTGTCAGGGGCACTGCAAGGGTACCAGGCTGGCAGTGTCATAGCGGCAAGTAGACATTTTGCCTGCATTGGGGGTAGGTGCCCTGCCTGTATGTGGTGGGGTGCGGGCGAGGGGGGGGGGGGGGGATGCCACAACAAGTGAGTTGGAGGGGTCCCAGGATGTGTTGGACTCCTCAGTTATAAAAATGACAGTAAGTGTGGCCTCGGGATGTTGTTCCCCATTGGGGCTCGAAATAGCAAGAGAGAGAGAGAGTGCCGTTAGATACGGAGCACAGGAACAACCCCATTAATATAGCGAGAGAGAGAGTGCCGTTAGATACGGAGCACAGGAACAACCCCATTAATATAGCGAGAGAGAGAGTGCTGTTAGAGAGCGGAGCACAGGAACAACCCCATTAATATAGCGAGAGAGAGAGTGCTGTTAGATACGGAGCACAGGAACAACCCCATTAATATAGTGAGAGAGAGGGTGCTGTTAGAGAGCGGAGCACAAGAACAACCCCATTAATATAGCGAGAGAGAGGGTGCTGTTAGAGAACGGAGCACAAGAACAATCCCATTAATATAGCAAGAGTGAGGGTGCTGTTAGAGAGCGGAGCACAAGAAGAACCCCATTAATACAGCGAGAGAGCGAGTGCCGTTAGATACGGAGCACAGGAACAACACCATTAATATAGTGAGAGAGAGGGTGCCATTAGATACGGAGCACAGGAACAACCCCATTAATATGGAGAGAGAGAGAGTGCCGTTAGATACGGAGCACAGGAACATCCCCATTAATATAGAGAGAGAGAGAGTGCTGTTAGAGAGCGGAGCACAGGAAGAACCCCATTAATATAGCGAGAGAGAGAGTGCTGTTAGGTACGGAGCACAGGAACATCTCCATTAATATAGAGAGAGAGAGAGTGCTGTTAGAGAGCGGAGCACAGGAACAACCCCATTAATATAGCGAGATAGAGAGTGCAGTTAGATACGGAGCACAGGAACTACCCCATTAATATAGCGAGAGAGAGGGTGCAGTTAGACAGCGGAGCACAGGAACAACCCCGTTAATATAGCGAGAAAGAGAGTGCCATTAGATACGGAGCACAGGAACAACCCCATTAATATAGCGAGAGAGAGAATGTCATTAGATACGAGTCACAGGAACAACCCCATTAATATAGCGAGAGAGAGGGCGAAGTTAGATACGGAGCACAGGAACAACCCCATTAATATAGCGCGACAGAGAGTGCCGTGAGATACGGAGCACAGGAACAACCCCATTAATATAGCGAGAGAGAGAGTGCTGTTAGATACGGAGCACAGGAACAACCCCATTAATATAGCGAGAGAGAGGGTGCTGTTAGAGAGCGGAGCACAAGAACAACCCCATTAATATAGCGAGAGAGAGGGTGCTGTTAGAGAACGGAGCACAAGAACAATCCCATTAATATAGCAAGAGAGAGGGTGCTGTTAAAGAGCGGAGCACAAGAAGAACCCCATTAATACAGCGAGAGAGCGAGTGCCGTTAGATACGGAGCACAGGAACGACACCATTATTATAGCGAGAGAAAGGGTGCCAAGAGATACGGAGCACAGGAACAACCCCATTAATATGGAGAGAGAGAGTGCCGTTAGATACGGAGCACAGGAACATCCCCATTAATATATATAGAGAGAGAGTGCTGTTAGAGAGCGGTGCACAGGAACAACCCCATTAATACAGCGGGAGAGACAGTGCCATTAGATACGGAGCACAGGAACATCCCCATTAATATTGAGAGAGAGAGAGAGATGTTAGATAGCGGAGCACAGGAAGAACCCCATTAATATAGCGAGAGAGAGGGTGCCGTTAGATACGGAGCACAAAAACTACCCCATTAATATAGCGCGAGAGAGACTGTTGTTTGATACGGAGCACAGGAACAACCCCATTAATATAGCGAGAGAGAGAGTGCTGTTAGATACGGAGCACAGGAACAACCCCATTAATATAGCAAGAGAGAGAGTGCCATTAGTTACGGAGCACAGGAACAACCCCATTAATATAGCGAGAGAGAGGGTGCCATTAGTTACGGAGCACAGGAACAACCCCAATAATATAGCGAGAGAGAGAGTGCTGTTAGATACGGAGCACAGGAACAACCCCATTAATATAGCGAGAGAGAGAATGTCATTAGATACGAGTCACAGGAACAACCCCATTAATATAGCGAGAGAGAGGGCGAAGTTAGATACGGAGCACAGGAACAACCCCATTAATATAGCGCGACAGAGAGTGCCGTTAGATACGGAGCACAGGAACAGCCCCATTAATATAGCGAGAAAGAGAGTGCTGTTAGATACGGAGCACAGGAACAACCCTATTAATATAGCGAGAGAGAGGGTGCTGTTAGAGAGCGGAGCACAAGAACAACCCCATTAATATAGCGAGAGAGAGGGTGCTGTTAGAGAACGGAGCACAAGAACAATCCCATTAATATAGCAAGAGAGAAGGTGCTGTTAGAGAGCGGAGCACAAGAAGAACCCCATTAATACAGCGAGAGAGCGAGTGCCGTTAGATACGGAGCACAGGAACGACACCATTATTATAGCGAGAGAGAGGGTGCCAAGAGATACGGAGCACAGGAACAACCCCATTAATATGGAGAGAGAGAGAGTGCCGTTAGATACGGAGCACAGGAACATCCCCATTAATATATATAGAGAGAGAGTGCTGTTAGAGAGCGGTGCACAGGAACAACCCCATTAATACAGCGGGAGAGACAGTGCCATTAGATACGGAGCACAGGAACATCCCCATTAATATTGAGAGAGAGAGAGAGATGTTAGAGAGCGGAGCACAGGAAGAACCCCATTAATATAGCGAGAGAGAGGGTGCCGTTAGATACGGAGCACAAAAACTACCCCATTAATATAGCGCGAGAGAGACTGTTGTTTGATACGGAGCACAGGAACAACCCCATTAATATAGCGAGAGAGAGAGTGCTGTTAGATACGGAGCACAGGAACAACCCCATTAATATAGCGAGAGAGAGGGTGCCATTAGTTCCGGAGCACAGGAACAACCCCAATAATATAGCGAGAGAGAGAGTGCTGTTAGATACGGAGCACAGGAACAACCCCATTAATATAGCAAGAGAGAGAGAGTGCCATTAGTTACGGAGCACAGGAACAACCCCATTAATATAGCGAGAGAGAAAGAGTGCCGTTAGATACAGAGCACAGGAACAACCCCATTAATATAGAGAGAGAGAGTGCCGTTAGATACGGAGCACAGGAACAACCCCATTAATATAGCGAGAGAGAGGGTGCTGTTAGAGAGCTGAGCACAAGAACACCCCCATTAAGATAGCGAGAGAGAGAGTGCCTTAGATACGGAGCACAGGAACAACCCCATTAATATGGAGAGAGAGAGCGTGCCGTTAGATACGGAGCACAGGAACGTTCCCATTAATATAGAGAGAGAGAGAGTGCTGTTGGAGAGCGGAGCACAGGAACAACCCCATTAATATAGCGAGAGAGAGGGTGCTGTTAGAGAGCAGAGCACAGGAACAACCCCATTAATTTGGCGAGAGAGGGAGTGCCATTAGATACGGAGCACAGGAACAACCCCATTAATATAGCGAGCGAGAGGGTGCAGTTAGAGAGCGGAGCACAGGAACAACCCCATTAATATAGCGAGAGAGAGGGTGCCGTTACATACGGAGCACAGGAACGACCCCATTGATATAGCGAGAGAGAGGGTGCCGTTAGACACGGATCACAGGAACAACCTCATTAATATAGCGAGAGAGAGACTGCCGTTACATACGGAGCACAGGAACGACCCCATTAATATAGCGAGAGAGAGGGTGCCGTTAGATACGGAGCACAGGAACAACCCCATTAATATAGCGAGAGAGAGAATGCTGTTAGAGAGCGGAGCACAGGAACAACCCCATTAATATAGCGAGAGAGAGAATGCTGTTAGAGAGCGGAGCACAGGAATTAATATAGCGAGGCAGAGAGAGCCATTAGATACGGAGCACAGGAACAACCCCATTAACATAGCGAGAGACAGAGTGCTGTTAGATAGCGGAGCACAGGAACAACCCCATTAATATAGCGAGAGAGAGAGTGCTGTTAGATACGGGGCACAGGAACAACCCCATTAATATAGCGAGAGAGAGAGTGCCATTAGATACGGAGCACAGGAACAACCCCATTAATATAGCGAGAGAGAGACTGTTGTTTGATACGGAGCACAGGAACAACCCCATTAATATAGCGATAGAGAGGCTGCTGTTGAGAGCGGAGCACAAGAACAACCCCATTAAGATAGCGAGAGAGAGAGTGCCTTAGATACGGAGCACAGGAACAACCCCATTAATATGGAGAGAGAGAGAGTGCCGTTAGATACGGAGCACAGGAACATCCCCATTAATATATATAGAGAGAGAGTGCTGTTGGAGAGCGGAGCACAGGAACAACCCCATTAATATGGAGAGAGAGAGAGTGCCGTTAGATACGGAGCACAGGAACATCCCATTAATATATATAGAGAGAGAGTGCTGTTGGAGAGCGGAGCACAGGAACAACCCCATTAATGTAGCGAGAGAGAGGGTGTAGTTAGAGAGCAGATAACAGGAACAACTCCATTAATTTGGCGAGAGAGAGAGTGCCATTAGATACGGAGCACAGGAACAACCCCATTAATATAGCGAGTGAGAGGGTGCCGTTAGATACGGAGCACAGGAACAACCCTATTAATACAGCGAGAGAGAGACTGCCGTTACATACGGAGCACAGGAACGACCCCATTAATATAGCGAGAGAGAGGGTGCCATTAGATACGGAGCACAGGAAGAACCCCATTAATATAGCCAGGCAGAGAGTGCCATTAGATATGGAGCACAGGAACAACCCCATTATTATAGCGGGAGAGAGGGTGCTGTTAGATTCGGAGCACAGGAACATCCTCATTAATATAGCGAGAGAGAAGGTGCTTTTAGATATGGAGCACAGGAACAGCCCCATTAATATAGCGAGAGAGAGAGTGCAGTTAGAGAGCGGAGCACAGGAACAGCCCCATTAATATAGCGAGAGACAGGGTGCAGTTAGATACGGAGCACAGGAACAACACCATTAATATAGCGAGAGAGAGAGTTCCGTTAGATATGGAGCACAGGAACAACCCCATTAATATAGCGAGAGAGAATGCCGTTAGATATGGAGCACAGGAACAACCCCATTAATATAGCGAGAGAGAGAGTGCCGTTAGACACGGAGCACAGGAACAACCCCATTCTTATAGCGAGAGAGAGAATGCTGTTTGAGAGCGGAGCACAGGACCAACCCCATTAATATAGCGAGACAGAGAGTGCCATTAGATACGGAGCACAGGGACAACCCCATTAATATAGTGAGAGAGAGGGTGCTGTTAGAGGGCGGAGCACAGTAACAACGTCTTTAATATTGCAAGTGAGAGAGAGTTCCGTTAGATGTGGAGCACAGGAACAACCCCATTAATATAGCGAGAGAGAGAATGCCATTAGATACGGAGCACAGGAACAACCCCATTAATATAGCGAGAGAAAGAGTGTCATTAGATACGGAGCACAGGAACAACCCCATTAATATAGCGAGAGAGAGGGTGCTGTTAGGGAGCAGAGCAGAGGAACAACCCCATTAATATACCGAGAGAGAGGGTGCTGTTAGAGAGCAGCGCACAGGAACAACCCCATTATTATAGCGAGAGAGAGAGAGAGGGCCATTAGATAGGGAGCACAGGAACAATCCCATTAATGTAGTGGGAGATAGGGTGCTGGAAGAGAGCGTAGCTCAAGAACAACCCCATTAATATAGCGAGAGAGTGTGTGCCGTTAGATACGGAGCACACGATCAACCCCATTAATATAGCGAGATAGATTGCTGTTAGAGAGCAGAGCACAGGAACATCCTCATTACTATAGCGAGAGAGAGGGTGCTGTGAGAGAGCGGAGCACAGGAACAACCCCATTAATATAGCGAGAGAGAGGGTGCTGTTAGAGAGCGGAGCACAGGAACAACCCCATTCATATATCGAGAGAGAGGGTGCTGTTAGAGAGCGGAGTACAGGAACAACCCCATTAAAATAGCGAGCGAGAGAGAGAGTGCCGTTTGATACGGAACTCAGGAACAACCCCATAAATATAGCGACAGAGAGGGTACAGTTCGATACGGAGCAGAGGAACAACCCCATTAATATAGCGATAGAGAGGGTGCCGTTAGAGAGCGGAGCACAGGAACAATCCCATTAATTTAGCGAGAGAGAGAGTGCTGTTAGATATGGAGCACAGGAACAACCCAATTAATATTGTGAGAGAGAGGGTGCCATTGGATACGGACCACAGGAACAACCCCAATAATATAGAGAGTTAGAGAGTGCTATTAGATACGGAGCACAGGAACAACCCCATTAATACAGCGAGAGAGAGAGTGCCATTAGTTACGGAGCACAGGGACAACCCCATTAATATAGCGAGAGACAGAGTGCTGTTAGATAGCGGAGCACAGGAACAACCCCATTAATATAGCGAGAGAGAGAGTGCTGTTAGATACGGGGCACAGGAACAACCCCATTAATATAGCGAGAGAGAGAGTGCCATTATATACGGAGCACAGGAACAACCCCATTAATATAGCGAGAGAGAGACTGTTGTTTGATACGGAGCACAGGAACAACCCCATTAATATAGCGAGAGAGAGAGAGTGCCGTTAGATACAGAGCACAGGAACAACCCCATTAAGATAGCGAGAGAGAGAGTGCCTTAGATACGGAGCACAGGAACAACCCCATTAATATGGAGAGAGAGAGAGTGCCTTAGATACGGAGCACAGGAACAACCCCATTAATATGGAGAGAGAGAGAGTGCCGTTAGATACGGAGCACAGGAACAACTCCATTAATATAGCGAGAGAGAGGGTGTAGTTAGAGAGCGGATAACAGGAACAACCCCATTAATTTGGCGAGAGAGATGGTGCCGTTAGATACGGAGCACAAGAACAACCCCATTAATATAGCGAGAGAGATGGTGCCGTTAGATACGGAGCACAGGAACAACCCCATTAATACAACGAGAGAGAGAATGCCATTAGATACGGAGCACAGGAACAACCCCATTAATATAGCGAGAGAAAGAGTGTCATTAGATACGGAGCACAGGAACAACCCCATTAATATAGTGAGAGAGAGGGTGCTGTTAGGGAGTAGAGCAGAGGAACAACCCCATTAATATACCGAGAGAGAGGGTGCTGTTAGAGAGCAGCGCACAGGAACAACCCCATTATTATAGCGAGAGAGAGAGAGAGGGCCATTAGATAGGGAGCACAGGAACAACCCCATTAATGTAGTGGGAGAGAGGGTGCTGGAAGAGAGCGTAGCTCAAGAACAACCCCATTAATATAGCGACAGAGTGTGTGCCGTTAGATACGGAGCACACGATCAACCCCATTAGTATAGCGAGATAGATTGCTGTTAGAGATCAGAGCACAGGAACATCCCCATTACTATAGCGAGAGAGAGGGTGCTGTGAGAGAGCGGAGCACAGGAACAACCCCATAAATATAGCGAGAGAGAGGGTACAGTTCGATACGGAGCACAGGAACAACCCCATTAATATAGCGATAGAGAGGGTGCCGTTAGAGAGCGGAGCACAGGAACAATCCCATTAATTTAGCGAGAGAGAGAGTGCTGTTAGATATGGAGCACAGGAACAACCCAATTAATATTGCGAGAGAGAGGGTGCCATTGGATACGGACCACAGGAACAACCCCAATAATATAGAGAGTTAGAGAGTGCTATTAGATACGGAGCACAGGAACAACCCCATTAATACAGCGAGAGAGAGAGTGCCAATAGTTACGGAGCACAGGGACAACCCCATTAATATAGCGAGAGACAGAGTGCTGTTAGATAGCGGAGCACAGGAACAACCCCATTAATATAGCGAGAGAGAGAGTGCTGTTAGATACGGGGCACAGGAACAACCCCATTAATATAGCGAGAGAGAGAGTGCCATTAGATACGGAGCACAGGAACAAATTCATTAATATAGCGAGAGAGAGACTGTTGTTTGATACGGAGCACAGGAACAACCCCATTAATATAGCGAGAGAGAGAGAGTGCCGTTAGATACAGAGCACAGGAACAACCCCATTTATATATAGAGAGAGAGAGTGCCGTTAGATACGGAGCACAGGAACAACCCCATTAATATAGCGAGAGAGAGGGTGCTGTTAGAGAGCGGAGCACAAGAACAACCCCATTAAGATAGCGAGAGAGAGAGTGCCTTAGATACGGAGCACAGGAACAACCCCATTAATATGGAGAGAGAGAGAGTGCCTTAGATACGGAGCACAGGAACAACCCCATTAATATGGAGAGAGAGAGAGTGCCGTTAGATACGGAGCACGGAACAACTCCATTAATATAGCGAGAGAGAGGGTGTAGTTAGAGAGCGGATAACAGGAACAACCCCATTAATTTGGCGAGAGAGATGGTGCCGTTAGATACGGAGCACAAGAACAACCCCATTAATATAGCGAGAGAGATGGTGCCGTTAGATACGGAGCACAGGAACAACCCCATTAATACAGCGAGAGAGAGAGAGTGCCGTTAGACACGGAGCACAGGAACAACCCCATTAATATAGCGAGAGAGATGGTGCCGTTACATACGGAGCACAGGAACGACCCCAGTAATATAGCGGGAGAGAGGTTGCTGTTAAATTCGGAGCACAGGAACAACCTCATTAAGATAGCGAGAGAGAAGGTGCTTTTAGATACGGAGCACAGGAACAGCCCCATTAATATAGCGAGAGAGAGAGGGTGCCGTTAGATATGGAGCACAGGAACAACACCATTAATACAGCAAGAGAGAGAGTGCAGTTAGAGAGCGGAGCACAGGAACAGCCCCATTAATATAGCGGACACAGGGTGCAGTTCGATACGGAGCACAGGAACAACACCATTAATATAGCTAGAGAGAATGCCGTTAGATTTGGAGCACAGGAACAACCCCATTAATATAGCGAGAGAGAGAATGCCGTTAGACACGGAGCACAGGAACCACCCCATTAATATAGCGAGAGAGAGAATGCTGTTTGAGAGCGGAGCCCAGGACCAACCCCATTAATATAGCGAGACAGAGAGTGCCATTAGATACGGAGCACAGGAACAACCCCATTAATATAGCGAGAGAGAGGGTGCTGTTAGGGAGTAGAGCAGAGGAACAACCCCATTAATATACCGAGAGAGAGGGTGCTGTTAGAGAGCGGTGCACAGGAACAACCCCATTAATATAGCGAGAGAGAGAGAGAGGGCCATTAGATAGGGAGCACAGGAACAACCCCATTAATGTAGTGGGGGAGAGGGTGCTGTTAGAGAGCGGAGCTCAAGAACAACCCCATTAATATAGCGAGAGAGAGTGTGCCGTTAGATACGGAGCACACGATCAACCCCATTAATATAGCGAGATAGATTGCTGTTAGAGAGCAGAGCACAGGAACATCCCCATTACTATAGCGAGAGAGAGGGTGCTGTGAGAGAGCGGAGCACAGGAACAACCCCATGAAAATAGCGAGAGAGAGGGTGCTGTGAGAGAGAGGAGCACAGGAACAACCCCATTAATATAGCGAGAGAGAGGGTGCTGTTAGAGAGCGGAGCACAGGAACAACCCCATTCATATATCGAGAGAGAGGGTGCTGTTAGAGAGCAGAGTACAGGAACAACTGCATTAAAATAGCGAGCGAGTGAGAGAGTGCCGTTTGATACGGAACACAGGAACAACCCCATAAATATAGCGAGAGAGAGGGTACAGTTAGATACGGAGCACAGGAACAACCCCATTAATATACCGATAGAGAGGGTGCCGTTAGAGAGCGGAGCACAGGAACAATCCCATTAATTTAGCGAAAGAGAGAGTGCTGTTAGATATGGAGCACAGGAACAACCCAATTAATATTGCGAGAGAGAGGGTGCCATTGGATACGGACCACAGGAACAACCGCATTAATATAGCGAGAGAGAGGGTGCCATTAGATGGCGGAGCACAGGAATAACCCCATTAATATAGCGAGAGAGAGTGCCATTAGAAACGGAGCACAGGAACAGCCCCATTAATATAGCGAGAGAGAGGGTGCTGTTAGAGAGCGGAGCACAGGAACAACCCCATTAAGATAGCGAGAGAGAGTGCCATTAGATACGGAGCACAGGAACAACCCCATTAATATGGAGAGAGAGAGAGTGCCTTAGATACGGAGCACAAGAACAACCCCATTAATATAGCGAGAGAGAGAGTGCCTTAGATACGGAGCACAGGAACATCTCCACTAATATAGAGAGAGGGAGAGAGCTGTTAGAGAGCGTAGCACATGAACGACCCCATTAATGTAGCGAGAGAGTGCCATTAGATAGGGAGCACAGGAACAACCCCATTAATATAGCGAGAGAGAGAGTGCTGTTAGATACGGAGCACAGCAACCACCCCATTAATATAGCGAGAGAGAGAGTGCCATTAGATACGGAGCACAGGAAGAACCCCATTAATATAGCGAGAGAGAGGGTGCAGTGAGAGAGCGGAGCACAGGAGCCACCCCATTAATATAGCGAGAGAGAGAAAGTTCCGTTAGATACGGAGCACAGGAACAACCCCATTAATATAGCGAGAGATAGCGTGCTGTTAGATACGGAGCACAGGAACAATTCCATTAATATAGCGAGTGAGAGAGTGCTGTTATATATGGAGCACAGGAACAACCCCATTAATATAGCGAGACAGAGAGTGCCATTAGATACATTGCACAGGAACAACCCCATTAATACAGAGAGAGAGACTGCCGTTATATACGGAGCACAGGAACAACCCCATTAATATAGCGAGAGAGAGGGTGCCGTTAGGTACGGAGCACAGGAACAACCCCAATAATATAGCGAGATAGAGATTGCTGTTAGAGAGCAGAGCACAGGAACATCCCCATTACTATAGCGAGAGAGAGGGTGCTGTTAGAGAGCGGAGCACAGGAACAATCCCATTAATATAGCGAGAGAGAGGGTGCTGTGAGAGAGGGGAGCACAGGAACAATCCCATTAATATAGCGAGAAAGATGGTGCTGTTAGAGAGCGGAGCACAGGAACAACCCCATTAATATATCGAGAGAGAGGGTGCTGTTAAGACAGCGGAGCACAGGAACAACCCCATTAATATATCGAGAGAGAGGGTGCTGTTAAGACAGCGGAGCACAGGAACAGCCCCATAAATATAGCGAGAGAGAGAGTGCTGTTAGATACGGAGCACAGGAACAACCCAATTAATATTGCGAGAGAGAGGGTGCCGTTAGATACGGAGCACAGGCACAACCCCATTAATATAGCGAGAGAGAGAGTGCAGTTAGAGAGCGGAGCACAGGAACAGCCCCATTAATATAGCGAGAGAGACAGGGTGCCGTTAGTTACGGAGCACAGGAACAACACCATTAATATAGCGAGAGAGAGAGTCCCGTTAGATATGGAGCACAGGAACAACCCCATTAATATAGCGACAGAGAAAGCCATTAGATACGGAGCACAGGAACAACCCCATTCATATAGCGTGTGAGAGAGAATGCTGTTAGAGAGCGGAGCACAGGAACAACCCCATTAATATAGCGAGACAGATCGTGCCATTAGATACGGAGCACAGGAACAACCCCATTAAATAGCGAGACAGAGAGTGCCGTTAGATACGGAGCACAGGAACAACCCCATTAATATAGCGAGAGAGAGGGTGCTGTTAGAGAGCGGCGCACAGTAACAACCCCATTAATATAGCGAGAGAGTGAGAGGGCCATTAGCTACGGAGCACAGGAACAATCCCATTAATTTAGCGAGAGAGAGAGTGCTGTCAGATATGGAGCACAGGAACAACCCAATTAATATTGCGAGAGAGAGGGTGCCATTGGATACGGACCACAGGAACAACCGCATTAATATAGCGAGAGAGAGGGTGCCATTAGATGGCGGAGCACAGGAATAACCCGATTAATATAGCGAGAGAGAGTGCCATTAGAAACGGAGCACAGGAACAGCCCAATTAATACAGCGAGAGAGAGGGTGCTGTTAGAGAGCGGAGCACAAGAACAACCCCATTAAGATAGCGAGAGAGAGAGTGCCATTAGATACGGAGCACAGGAACAACCCCATTAATATAGCGAGAGAGAGAGTGCCTTAGACACGGGGCACAAGAACAACCCCATTAATATAGCGAGAGAGAGAGTGCCTTAGATACGGAGCAGAAGAACATCTCCACTAATATAGAGAGAGAGAGAGTGCTGTTAGAGAGCGGAGCACAGGAACGACCCCATTAATGTAGCGAGAGAGTGCCATTAGATAGGGAGCACAGGAACAACCCCATTAATATAGCGAGAGAGAGAGTGCTGTTAGATACAGAGCACAGGAACCACCCCATTAATATAGCGAGAGAGAGAGTGCCATTAGATACGGAGCACAGGAACAACCCCATTAATTTGGCGAGAGAGGGAGTGCCATTAGATACGGAGCACAGGAACGACCCCATTAATATAGCGAGAGAGAGGGTGCCGTTAGATACGGACCACAGGAAGAACCCTATTAATATAGCCAGGCAGAGAGTGCCATTAGATATGGAGCACAGGAACAACCCCATTATGATAGCGGGAGAGAGGGTGCTGTTAGATTCGGAGCACAGGAACAACCTCATTAATATAGCGAGAGACAAGGTGCTTTTAGATACGGAGCACAGGAACAGCCCCATTAATATAGTGAGAGAGAGGGGGTGCCGTTAGATATGGAGCACAGGAACAACACCATTAATACAGCAAGAGAGAGAGTGCAGTTAGAGAGCGGAGCACAGGAACAGCCCCATTAATATAGCGAGAGACAGGGTGCAGTTAGATACGGAGCACAGGTACAACACCATTAATATAGCGAGAGAGAGAGTTCCGTCAGATATGGAGCACAGGAACAACCCCATTAATATAGCGAGAGAGAATGCCGTTAGATATGGAGCACAGGAACAAGCCCATTAATATAGCGAGAGAGAGAGTGCCGTTAGACACGGAGCACAGGAACAACCCCATTCATATAGCGAGAGAGAGAATGCTGTTTGAGAGCGGAGCACAGGACCAACCCCATTAATATAGCGAGACAGAGAGTGCCATTAGATATGGAGCACAGGAACAACCCCATTAATATAGCGAGACAGAGAGTACCGTTTGATACGGAGCACAGGGACAACCCCATTAATATAGTGAGAGAGAGGGTGCTGTTAGAGGGCGGAGCACAGTAACAACCCCATTAATATAGCGAGAGAGAGAATGCCATTAGATACGGAGCACAGGAACAACCCCATTAATATAGCGAGAGAAAGAGTGCCATTAGATACGGAGCACAGGAACAACCCCATTAATATAGCGAGAGAGAGGGTGCTGTTAGGGAGTAGAGCAGAGGAACAACCCCATTAATATACCGAGAGAGAGGGTGCTGTTAGAGAGCAGCGCACAGGAACAACCCCATTAATATAGCGAGAGAGAGAGAGAGGGCCATTAGATAGGGAGCACAGGAACAATCCCATTAATGTAGTGGGAGAGAGGGTGCTGGAAGAGAGCGTAGCTCAAGAACAACCCCATTAATATAGCGAGAGAGTGTGTGCCGTTAGATACGGAGCACACGATCAACCCCATTAATATAGCGAGATAGATTGCTGTTAGAGAGCAGAGCACAGGAACATCCCCATTACTATAGCGAGAGAGAGGGTCCTGTGAGAGAGCGGAGCACAGGAACAACCCCATTAATATAGCGAGAGAGAGGGTGCTGTTAGAGAGCGGAGCACAGGAACAACCCCATTCATATATCGAGAGAGTGGGTGCTGTTAGAGAGCGGAGTACAGGAACAACCCCATTAAAATAGCGAGCGAGAGAGAGAGTGCCGTTTGATACGGAACACAGGAACAACCCCATAAATATAGCGAGAGAGAGAGTACAGTTCGAAACGGAGCACAGGAACAACCACATTAATATAGTGATAGAGAGGGTGCCGTTAGAGAGCAGAGCACAGGAACAATCCCATTAATTTAGCGAGAGAGAGAGTGCTGTTAGATATGGAGCACAGGAACAACCCAATTAATATTGCGAGAGAGAGCGTGCCATTGGATACGGACCACAGGAACAACCCCAATAATATAGAGTGTTAGAGAGTGCTATTAGATACGGAGCACAGGAACAACCCCATTAATACAGCGAGAGAGAGAGTGCCATTAGTTACGGAGCACAGGGACAACCCCATTAATATATAGAGAGACAGAGTGCTGTTAGATAGCGGAGCACAGGAACAACCCCATTAATATAGCGAGAGAGAGAGTGCTGTTAGATACGGGGCACAGGAACAACCCCATTAATATAGCGAGAGAGAGACTGTTGTTTGATACGGAGCACAGGAACAACCCCATTAATATAGCGAGAGAGAGAGAGTGCCGTTAGATACAGAGCACAGGAACAACCCCATTTATATAGAGAGAGAGAGAGTGCCGTTAGATACGGAGCATAGGAACAACCCCATTAATATAGCGAGAGAGAGGGTGCTGTTAGAGAGCAGCGCACAGGAACAACCCCATTAATATAGCGAGAGAGAGAGAGAGGGCCATTAGATAGGGAGCACAGGAACAATCCCATTAATGTAGTGGGAGAGAGGGTGCTGGAAGAGAGCGTAGCTCAAGAACAACCCCATTAATATAGCGAGAGAGTGTGTGCCGTTAGATACGGAGCACACGATCAACCCCATTAATATAGCGAGATAGATTGCTGTTAGAGAGCAGAGCACAGGAACATCCCCATTACTATAGCGAGAGAGAGGGTCCTGTGAGAGAGCGGAGCACAGGAACAACCCCATTAATATAGCGAGAGAGAGGGTGCTGTTAGAGAGCGGAGCACAGGAACAACCCCATTCATATATCGAGAGAGTGGGTGCTGTTAGAGAGCGGAGTACAGGAACAACCCCATTAAAATAGCGAGCGAGAGAGAGAGTGCCGTTTGATACGGAACACAGGAACAACCCCATAAATATAGCGAGAGAGAGAGTACAGTTCGAAACGGAGCACAGGAACAACCACATTAATATAGTGATAGAGAGGGTGCCGTTAGAGAGCAGAGCACAGGAACAATCCCATTAATTTAGCGAGAGAGAGAGTGCTGTTAGATATGGAGCACAGGAACAACCCAATTAATATTGCGAGAGAGAGCGTGCCATTGGATACGGACCACAGGAACAACCCCAATAATATAGAGTGTTAGAGAGTGCTATTAGATACGGAGCACAGGAACAACCCCATTAATACAGCGAGAGAGAGAGTGCCATTAGTTACGGAGCACAGGGACAACCCCATTAATATAGCGAGAGACAGAGTGCTGTTAGATAGCGGAGCACAGGAACAACCCCATTAATATAGCGAGAGAGAGAGTGCTGTTAGATACGGGGCACAGGAACAACCCCATTAATATAGCGAGAGAGAGACTGTTGTTTGATACGGAGCACAGGAACAACCCCATTAATATAGCGAGAGAGAGAGAGTGCCGTTAGATACAGAGCACAGGAACAACCCCATTTATATAGAGAGAGAGAGAGTGCCGTTAGATACGGAGCACAGGAACAACCCCATTAATATAGCGAGAGAGAGGGTGCTGTTAGAGAGCAAAGCACAAGAACAACCCCATTAAGATAGCGAGAGAGAGAGTGCCTTAGATACGGAGCACAGGAACAACCCCATTAATATGGAGAGAGAGAGAGTGCCGTTAGATACGGAGCACAGGAACATCCCCATTAATATATATAGAGAGAGAGTGCTGTTGGAGAGCAGAGCACAGGAACAACTCCATTAATATAGCGAGAGAGAGGGTGTAGTTAGAGAGCGGATAACAGGAACAACCCCATTAATTTGGCGAGAGAGATGGTGCCGTTAGATACGGAGCACAAGAACAACCCCATTAATATAGCGAGAGAGATGGTGCCGTGAGATACGGAGCAAACAAAACAAAGAACAAAGAAATGTACAGCACAGGAACAGGCCCTTCGGCCCTCCAAGCCCGTGCCGACCATACTGCCCGACTAAACTACAATCTTCTACACTTCCTGGGTCCGTATCCTTCTATTCCCATCCTATTCATATATTTGTCAAGATGCCCCTTAAATGTCCCTATCGTCCCTGCCTCCACTACCTCCTCCGGTAGTGAGTTCCAGGCACCCACGACCCTCTGCGTAAAAAACTTGCCTCGTACATCTACTCTAAACTTTGCCCCTCTCACCTTAAACCTATGCCCCCTAGTAATTGACCCCTCTACCCTGGGGAAAAGCCTCTGACTATCCACTCTGTCTATGCCCCTCATAATTTTGTATATAATTTGTATATAATTGTATATAATTTTGCACAGAATCAACCCCATTAATACAGCGAGAGAGAGACTGCCATTACATACGGAGCACAGGAACGACCCCAGTAATATAGCGGGAGAGAGGGTGCTGTTAGATTCGGAGCACAGGAACAACCCCATTAATATAGCGAGAGAGAGAGGGTGCCGTTAGATATGGAGCACAGGAACAACCCCATTAATATAGCGAGAGAGAGGGTGCCGTTAGATATGGAGCACAGGAACAACACCATTAATACAGCAAGAGAGAGAGTGCAGTTAGAGAGCAGAGCACAGGAACAGCCCCATTAATATAGCGAGAGACAGGGTGCAGTTAGATACGGAGCACAGGAACAACACCATTAATATAGCGAGAGAGAATGCCATTAGATTTGGAGCACAGGAACAACCCCATTAATATAGCGAGAGAGAGGGTGCCGTTAGACACGGAGCACAGGAACAATCCCATTAATATAGCGAGAGAGAGAATGCTGTTTGAGAGCGGAGCCCAGGACCATCCCCATTAATATAGCGAGACAGAGAGTACCGTTTGATACGGAGCACAGGAACAACCCCATTAATATAGCGAGAGAGAGGGTGCTGTTAGAGTGCGGAGCACAGTAACAACCCCTTTAATATTGCGAGTGAGAGAGAGTTCCGTTATATGTGGAGCACAGGAACAACCCCATTAATATAGCGAGAGAGAGAATGCCATTAGATACGGAGCACAGGAACAACCCCATTAATATAGCGAGAGAGAGGGTGCTGTTAGAGAGCGGCGCACAGGAACAACCCCATTAATAAAGCGAGAGAGAGAGGGAGGGCCATTAGATAGGGAGCACAGGAACAACCCCATTAATGTAGTTGGAGAGAGGGTGCTGTTAGAGAGCGAAGCTCAAGAACAACCCCATTAATATAGCGAGAGAGAGTGTGCCGTTAGATACGGAGCACACGATCAACCCCATTAATATAGCGAGATAGATTGCTGTTAGAGAGCAGAGCACAGGAACATCCCCATTACTATAGCGAGAGAGAGGGTGCTGTGAGAGAGCGGAGCACAGGAACAACCCCATGAAAATAGCGAGAGAGAGGGTGCTGTGAGAGAGAGGAGCACAGGAACAACCCCATTAATATAGCGAGAGAGAGGGTGCTGTTAGAGAGCGGAGCACAGGAACAACCTCATTCATATATCGAGAGAGAGGGTACTGTTCGAGAGCAGAGTACAGGAACAAATCCATTAAAATAGCGAGCGAGTGAGAGAGTGCCGTTTGATACGGAACACAGGAACAATCCCATAAATATAGCGAGAGAGAGGGTACAGTTAGATACGGAGCACAGGAACAACCCCATTAATATAGCGATAGAGAGAGTGCTGTTAGATATGGAGCACAGGAACAACCCAATTAATATTGCAAGAGAGAGGGTGCCATTGGATACGGACCACAGAAACAACCGCATTAATATAGCGAGAGAGAGGGTGCCATTAGATGGCGGAGCACAGGAATAACCCCATTAATATAGCGAGAGAGAGTGCCATTAGAAACGGAGCACAGGAACAGCCCCATTAATATAGCGAGAGAGAGGGTGCTGTTAGAGAGCGGAGCACAAGAACAACCTCATTAAGATAGCGAGAGAGAGTGCCATTAGATACGGAGCACAGGAACAACCCCATTAATATAGCGAGAGAGAGAGTGCCAGAGATACGGAGCACAAGAACAACCCCATTAATATAGCGAGAGAGAGAGTGCCTTAGATACGGAGCACAGGAACATCTCCACTAATATGGAGAGAGAGAGAGAGCTGTTAGAGAGCGGAGCACAGGAACGACCCCATTAATGTAGCGAGAGAGTGCCATTAGATAGGGAGCACAGGAACAACCCCATTAATATAGCGAGAGAGAGAGTGCTGTTAGATACGGAGCACAGCAACCACCCCATTAATATAGCGAGAGAGAGAGTGCCATTAGATACGGAGCACAGGAAGAACCCCATTAATATAGCGAGAGAGAGGGTGCAGTTAGAGAGCGGAGCACAGGAACCACCCCATTAATATAGCGAGAGAGAGAAAGTTCCGTTAGATACGGAGCACAGGAACATCCCCATTAATATAGCGAGAGATAGCGTGCTGTTAGATACGGAGCACAGGAACAATTCCATTAATATAGCGAGAGAGAGAGTGCTGTTAGATATGGAGCACAGGAACAACCCCATTAATATAGCGAGACAGAGAGTGCCATTAGATACACAGCACAGGAACAACCCCATTAATACAGAGAGAGAGAGACTGCCGTTATATACGGAGCACAGGAACTACCCCATTAATATAGCGAGAGAGAGGGTGCCGTTAGGTACGGAGCACAGGAACAACCCCAATAATATAGCGAGATAGAGATTGCTGTTAGAGAGCAGAGCACAGGAACATCCCCATTACTATAGCGAGAGAGAGGGTGCTGTTAGAGAGCGGAGCACAGGAACAATCCCATTAATATAGCGAGAGAGAGGGTGCTGAGAGAGAGGGGAGCACAGGAACAACCCCATTAATATAGCGAGAAAGATGGTGCTGTTAGAGAGCGGAGCACAGGAACAACCCCATTAATATATCGAGAGAGAGGGTGCTGTTAAGACAGCGGAGCACAGGAACAACCCCATTAATATAGCGAGAGAGAGAGTGCCTTTTGATACGGAACACAGGAACAGCCCCATAAATATAGCGAGAGAGAGAGTGCTGTTAGATACGGAGCACAGGAACAACCCAATTAATATAGCGAGAGAGAGAGTGCCGTTAGATACGGAGCACAGGCACAACCCCATTAATATAGCGAGAGAGAGAGTGCAGTTAGAGAGCGGAGCACAGGAACAGCCCCATTAATATAGCGAGAGAGACAGGGTGCCGTTAGATACGGAGCACAGGAACAACACCATTAATATAGCGAGAGAGAGAGTCCCGATAGATATGGAGCACAGGAACAACCCCATTAATATAGCGACTGAGAAAGCCATTAGATACAGAGCACAGGAACAACCCCATTCGTATAGCGTGTGAGAGAGAATGCTGTTAGAGAGTGGAGCACAGGAACAACCCCATTAATATAGCGAGACAGAGAGTGCCATTAGATACGGAGCACAGGAACAACCCCATTAATATAGCGAGACAGATCGTGCCATCAGATACGGAGCACAGGAACAACCCCATTAATATAGCGAGACAGAGAGTGCCGTTAGATACGGAGCACAGGAACAACCCCATTAATATAGCGAGAGAGAGGGTGCTGTTAGAGAGCGGCGCACAGTAACAACCCCATTAATATAGCGAGAGAGTGAGAGGGCCATTAGCTACGGAGCACAGGAACAACCCCATTAATATAGCGAGAGAGAGGGTACAGTTAGATACGGAGCACAGGAACAATCCCATTAATTTAGCGAGAGAGAGAGTGCTGTTAGATATGGAGCACAGGAACAACCCAATTAATATTGCGAGAGAGAGGGTGCCATTGGATACGGACCACAGGAACAACCGCATTAATATAGCGAGAGAGAGGGTGCCATTGGATACGGACCACAGGAACAACCCCATTAATATAGCGAGAGAGAGGGTGCTGTTAGGGAGTAGAGCAGAGGAACAACCCCATTAATATACCGAGAGAGAGGGTGCTGTTAGAGAGCAGTGCACAGGAACAACCCCATTAATATAGCGAGAGAGAGAGAGAGGGCCATTAGATAGGGAGCACAGGCACAATCCCATTAATGTAGTGGGAGAGAGGGTGCTGGAAGAGAGCGTAGCTCAAGAACAACCCCATTAATATAGCGAGAGAGTGTGTGCCGTTAGATACGGAGCACACGATCAACCCCATTAATATAGCGAGATAGATTGCTGTTAGAGAGCAGAGCACAGGAACATCCCCATTACTATAGCGAGAGAGAGGGTGCTGTGAGAGAGCGGAGCACAGGAACAACCCCATTAATATAGCGAGAGAGAGGGTGCTGTTAGAGAGCGGAGCACAGGAACAACCCCATTCATATATCGAGAGAGTGGGTGCTGTTAGAGAGCGGAGTACAGGAACAACCCCATTAAAATAGCGAGCGAGAGAGAGAGTGCCGTTTGATACGGAACACAGGAACAACCCCAAAAATATAGCGAGAGAGAGAGTACAGTTCGAAACGGAGCACAGGAACAACCACATTAATATAGTGATAGAGAGGGTGCCGTTAGAGAGCAGAGCACAGGAACAATCCCATTAATTTAGCGAGAGAGAGAGTGCTGTTAGATATGGAGCACAGGAACAACCCAATTAATATTGCGAGAGAGAGCGTGCCATTGGATACGGACCACAGGAACAACCCCAATAATATAGAGTGTTAGAGAGTGCTATTAGATACGGAGCACAGGAACAACCCCATTAATACAGCGAGAGAGAGAGTGCCATTAGTTACGGAGCACAGGGACAACCCCATTAATATAGCGAGAGACAGAGTGCTGTTAGATAGCGGAGCACAGGAACAACCCCATTAATATAGCGAGAGAGAGAGTGCTGTTAGATACGGGGCACAGGAACAACCCCATTAATATAGCGAGAGAGAGACTGTTGTTTGATACGGAGCACAGGAACAACCCCATTAATATAGCGAGAGAGAGAGAGTGCCGTTAGATACAGAGCACAGGAACAACCCCATTTATATAGAGAGAGAGAGAGTGCCGTTAGATACGGAGCACAGGAACAACCCCATTAATATAGCGAGAGAGAGGGTGCTGTTAGAGAGCAAAGCACAAGAACAACCCCATTAAGATAGCGAGAGAGAGAGTGCCTTAGATACGGAGCACAGGAACAACCCCATTAATATGGAGAGAGAGAGTGCCGTTAGATACGGAGCACAGGAACATCCCCATTAATATATATAGAGAGAGAGTGCTGTTGGAGAGCAGAGCACAGGAACAACTCCATTAATATAGCGAGAGAGAGGGTGTAGTTAGAGAGCGGATAACAGGAACAACCCCATTAATTTGGCGAGAGAGATGGTGCCGTTAGATACGGAGCACAAGAACAACCCCATTAATATAGCGAGAGAGATGGTGCCGTTAGATACGGAGCACAGGAACAACCCCATTAATACAGCGAGAGAGAGACTGCCGTTACATACGGAGCACAGGAACGACCCCAGTAATATAGCGGGAGAGAGGGTGCTGTTAGATTCGGAGCACAGGAACAACCTCATTAAGATAGCGAGAGAGAAGGTGCTTTTAGATACGGAGCACAGGAACAACCCCATTAATATAGCGAGAGAGAGAGGGTGCCGTTAGATATGGAGCACAGGAACAACACCATTAATACAGCAAGAGAGAGAGTGCAGTTAGAGAGCAGAGCACAGGAACAGCCCCATTAATATAGCGAGAGACAGGGTGCAGTTAGATACGGAGCACAGGAACAACACCATTAATATAGCGAGAGAGAATGCCATTAGATTTGGAGCACAGGAACAACCCCATTAATATAGCGAGAGAGAGGGTGCCGTTAGACACGGAGCACAGGAACAATCCCATTAATATAGCGAGAGAGAGAGTGCCATTAGATGGCGGAGCACAGGAATAACCCCATTAATATAGCGAGAGAGAGTGCCATTAGAAACGGAGCACAGGAACAGCCCCATTAATATAGCGAGAGAGAATGCCATTAGATTTGGAGCACAGGAACAACCCCATTAATATAGCGAGAGAGAGAGTGCCATTAGATACGGAGCACAGGAACAACCCCATTAATATAGCGAGAGAGAGAATGCTGTTTGAGAGCGGAGCCCAGGACCATCCCCATTAATATAGCGAGACAGAGAGTGCCATTAGATATGGAGCACAGGAACAACCCCATTAATATAGCGAGACAGAGAGTACCGTTTGATACGGAGCACAGGAACAGCCCCATTAATATAGCGAGAGAGAATGCCATTAGATTTGGAGCACAGGAACAACCCCATTAATATAGCGAGAGAGAGGGTGCCGTTAGACACGGAGCACAGGAACAATCCCATTAATATAGAGAGAGAGAGAATGCTGTTTGAGAGCGGAGCCCAGGACCATCCCCATTAATATAGCGAGACAGAGAGTGCCATTAGATATGGAGCACAGGAACAACCCCATTAATATAGCGAGACAGAGAGTACCGTTTGATACGGAGCACAGGAACAACCCCATTAATATAGCGAGAGAGAGGGTGCTGTTAGAGTGCGGAGCACAGTAACAACCCCTTTAATATTGCGAGTGAGAGAGAGTTCCGTTATATGTGGAGCACAGGAACAACCCCATTAATATAGCGAGAGAGAGAATGCCATTAGAGAGCGGCGCACAGGAACAACCCCATTAATAAAGCGAGAGAGAGAGGGAGGGCCATTAGATAGGGAGCACAGGAACAACCCCATTAATGTAGTGGGAGAGAGGGTGCTGTTAGAGAGCGAAGCTCAAGAACAACCCCATTAATATAGCGAGAGAGAGTGTGCCGTTAGATACGGAGCACACGATCAACCCCATTAATATAGCGAGATAGATTGCTGTTAGAGAGCAGAGCACAGGAACATCCCCATTACTATAGCGAGAGAGAGGGTGCTGTGAGAGAGCGGAGCACAGGAACAACCCCATGAAAATAGCGAGAGAGAGGGTGCTGTGAGAGAGAGGAGCACAGGAACAACCCCATTAATATAGCGAGAGAGAGGGTGCTGTTAGAGAGCGGAGCACAGGAACAACCTCATTCATATATCGAGAGAGAGGGTGCTGTTCGAGAGCAGAGTACAGGAACAACTCCATTAAAATAGCGAGCGAGTGAGAGAGTGCCGTTCGATACGGAACACAGGAACAACCCCATAAATATAGCGAGAGAGAGGGTACAGTTAGATACGGAGCACAGGAACAACCCCATTAATATAGCGATAGAGAGAGTGCTGTTAGATATGGAGCACAGGAACAGCCCCATTAATATAGCGAGAGAGAGAGTGCCATTAGATATGGAGCACAGGAACAACCCCATTAATATAGCGATAGAGAGAGTGCTGTTAGATATGGAGCACAGGAACAACCCAATTAATATTGCAAGAGAGAGGGTGCCATTGGATACGGACCACAGAAACAACCGCATTAATATAGCGAGAGAGAGGGTGCCATTAGATGGCGGAGCACAGGAATAACCCCATTAATATAGCGAGAGAGAGTGCCATTAGAAACGGAGCACAGGAACAGCCCCATTAATATAGCGAGAGAGAATGCCATTAGATTTGGAGCACAGGAACAACCCCATTAATATAGCGAGAGAGAGGGTGCCATTAGACACGGAGCACAGGAACAATCCCATTAATATAGAGAGAGAGAGAATGCTGTTTGAGAGCGGAGCCCAGGACCATCCCCATTAATATAGCGAGACAGAGAGTGCCATTAGATATGGAGCACAGGAACAACCCCATTAATATAGCGAGACAGAGAGTACCGTTTGATACGGAGCACAGGAACAGCCCCATTAATATAGCGAGAGAGAGGGTGCTGTTAGAGTGCGGAGCACAGTAACAACCCCTTTAATATTGCGAGTGAGAGAGAGTTCCGTTATATGTGGAGCACAGGAACAACCCCATTAATATAGCGAGAGAGAGAATGCCATTAGATACGGAGCACAGGAACAACCCCATTAATATAGCGAGAGAGAGGGTGCTGTTAGAGAGCGGCGCACAGGAACAACCCCATTAATAAAGCGAGAGAGAGAGGGAGGGCCATTAGATAGGGAGCACAGGAACAACCCCATTAATGTAGTGGGAGAGAGGGTGCTGTTAGAGAGCGAAGCTCAAGAACAACCCCATTAATATAGCGAGAGAGAGTGTGCCGTTAGATACGGAGCACACGATCAACCCCATTAATATAGCGAGATAGATTGCTGTTAGAGAGCAGAGCACAGGAACAACCCCATTACTATAGCGAGAGAGAGGGTGCTGTGAGAGAGCGGAGCACAGGAACAACCCCATGAAAATAGCGAGAGAGAGGGTGCTGTGAGAGAGAGGAGCACAGGAACAACCCCATTAATATAGCGAGAGAGAGGGTGCTGTTAGAGAGCGGAGCACAGGAACAACCTCATTCATATATCGAGAGAGAGGGTGCTGTTCGAGAGCAGAGTACAGGAACAACTCCATTAAAACAGCGAGCGAGTGAGAGAGTGCCGTTCGATACGGAACACAGGAACAACCCCATAAATATAGCGAGAGAGAGGGTACAGTTAGATACGGAGCACAGGAACAACCCCATTAATATAGCGATAGAGAGAGTGCTGTTAGATATGGAGCACAGGAACAACCCAATTAATATTGCAAGAGAGAGGGTGCCATTGGATACGGACCACAGAAACAACCGCATTAATATAGCGAGAGAGAGGGTGCCATTAGATGGCGGAGCACAGGAATGACCCCATTAATATAGCGAGAGAGAGTGCCATTAGAAACGGAGCACAGGAACAGCCCCATTAATATAGCGAGAGAGAGGGTGCTGTTAGAGAGCGGAGCACAAGAACAACCTCATTAAGATAGCGAGAGAGAGTGCCATTAGATACGGAGCACAGGAACAACCCCATTAATATAGCGAGAGAGAGAGTGCCTTAGATACGGAGCACAAGAACAACCCCATTAATATAGCGAGAGAGAGAGTGCCTTAGATACGGAGCACAGGAACATCTCCACTAATATGGAGAGAGAGAGAGAGCTGTTAGAGAGCGGAGCACAGGAACGACCCCATTAATGTAGCGAGAGAGTGCCATTAGATAGGGAGCACAGGAACAACCCCATTAATATAGCGAGAGAGAGAGTGCTGTTAGATACGGAGCACAGCAACCACCCCATTAATATAGCGAGAGAGAGAGTGCCATTAGATACGGAGCACAGGAACCACCCCATTAATATAGCGAGAGAGAGAAAGTTCCGTTAGATACGGAGCACAGGAACATCCCCATTAATATAGCGAGAGATAGCGTGCTGTTAGATACGGAGCACAGGAACAATTCCATTAATATAGCGAGAGAGAGAGTGCTGTTAGATATGGAGCACAGGAACAACCCCATTAATATAGCGAGACAGAGAGTGCCATTAGATACAGAGCACAGGAACAACCCCATTAATACAGAGAGAGAGAGACTGCCGTTATATACGGAGCACAGGAACAACCCCATTAATATAGCGAGAGAGAGGGTGCCGTTAGGTACGGAGCACAGGAACAACCCCAATAATATAGCGAGATAGAGATTGCTGTTAGAGAGCAGAGCACAGGAACAATCCCATTAATATAGCGAGAGAGAGGGTGCTGAGAGAGAGGGGAGCACAGGAACAACCCCATTAATATAGCGAGAAAGATGGTGCTGTTAGAGAGCGGAGCACAGGAACAACCCCATTAATATATCGAGAGAGAGGGTGCTGTTAAGACAGCGGAGCACAGGAACAACCCCATTAATATAGCGAGAGAGAGAGTGCCTTTTCATACGGAACACAGGAACAGCCCCATAAATATAGCGAGAGAGAGAGTCCTGTTAGATACGGAGCACAGGAACAACCCAATTAATATAGCGAGAGAGAGAGTGCCGTTAGATACGGAGCACAGGCACAACCCCATTAATATAGCGAGAGAGAGAGTGCAGTTAGAGAGCGGAGCACAGGAACAGCCCCATTAATATAGCGAGAGAGACAGGGTGCCGTTAGATACGGAGCACAGGAACAACACCATTAATATAGCGAGAGAGAGAGTCCCGTTAGATATGGAGCACAGGAACAACCCCATTAATATAGCGACAGAGAAAGCCATTAGATACAGAGCACAGGAACAACCCCATTCGTATAGCGTGTGAGAGAGAATGCTGTTAGAGAGTGGAGCACAGGAACAACCCCATTAATATAGCGAGACAGAGAGTGCCATTAGATACGGAGCACAGGAACAACCCCATTAATATAGCGAGACAGATCGTGCCATCAGATACGGAGCACAGGAACAACCCCATTAATATAGCGAGACAGAGAGTGCCGTTAGATACGGAGCACAGGAACAACCCCATTAATATAGCGAGAGAGAGGGTGCTGTTAGAGAGCGGCGCACAGTAACAACCCCATTAATATAGCGAGAGAGTGAGAGGGCCATTAGCTACGGAGCACAGGAACAACCCCATTAATATAGCGAGAGAGAGGGTACAGTTAGATACGGAGCACAGGAACAATCCCATTAATTTAGCGAGAGAGAGAGTGCTGTTAGATATGGAGCACAGGAACAACCCAATTAATATTGCGAGAGAGAGGGTGCCATTGGATACGGACCACAGGAACAACCGCATTAATATAGCGAGAGAGAGGGTGCCATTAGATGGCGGAGCACAGGAATAACCCGATTAATATAGCGAGAGAGAGTGCCATTAGAAACGGAGCACAGGAACAGCCCAATTAATACAGCGAGAGAGAGGGTGCTGTTAGAGAGCGGAGCACAAGAACAACCCCATTAAGATACCGAGAGAGAGAGTGCCTTAGACACGGAGCACAAGAACAACCCCATTAATATAGCAAGAGAGAGAGTGCCTTAGATACGGAACACAGGAACATCTCCACTAATATAGAGAGAGAGAGAGTGCTGTTAGAGAGCGGAGCACAGGAACGACCCCATTAATGTAGCGAGAGAGTGCCATTAGATAGGGAGCACAGGAACAACCCCATTAATATAGCGAGAGAGAGAGTGCTGTTAGATACGGAGCACAGGAACCACCCCATTAATATAGCGAGAGAGAGAGTGCCATTAGATACGGAGCACAGGAACAACCCCATTAATTTGGCGAGAGAGAGGGTGCAGTTAGAGAGCGGAGCACAGGAACGACCCCATTAATATAGCGAGAGAGAGAAAGTGCCGTTAGATACAGAGCACAGGAACGACCCCATTAATATAGCGAGAGAGAGAGTGCTGTTAGATATGGAGCACAGGAACAACCCCATTAATATAGCGAGACAGAGAGTGCCGTTAGATACAGAGCACAGGAACAACCCCATTAATACAGCGAGAGAGGGACTGCCGTTAGATACGGAGCACAGGAACAACCCCATTAATATAGCGAGAGAGAGGGTGCCGTTAGGTACGGAGCACAGGAACAACCTCATTAATACAGCGAGAGAGAGACTGCCGTTACATACGGAGCACAGGAACAACCCCATTAATATAGCGAGAGAGAGGGTGCCATTAGATACGGAGCACAGGAAGAACCCCATTAATATAGCCAGACAGAGAGTGCCATTAGATGCGGAGCACAGGAACAACCCCATTAATATAGCGAGAGAGAGAGAGAGTGCCGTTTGATACGGAACACAGGAACAGCCCCATAAATATAGCGAGAGAGAGGGTACAGTTGGATACGGAGCACAGGAACAACCCCATTAATATAAGAGAGAGGGTGCCGTTAGAGAGCGGAACACAGGAACTATCTCATTAATTTAGCGAGAGACAGAGTGCTGTTAGATACGGAGCACAGGAACAACCCAATTAATATTGCGAGAGAGAGGGTGCCGTTAGATAGCGGAGCACAGGAATAACCCCATTAATATAGCTAGAGAGAGTGCCGTTAGATACGGAGCACAGGAACAACCCCATTAATATACTGAGAGAGAGAGTGCTGTTAGAGAGCGGAGCACAGGAACAACCCCATTAATACAGCAAGAGAGAGAGAGTGCCGTTAGACACGGAGCAGGGGAACAACCCCATTAATATAGCGAGAGTGAGGGTGCCGTTAGATACCGGAGCACAGGAACAACCACATTCATATAGCGAGAGAGAGAGTGCTGTTAGATACGGAGCACAGGAACAACCCCATTAATATAGCGAGATAGAGAGTGCCATTAGATACGGAGCACAGGAACAACCCCATTAATATAGCGAGAGAGAGAGTGCCATTTTATAGGGAGCACAGGAACAACCCCATTAATATAGTGAGAGAGAGAGTGCTGTTCGACACGGTGCACAGGAACAACCCCATTAATATAGCGAGAGAGAGGGTGCTGTTAGATAGCGGAGCACAGGAACAACCCCTTTAATTTAGCTAGAGAGAGGGTGCCGTTAGCTAGCGGAGCACAGGACCAACCCCATTAATATAGCGAGAGAGGGTGCCGTTAGATACGGAGCACAGGAACAACCCCATTAATATAGCGAGGCAGAGAGAGTGCTGTTAGAGAGCGGAGCACAGGAACAACCCCATTAATATAGCGAGAGAGAGGGTGCTGTTAGAGAGCGGAGCACAGGAACAGCCCCATTAATATAGCGAGGCAGAGAGAGTGCTGTTAGAGAGCGGAGCACACGAACAACCCCATTAATATAGCGAGAGAGAGAGTGCTGTTAGAGAGCGGAGCACAAGAACAATCCCATTAATATAGTGAGAGAGAGGGTGCCGTTAGATACGGAGCACAGGAACAACCCCATTAATATAGCGAGAGAGAGGGTGCCGTTAGATACGGAGCACAGGAACAACCCCATTAATATAGCGAGAGAGAGGGTGCTGTTAGATACGGAGCACAGGCACAACCCCATTAATATAGCGAGAGAGAGAGTGCTGTTAGATACGGAGCACAGGAACAACCCCATTAATATAGCGAGAGAGAGAGTGCCATTAGATACGGAGCACAGGAAGAACCCCATTAATATAGCGAGAGAGAGGGTGCAGTTAGATACGGAGCACAGGAACAACACCATTAATATAGCGAGAGAGAGGGTGCCGTTAGATACGGAGCACAGGAACAACCCCATTAATATAGCGAGAGAGTGGGTGCTGTTAGATACGGAGCACAGGAACCACCCCATTAATATAGCGAGAGAGAGGGTGCAGTTAGATACGGAGCACAGGAACAACACCATTAATATAGCGAGAGAGAGAGTGCCATTAGATACGGAGCACAGGAACAACCCCATTAATATAGCGAGAGAGAGGGTGCCGTTAGATACGGAGCACAGGAACAACCCCATTAATATAGCGAGAGAGTGGGTGCTGTTAGATACGGAGCACAGGAACCACCCCATTAATATAGCGAGAGAGAGGGTGCAGTTAGATACGGAGCACAGGAACAACACCATTAATATAGCGAGAGAGAGAGTGCCATTAGATACGGAGCACAGGAACAACCCCATTAATATAGCGAGAGAGAGGGTGCAGTTAGATACGGAGCACAGGAACAACACCATTAATATAGCGAGAGAGAGACTGCCGTTATATACGGAGCACAGTAACAACCCCATTAATATAGCGAGGCAGAGAGAGTGCCATTAGATACGGAGCACAGGAACAACCCCATTAATATAGCGAGAGAGAGGGTGCTGTTAGATACGGTGCACAGGAACAACCCCATTAATATAGCGAGAGAGAGAGTGCTGTTAGAGAGCGGAGCACAGGAACAGCCCCATTAATATAGCGAGAGAGAGGGTGCTGTTAGATACGGAGCACAGGCACAACCCCATTAATCCCACTCAGAACCAACTATGCTTTCCTTTGGTTAGATTTGCCCTCTATGTCTGTGTGTGTTCCTCTCGTGCTCTCTGTCTCTCTCTCTCTATCACTCCCTCTCACTTTCTTTGTGTATGTCTCTCTCTCTCTTTCTTTCTCTCTCTCCCTCTCAGTCTCCCTCTCTCTCTCTCTTTGTGTGTGTCTCTCTGTCACTCCCTCGCGTCTCTCTCTTTCTTCCTGTCTCTCAGTTCCTCTCTCTGCGTGTCTCTCTCTCTTTCTGCGTGTTGCTCTCTGTCATTCTCTCTCGCTCTCTCTCAGTCCCTCTGTGTGTGTCCTTCACTCTCCTTGCGTGTGTCTCTCTCTGTCACTCCCTCTCTCTCTCTGTCCCTCTCTGTGTGTCCCTCACTCTCCTTGCGTGTGTCTCTCTCTGTCACTCCCTCTCTCTCTCTGTCCCTCTCTGTGTGTCCCTCACTCTCTTTGCGTGTGTCTCTCTGTCACTCCCTCTCTCAGTTCCTGTATATGTGCCTCTCTCTGTCTTTCTAAATGTCCGTTTCTCCCTCACATTCTCTCTTTCACTCTCCCTCTGCCTCCTGTGCCTTTCACACTCTCCAGTTTTCTCTATCTCTCCATGTATCTGTTACCATCCTTCTATTGCTGCTATCATCCTGTCACTCTTGTTCCGGCTCGGTACAATTTCCCATCAACCTTCAGTCTTGCTGTCTGATGTGTTAGGCAGGTAGGTTCGATGTGGACTGCACTCGATGCAGGGAAGCTAGAAACAGACGTCTAACACTGGAGAAGATCCAACACTGTTTTATTCCACGATAGAACTGATATACATATTCAGCTGTGGGTCGACACTATACTGATCTGACTGGAGACCTTGTAGTAGCCTGACCAGACTTACTAGCTACCGCATGGTGTTTGCACTGTGCTAGCTCGTGGACTCTGACAGTCTCAGTAGCTGGGTCCCGAGAGAGCGGGAAACCTAGTGCCCTCTGGCTTTATAGTGGTAGTGTCCTGTCTGGTGATTGGCTGCACTGTGTTGTGTGCTTATCGGTCGTCCTGTATGTCAATCACTGCCTGTCTGCACTTCATTATATACATGCGTGGATATTATGACACTGTCTGTATCTCTAGCCGGACCCAATCGGGGAGAGGACAGCATATCTAACACATTTTTAGTCCTTTCACATGATGGTCGGGCCCAGAATCTATCACCCATCCCTAATTTCCCCTTGAGAAGTTGGTGGGTGAGCCGCCATCTTGGACCACTGCAGTCCCGTGTGGTGTAGGTACACCCACAGTGCTGTTAGGGAGGGAGTTGCAGGATTTTGACCCAGCGACAGTGAAGGAACGGCCGATATATTCCCCAGTCAGGCTGGTGAGTGACTGGGAGGGGGACCTCCAGGGAGTGGGGTTCCCAGGTATCAGCTGCCCTTGCCCCTTTATATAGTGGTGGCCGTGTGTTTGGAAGGTGCTGTCAAAGGAGCCTTGGCGAATCGCTGCAGAGCATCTTGTAGACGGTACACACGGCTGCTGCTGTGTGTCGGTGGTGGAGGGAGTGAGTGTCTGTGGATGGGGTGTCGATCGAGCGGGGCTGCTTTGTCCTGGATGGTGTCGAGCTTCTCGAGTGTTGTTGGAGCCGCCACTCATCCAGGCAAGTGGAGAGGGTCCCATCACGCTCCCAGCTTGTGTCCTTGTCGATGGTGGACAGGCTTTGGGAAGAGTCAGGAGGTGAGTTACTCTCCGCAGGATTCCCAGCCTCTGGCCTGCTTTTCATAGATTATCATAGAATTTACAGTGCAGGAGGCCATTCGGCCCATCGAGTCTGCAATGGCTCTTGGAAAGAGCACCCTACCCAAGGTCAACACCTCCCCCCTATCCCCATAACCCAGTAACCCCACCCAACACTAAGGGCAATTTTGGACACTAAGGGCAATTTATCATGGCCAATCCACCTAACCTGCACATCTTTGGACTGTGGGAGGAAACCGGAGCACCCGGAGGAAACCCACGCACACACGGGGAGGATGTGCAGACTCCGCACAGACAGTGACCCAAGCCGGAATCGAACCTGGGACCCTGGAGCTGTGAGGCAGCAGTGCTAACCCAGGATAGTGGGGGATTCAGTGATCGTAATGCCGTTGAATGTCAAGGGCTGATGATTTGATTCTCTCTCTTATTGGAGATGGCCATTGCCTGGCACTTGTGTGACGTGGATGTAACTTGCCACTTGTCAGCCCAAACCTGGATATTCATAGAATCAGAGAATCCCTACGGTGCAGAGGGAGCCATTCGGCCCATCGGGTCTGCACCGACCCTTTGAAAGAGAATCACCTGCGCTATTACTGTAACCCCACGCCAAGCGACAATTTACCATGGCCAATCCACCTAACCTGCATAACTTTGGACTGTGGGAGGAAACCGGAGCGCCCGGGGGAAACCCACGCAGACACGGGGAGAAAGTGCAAACTCCACACAGACAGTGACCCAAGGTCGGTATCAAACCCAGATCCCTGGGGCTGTGAGGCAGCCATGCAAACCACTATGCCACTGTGCCACCCAGTCCTTGTCCAGTTCTTGCTGCATCTGGACATTGATATAGGGAGAGGATTTACAGTGCGGAAGGAGGCCATTTGGCCCATCGAGTCTGCACCGGCTCTTGGAAAGAGCGCCCCACCCAAGCCCACACCTCCACCCTATCCCCATAACCCAGCAACCCCACCCAACACTAATTTGGTCACTGAGGCGTGCCGAGTAATTTTGGTCACTAAGGGCAGTTTATCACGGCCAATCCACCCAACCTGCATGTCTTTGGACTGTGGGAGGAAACCGGAGCACCCGGAGGAAACCCACGCACACACGGGGAGGATGTGCAGACTCCGCACAGAGAGTGACCCAAGCCGGAATCGAACCTGGGATACTGGAGCTGTGAAGCAATTGTGCTATCCACAATGCTACCGTGCTGCCAACGGACTGCTTTATTATCTGAGGAGTGGCAAATGGTGCTGAATATTGTGCAGTCATCCACAAACATCCCCACTTCTGACCTTATGATGAAGCAGCTTAAGATGGTTGGGCCTCGGACGCTGCTCTGAGGATGGCCTGGAACTGAGATGGTTCACCTCCAGGCACCACAACCATCTGCCTTTGTGCCGGGTATGACTCCAACCAGCTGAGGGTTTCCCCCTGATTCCCATTGACTCCTGTTTAGCCGGGGCTCCTTGATGCCGTACTCGGTCAAATGCTGCCTCGATGGAAAGGACAGTCACTCTCACCTCACCTCACAGTTCTGCTCTTTGCCCATGTTTGAACCTGCAATGAGCTCGGGAACAGGGACTCTGGCGAAACCCAAATTGCGCGATCACGAGGGGAAAGGACAGTGTATCTGACACACTGTGACACCCGGTCCCAGAGGGGGAAAGGACAGTGTAACTAACACACTGTGACACTGACCCAGAGGGGGAAAGGACAGTGTATCTAACACACTGTGACACTGTCCCATAGGGGGAAAGGACAGTGTATCTAACACACTGTGACACTGTCCCAGAGGGGGAAAGGACAGTGTATCTAACACACTGTGACACTGTCCCAGAGGGGGAAAGGACAGTGTATCTAACACACTGTGACACCCAGTCCCAGAGGGTGAAAGGACAGTGTATCTAACACACTGTGACACCCAGTCCCAGAGGGTGAAAGGACAGTGTATCTAACACACTGTGACACCCAGTCCCAGAGGGGGAAAGGACAGTGTATCTAACACACTGTGACACGCAGTCCCAGAGGGTGAAAGGACTGTGTATCTAACACACTGTGACACCCAGTCCCAGAGGGGGAAAGGACAGTGCATCTAACACACTGTGACACCCAGTCCCAGAGGGTGAAAGGACAGTGTATCTAACACACTGTGACACCCAGTCCCAGAGGGTGAAAGGACAGTGTATCTAACACACTGTGACACCCAGTCCCAGAGGGGGAAAGGACAGTGTATCTAACACACTGTGACACCCGGTCCCAGAGGGTGAAAGGACAGTGTATCTAACACACTGTGACACCCAGTCCCAGAGGGGGAAAGGACAGTGTATCTAACACACTGTGACACCCGGTCCCAGAGGGGGAAAGGACAGTGTATCTAACACACTGTGACACCCAGTCCCAGAGGGGGAAAGGACAGTGTATCTAACACACTGTGACACCCGGTCCCAGAGGGGGAAAGGACAGTGTATCTAACACACTGTGACACCCAATCCCAGAGGGGGAAAGGATAGTGTATCTAACACAATGTGACACCCGGTCCCGGAGGAGGAAAGGACAGTGTATCTAACACAATGTGACACCCGGTCTCAGAGGGGGAAAGGACAGTGTATCTAACACACTGTGACACCCAGTCCCAGAGGAGGAAAGGACAGTGTATCTAACACACTGTGACACCCTGTCCCAGAGGGGGAAAGGACAGTGTATCTAACACACTGTGACACCCGGTCCCAGAGGAGGAAAGGACAGTGTACCTAACACACTGTGACACCCGGTCCCAAAGGGGGAAAGGACAGTGTATCTAACAGACTGTGACAGCCTGTCTCAGAGGGGGAAAGGTCAGTGTATCTAACACACTGTGACACCCGGTCCCAAAGGGGGAAAGGACAGTGTATCTGACACACTGTGACACCCAGTCCCAAAGGGGGAAAGGACAGTGTATCTAACAGACTGTGACACCCTGTCTCAGAGGGGGAAAGGACAGTGTATCTAACACACTGTGACACACAGTCCCAAAGGGGGAAAGGACAGTGTATCTAACAGACTGTGACACCCTGTCCAAGAGGGGGAAGGGACGGTGTATCTAACACACTGTGACACCCAGTCCCAGAGGGGGAATGGACAGTGTATCTCACACACTGTGACACCCTGTCCCAGAGTGAGAAAGGACAGTGTATCTAACACACTGTGACACCCGGTCCCAGAGGAGGAAAGGAAAGTGTATCTAACACACTGTGACACCCAGTCCCAGAGGGCGAAAGGACAGTGTATCTAACACACTGTGACACCCTGTCCCAGCGGAGGAAAGGAAAGTGTATCTAACACACTGTGACACCCGGTCCCAGAGGGGGAAGGGACAGTGTATCTAACACACTGTGACACCCGGTCCCAGAGGGGGAAAGGACAGTGTATCTAACACACTGTGACACCCGGTCCCAGAGGGGGAAAGGACAGTGTATCTAACACACTGTGACACCCGGTCCCAGAGGGGGAAAGGACAGTGTATCTAACACACTGTGACACCCGGTTCCAGAGGGGGAAGGGACAGTGTATCTCACACACTGTGACACCCTGTCCCAGAGGAGGAAAGGAAAGTGTATCTAACACACTGTGACACCCGGTCCCAGAGGGGGAAAGGACAGTGTATCTAACACACTGTGACAGGCAGTCCCAGAGGGAGAAAGGACAGTGTATCTAACACACTGTGACACCCGGTCCCAGAGGGGGAAAGGACAGTGTATCTAACACACTGTGACACCCGGTCCCAGAGGGGGAAAGGACAGTGTATCTAACACACTGTGACACCCGGTCACAGAGGGGGAAAGGACAGTGTATCTAACACACTGTGACAGCCAGTCCCAGAGGGAGAAAGGACAGTGTATCTGACACACTGTAACACCCGGTCCCAGAGGGGGAAAGGACAGTGTATCTAACACACTGTGACACCCGGTCCCAGGGGGGGAAAGGACAGTGTATCTAACACACTGTGACACCCAGTCCCAGAGGGGGAAAGGACAGTGTATCTAACACACTGTGACACCCGGTCCCAGAGAGGGAAAGGACAGTATATCTAACACACTGTGACACCCAGTCCCAGAGGGGGACAGGACAGTGTATCTAACACACTGTGACACCCAGTCCCAGAGGGGGAAAGGACAGTGTATCTGACAGACTGTGACACCCTGTCCCAGAGGGGGAAGGGACAGTGTATCTCACACACTGTGACACCCTGTCCCAGAGGAGGAAAGGAAAGTGTATCTAACACACTGTGACACCCGGTTCCAGAGGGGGAAGGGACAGTGTATCTCACACACTGTGACACCCGGTCCCAGAGGGGGAAAGGACAATGTATCTAACACACTGTGACACCCTGTCCCAGAGGAGGAAAGGAAAGTGTATCTAACACACTGTGACACCCGGTTCCAGAGGGGGAAGGGACAGTGTATCTCACACACTGTGACACCCTGTCCCAGAGGAGGAAAGGACAGTGTATCTAACACACTGTGACACCCTGTCCCAGAGGAGGAAAGGAAAGTGTATCTAACACACTGTGACACCCGGTCCCAGAGGGGGAAGGGACAGTGTATCTAACACACTGTGACACCCAGTCCCTAAGGGGGAAAGGACAGTGTATCTAACACTGTGACACCCGGTCCCAGAGGGGGAAGGGACAGTGTATCTAACACACTGTGATACCCAGTCCCAGAGGGGGAAAGGACAGTGTATCTAACACACTGTGACACCCAGTCCCTAAGGGGGAAAGGACAGTGTATCTAACACACTGTGACACCCAGTCCCAGAGGGGGAAAGGACAGTGTATCTAACACACTGTGACACCCACTCCCAGAGAGGGAAAGGACAGTGTATCTAACACACTGTGACACCCGGTCCCAGAGGGGGAATGGACTGTGTATCTAACACACTGTGACACCCAGTCCCAGAGGGGGAAAGGACAGTGTATCTAACACACTGTGACACCCGGTCCCAGAGGGGGAAAGGACAGTGTATCTAACACACTGTGACACCCAATCCCAGAGGGGGAAAGGATAGTGTATCTAACACAATGTGACACCCGGTCCCGGAGGAGGAAAGGACAGTGTATCTAACACAATGTGACACCCGGTCTCAGAGGGGGAAAGGACAGTGTATCTAACACACTGTGACACCCAGTCCCAGAGGAGGAAAGGACAGTGTATCTAACACACTGTGACACCCTGTCCCAGAGGGGGAAAGGACAGTGTATCTAACACACTGTGACACCCGGTCCCAGAGGAGGAAAGGACAGTGTACCTAACACACTGTGACACCCGGTCCCAAAGGGGGAAAGGACAGTGTATCTAACAGACTGTGACACCCTGTCTCAGAGGGGGAAAGGTCAGTGTATCTAACACACTGTGACACCCGGTCCCAAAGGGGGAAAGGACAGTGTATCTGACACACTGTGACACCCAGTCCCAAAGGGGGAAAGGACAGTGTATCTAACAGACTGTGACACCCTGTCTCAGAGGGGGAAAGGACAGTGTATCTAACACACTGTGACACACAGTCCCAAAGGGGGAAAGGACAGTGTATCTAACAGACTGTGACACCCTGTCCAAGAGGGGGAAGGGACGGTGTATCTAACACACTGTGACACCCAGTCCCAGAGGGGGAATGGACAGTGTATCTCACACACTGTGACACCCTGTCCCAGAGTGAGAAAGGACAGTGTATCTAACACACTGTGACACCCGGTCCCAGAGGAGGAAAGGAAAGTGTATCTAACACACTGTGACACCCAGTCCCAGAGGGCGAAAGGACAGTGTATCTAACACACTGTGACACCCTGTCCCAGCGGAGGAAAGGAAAGTGTATCTAACACACTGTGACACCCGGTCCCAGAGGGGGAAGGGACAGTGTATCTAACACACTGTGACACCCGGTCCCAGAGGGGGAAAGGACAGTGTATCTAACACACTGTGACACCCGGTCCCAGAGGGGGAAAGGACAGTGTATCTAACACACTGTGACACCCGGTCCCAGAGGGGGAAAGGACAGTGTATCTAACACACTGTGACACCCGGTTCCAGAGGGGGAAGGGACAGTGTATCTCACACACTGTGACACCCTGTCCCAGAGGAGGAAAGGAAAGTGTATCTAACACACTGTGACACCCGGTCCCAGAGGGGGAAAGGACAGTGTATCTAACACACTGTGACAGGCAGTCCCAGAGGGAGAAAGGACAGTGTATCTAACACACTGTGACACCCGGTGCCAGAGGGGGAAAGGACAGTGTATCTAACACACTGTGACACCCGGTCCCAGAGGGGGAAAGGACAGTGTATCTAACACACTGTGACACCCGGTCACAGAGGGGGAAAGGACAGTGTATCTAACACACTGTGACAGCCAGTCCCAGAGGGAGAAAGGACAGTGTATCTGACACACTGTAACACCCGGTCCCAGAGGGGGAAAGGACAGTGTATCTAACACACTGTGACACCCGGTCCCAGGGGGGGAAAGGACAGTGTATCTAACACACTGTGACACCCAGTCCCAGAGGGGGAAAGGACAGTGTATCTAACACACTGTGACACCCGGTCCCAGAGAGGGAAAGGACAGTATATCTAACACACTGTGACACCCAGTCCCAGAGGGGGACAGGACAGTGTATCTAACACACTGTGACACCCAGTCCCAGAGGGGGAAAGGACAGTGTATCTGACAGACTGTGACACCCTGTCCCAGAGGGGGAAGGGACAGTGTATCTCACACACTGTGACACCCTGTCCCAGAGGAGGAAAGGAAAGTGTATCTAACACACTGTGACACCCGGTTCCAGAGGGGGAAGGGACAGTGTATCTCACACACTGTGACACCCGGTCCCAGAGGGGGAAAGGACAATGTATCTAACACACTGTGACACCCTGTCCCAGAGGAGGAAAGGAAAGTGTATCTAACACACTGTGACACCCGGTTCCAGAGGGGGAAGGGACAGTGTATCTAACACACTGTGACACCCAGTCCCAGAGGGGGAAAGGACAGTGTATCTCACACACTGTGACACCCTGTCCCAGAGGAGGAAAGGACAGTGTATCTAACACACTGTGACACCCTGTCCCAGAGGAGGAAAGGAAAGTGTATCTAACACACTGTGACACCCGGTCCCAGAGGGGGAAGGGACAGTGTATCTAACACACTGTGACACCCAGTCCCTAAGGGGGAAAGGACAGTGTATCTAACACTGTGACACCCGGTCCCAGAGGGGGAAGGGACAGTGTATCTAACACACTGTGATACCCAGTCCCAGAGGGGGAAAGGACAGTGTATCTAACACACTGTGACACCCAGTCCCTAAGGGGGAAAGGACAGTGTATCTAACACACTGTGACACCCAGTCCCAGAGGGGGAAAGGACAGTGTATCTAACACACTGTGACACCCACTCCCAGAGAGGGAAAGGACAGTGTATCTAACACACTGTGACACCCGGTCCCAGAGGGGGAATGGACAGTGTATCTAACACACTGTGACAGCCAGTCACAGAGGGAGAAAGGACAGTGTATCTGACACACTGTAACACCCGGTCCCAAAGGGGGAAAGGACAGTGTATCTAACACACTGTGACACCCGGTCCCAGGGGGGGAAAGGACAGTGTATCTAACACACTGTGACACCCAGTCCCAGAGGGGGAAAGGACAGTGTATCTAACACACTGTGACACCCGGTCCCAGAGAGGGAAAGGACAGTGTATCTAACACACTGTGACACCCAGTCCCAGAGGGGGACAGGACAGTGTATCTGACACACTGTGACACCCGGTCCCAGAGGGGGAAAGGACAGTGTATCTAACACACTGTGACACCCAGCCCCAGAGGGGGAAAGGACAGTGTATCTAACACACTGTGACACCCAGTCCCAGAGGGGGAAAGGACAGTGTATCTAACACACTGTGACACCCAGTCCCAGAGGGGGAAAGGACAGTGTATCTAACACACTGTGACACCCGGTCCCAGAGGGGGAAAGGACAGTGTATCTAACACACTGTGACACCCAGTCCCAGAGGGGGAAAGGACAGTGTATCTAACACACTGTGACACCCAGTCCCAGAGGGGGAAAGGACAGTGTATCTAACACACTGTGACACGCAGCCCCAGAGGGGGAAAGGACAGTGTATCTAACACACTGTGACACCCGGTCCCAGACGGGGAAAGGACAGTGTATCTAACACACTGTGACACCCAGTCCCAGAGGGGGAAAGGACAGTGTATCTAACACACTGTGACACCCAGTCCCAGAGGGGGAAAGGACAGTGTATCTAACACACTGTGACACCCAGTCCCAGAGGGGGAAAGGACAGTGTATCTAACACACTGTGACACCCAGTCCCAGAGGGGGAAAGGACAGTGTATCTAACACACTGTGACACCCAGTCCCAGAGGGGGAAAGGACAGTGTATCTAACACACTGTGACACGCAGTCCCAGAGGGGGAAAGGGCAGTGTATCTAACACACTGTGACACTGTCCCAGAGGGGGAAAGGGCAGTGTATCTAACACACTGTGACACCCGGTCCCAGAGGGGGAAAGGACAGTGTATCTAACACACTGTGACACCCAGTCCCAGAGGGGGAAAGGACAGTGTATCTAACACACTGTGACACCCAGTCCCAGAGGGGGAAAGGACAGTGTATCTAACACACTGTGACACGCAGCCCCAGAGGGGGAAAGGACAGTGTATCTAACACCCTGTGACACCCGGTCCCAGACGGGGAAAGGACAGTGTATCTAACACACTGTGACACCCAGTCCCAGAGGGGGAAAGGACAGTGTATCTAACACACTGTGACACCCAGTCCCAGAGGGGGAAAGGACAGTGTATCTAACACACTGTGACACCCAGTCCCAGAGGGGGAAAGGACAGTGTATCTAACACACTGTGACACCCAGTCCCAGAGGGGGAAAGGACAGTGTATCTAACACACTGTGACACCCAGTCCCAGAGGGGGAAAGGACAGTGTATCTAACACACTGTGACACGCAGTCCCAGAGGGGGAAAGGGCAGTGTATCTAACACACTGTGACACTGTCCCAGAGGGGGAAAGGGCAGTGTATCTAACACACTGTGACACCCGGTCGCAGAGTGGGAAAGGACAGTGTATCTAATACACTGTGACACCCGGTCTCAGAGGGAGAAAGGACAGTGTATCTAACACACTGTGATACCCAGTCCCAGAGGGAGAAAAGACAGTGTATCTAACACACTGTGACACTGTCCCAGAGGGGGAATGGGCAGTGTGTCTAACACACTGTGACACTGTCCCAGAGGGGTAAAGGACAGTGTATCTAACATGGTGTTTTATTCATGACAGGTGGAGGAAATGGACCCATCCAATGTTACCCTTGATCGAACGTACAATCTCTCGGTGTGGTTAGCGAAAGAGGCATCCTCCCTCCTCGAGGTGTACGTAAGTACCAGGCCTTCTCAATATGACAATTAATTACAGTCTCTTACTGTCATTGCTCCTCTCGTTATGTTCTGTAGTGTGTGGTGATGTGCATCAATGTAAATGCATGTAGGCTAGCTAGACACTAGAGGGAGCACCAGAGACATCACACACACAACCAATAGATCAGTTAGATAGGACACGACCAATGGACATTCACGATGCACACGTAGGTGACACGACCACATTACACCAACCCATATATAAAGGACACCACACACATGATTTGCCTCTTTCCAGTGGAGACAGTCAGTGAGTACAGACACAGTTGATTCAATATCACTCCCACCACGTGGATTGCAGCAACTGGTTAGTCAGTCTGGGTAGCTATGGTAGGATTAGCAGGAGTGTCGAACCCGAGTAATAGAAGTGTTAATAGTTTAATAAACGCGTTGAAGTTATCTCCACGTCTGAACCTTCCTTTGTCAAGTGCACCACAAGGAAGCCGCTTATGTTACACCTACAACATAACAAATCATAATGGTCTCTAAGTTTTGAATCTGTTGCCCTGTGTGTGCGTGTGAGAGCCCCTCTGCTTACTCCCAGTGTAGGAAAAGCCCAGGCTTCGTTTTGGGACAAGTGTTCAGTTAACCGATCTCACACCTGGTTTGGGCAATGCCCAGGCTTCATTTCGGGCCTCGTGCTTAGTTAACCATTGAGAAGGAAAGAACAGTTGGGACCAGTATTATTATTTCCCAAATTTGCTGTTATTTCCTTCTGGCTAATCTCACTCCCAGTGTGGACAAGGCCCAGGCTTCATTTTGGACCTACTGCTCTGTTAGCTAATCTTACTCCAAATGTGAGTGTTGTGTTCTCTATTTTGCTTTACCTGGATGGCTTGGATGTGTAATGTTGAGTAAAGAATGAAAGCTTTGTTAATGAACAAAACTGTAAATATATTGCACTACTAAGATTCATTCACATTGCTAAAGTAGAAGGTCTCTATATTGAACTATGCTATCTCTAACTGCAGAATTCTCAAGTACACAACTGCTCTCTCTCTAGCTAATGCCTCATTCCTGCTGCTGCCCCCTTCATCTGTCTGTCTGTATCTTCTGACCCACAAGCCTCTGCGTCATCCCTTGTATACTCATAGGACTAGCCCCTTCTAATGGCTGTCTCCATGCATTTCATTTACCCTTGCATTGCCTTCATGTACGATAACACCACAGTGGGTAAGGCCCGTAGCTTCTTTTTGGGCCTAGTGCTCAATTAATCCATCCAATTTCCAGCCTTAGAAAAGCCAAGGCTTTGCTTTGGGCCTCATGTTCAGTTAGCCAGTGAGGGATTTGAATACTTCCTCCATTCCTCCATAACCCCCCCCCCCCCCCCCGCCCTCCTCCCCCCCCCCCCCCCCTCCCACTCCCACCCTCACACACACACTGAACAGGCTCCATTCTCATAATGGGATCTATGCGATGCTATGCTGCAAATTTACACTGTGATTGCACTCTGATCTCTTCGATCTTCTGTATGTTACCCAGAAAGTGAGTACTCACCCTCTCTCTGTATCCTCTTCCCACCTTCTGCAGAGTGATTTGCAGGGCTTCAGTGACCCACCGCCTGGTCTTCCTGCCTCCGAGCTACAGCTTCCTGTTGCCCCCAACGAGGACTGGGACCACGCACGCCGCCTTAGCCATCGCCGTGCCGCCTGCCTCCACCTGGCTGACCGTCTACGCCAGGTGCTGGATGAGCAGCGGGAGCTGAATGAAACACGGCACCACCTCCACCAGCAGCTGCAGTTCGCTATCACTGGCCTCGAGGGCCTAGTCGCCAACCTGGGCCTCATCCTGTCCTCGCTCGGCTCACCGGCCCAGGGTGGTGGAGCGGCAGAGGGTGGGGAAGAGGAGGATGGAGGGGACCACGGATCCCCCAGCCCAACCCCGGGAATGATGCACTGGGAGGCCAAGGTCAAGGGTTACCACATCATTGCCCATTACAGCAACTGGATCAGCAGAATGGCGGAGGATCTGGAGAGGCTGAAAGACAACCTGGAGCCTGAGGCCTAGCTCAGAGTCATCAACGTGAACAATAGTAATGGCAGGAAAAACGGCCAACGGCCTCAGGCCTAGCACTCAATTACCAGTAGGAATGGTTGGCAAGGGTATAAAACTGGCCAAAAGCCTGAGGTCTAGCTCATACTCATCAATGTAAATAATTGGATTGGCGGGAGAAATGGTCAAATGTCTCAGGCCTAGCACGTAATTACTAATAGGAACAGCTGACAATTGCAAAAAAACAGACCAAAAGCCTGAGGTCTAGTTCATTAATTTAAACAATCGAAATAGCAGGAAAAATGGCCAAAGGCCTCAGGCCTCACCTTTAATTAGCAATAGGAATTGTTGGCGATGGCAAAAAACTGGCTAAAATCCTGAAGCCTAGCTTATAGCCAACAATTTAAAAATTGGAATAGTGGGAAAAATGGCAAAAGGTCTCGGACCTAGCACTTAATTACCAATAGGAACAATTGCCGATGTTCAAAGTTGGCCAGCTAAACCTCGAACTTCACACTTAATTATAAATAAAAGTACACTGGAAGGGCTGAAAGAGAGCTAAACATCTGTAGGCCCAGCCACTTTAAATCTAGGCCAAGGTCGGGGCCCTTCCTGCCCAATGCCCCATCCCCAATGAAGAGGCTAAGGCATGTCATTGGTCACAATGACAAGGAAAACAGTGAGTGGAGGGTAGTCAGGACTGGGTGGGAGCAGGAAGTTAGATTGCCGGATGTCCCAGCGAAGCCACAAGATTGGTTGAAGCCTGAGGCCTTGCTCTCAGAAGTGGTTAAAAAAAGGTAGGCCAAGAGTGGAGCCTGAGGGTGGCAGTGGGTGAGGAGGGCACATAACCAGTGGATGTGGTTTATTTGGACTTTCATAAGGCTTTCAACAATGTCCCACATAAGAGATGAGTGTGTAAAATTAAAGCCCAAGGAATTAAGGCTAGTGTATTGAGATGGATAGAAAACCGGTTGGCAGACAGGAAACAAAGAGTAGGAATTAACAGGTCTTTTTCAAATTGACAGGCAGTGACCAGCGAGGTACCACAGGGATCAGTGCTGGGACCCCGGTTATTCACAATACATGTGAATTATTTGGACGGGGGAATGAAATGTAATATCTCCAAACTTGCAGATGACACCAAGTTGGGTGGGAGGGTGAGCTGTGAGGAGGATACATAGATTTTTCAGTGTGATTTGGACAAGTTGAGTGAGTGGGGAAATGAATGGCAGATGAAGTACAATATGGGTAAATGTGAGGTTATCCACTTGTGGCAAAAACGGGAAGGCAGATTATTATCTGGATGGCTATAGATCGAGAGAGATGAGTGTGTAACGAGACCTGGGTGTCCTTGTACATCAGTCACTGAAGGTAAGCACGCAGGTACAGCAGGCGGTAAAGAAGGTTGATGGTATGTTGGCCTCCAAGCCGAAAGGATTCGAGTACAGGAGCAGGGATGTGTTGCTGCAATTGTACAGGGCCTTGGTGAGGCCACACTTGGAGTATTGTGGGCAGTTTTGGTCTCCTTCTCTGAGAAAGTATGTTCTTGCTCTCGAGGAAGTGCAGCGAAGGTTCACCAGGCTGATTCCAGGGATGGTGGGACTGACATACGAGGAGAGATTGACTGTATGTTTTCAAGAAGCAGTTAGATATAGCAGCTGGGGTGAAGGGGATCAAAGGATATGGGGGGAAAGTGGGATTAGGCTACTGAGTTGGATGATCAGCCATGTTCATAATGAATAGCAGAGCAGGCTCGAAGGGCCGAATGGACCCTCCTGCTCCTATTTCCTGTGTTTCTAAGAAGGAAGATCTTCAGTCGGGAGAAAAAGGTTAATTTATTTGGTGAGGTTGGGGAAGGGTGCGGAAGAGATTCACTGAAAGGCTTCCACGGACTTTAGGAACTGGGATTGTGCTCACTGGAGCAGGGATGGAGTTATTATTACAAAGGGTTTAGTTGCAATAAGAATGAGAAGATGTTAAGAATGGACGAGGAATTCCTGACTTTATCAACAGAAAAACAGTACAAAGGGGCTGGCGGATGTTACAGAGATAGGGAGGGTTGTAGGGGCTGGAGGAGGTTACAGAGATAGGGAGGGTTGTAGGGGCTGGCGGATGTTACAGAGATAGGGAGGGTTGTAGGGGCTGGAGGAGGTTACAGAGATAGGGAGGGTTGTAGGGGCTGGAGGAGGTGACAGAGATAGGGAGGGTTGTAGGGGCTGGAGGAGGTTACAGAGATAGGGAGGGTTGTAGGGGCTGGAGGAGGTTACAGAGATAGGGAGGGTTGTAGGGGCTGGAGGAGGTTACTGAGATAGGGAGGGTTGTTGGGGCTGGCGGATGTGACAGAGATAGGGCGGGTTGTAAGGGCTGGAGGAGGTTACAGAGATAGGGAGGGTTGTATGGGCTGGCGGAGGTTACAGAGATAGGGAGAGTTGTAGGGGCTGGAGGAGGGTACAGAGATAGGGAGGGTTGTTGGGGCTGGAGGAGGTGACAGAGATAGGGAGGGTTGTAGGGGCTGGAGGAGGTTACAGAGATAGGGAGGGTTGTAGGGGCTGGAGGAGGTTACAGAGATAGGGAGGGTTGTAGGGGCTGGAGGAGGTTACAGAGATAGGGAGGGTTGTTGGGGCTGGCGGATGTTACAGAGATAGGGAGGGTTGTAGGGGCTGGAGGAGGTTACAGAGATAGGGAGGGTTGTTGGGGCTGGCGGATGTTACAGAGATAGGGAGGGTTGTAGGGGCTGGAGGAGGTTACAGAGATAGGGAGGGTTGTAGGGGCTGGAGGAGGTTACAGAGATAGGGTGGGTTGTAGGGGCTGGAGGAGGTTACAGAGATAGGGAGGGTTGTTGGGGCTGGCGGATGTGACAGAGATAGAGCGGGTTGTAAGGGCTGGAGGAGGTTACAGAGATAGGGAGGGTTGTATGGGCTGGCGGAGGTTACAGAGATACGGAGTGTTGTAGGGGCTGGAGGAGGGTACAGAGATAGGGAGGGTTGTTGGGGCTGGAGGAGGTGACAGAGATAGGGAGGGTTGTAGGGGCTGGAGGAGGTTACAGAGATAGGGATGGTTGTAGGGGCTGGAGGAGGTGACAGAGATAGGGAGGGTTGTAGGGGCTGGAGGAGGTTACAGAGATAGGGAGGGTTGTAGGGGCTGGCGGAGGTTACAGAGATAGGGAGGGTTGTATGGGCTGGAGGAGGTTACAGAGATAGGGAGGGTTGTATGGGCTGGAGGAGGTTACAGAGATAGGGAGGGTTGTAGGGGGCTGGAGGTGGTTACAGAGATAGGGAGGGTTGTAGGGGCTGGAGGAGGTTACAGAGATAGGGAGACTTGTAGGGGCTGGCGGAGGATACAGAGGTAGGGAGGGTTGTATGGGCTGGAGGAGGTTACAGAGATAGGGAGGGTTGTAGGGGGCTGGAGGTGGTTACAGAGATAGGGAGGGTTGTAGGGGCTGGAGGAGGTTACAGAGATAGGGAGGGTTGTATGGGCTGGAGGAGGTTACTGAGATAGGGAGAGTTGTAGGGGCTGGAGGAGGTTACAGAGATAGGGAGGGTTGTATGGGCTGGAGGAGGTTACTGAGATAGGGAGAGTTGTAGGGGCTGGAGGAGGTTACAGAGATAGGGAGGGTTGTATGGGCTGGAGGAGGTTACTGAGATAGGGAGAGTTGTAGGGGCTGGAGGAGGTTACAGCGATAGGGAGTGTTGTAGGGGCTGGAGGAGGTTACAGAGATAGGGAGGGTTGTAGGGGCTGGAGGAGGTTACAGAGATAGGGAGGGTTGTAGGGACTGGAGGAGGATACAGAGATAGGGAGGGTTGTAGGGGCTGGAGGAGGTTACAGAGATAGGGAGGGTTGTGGGGCTGGAGGAGGTTACAGAGATAGGGAGGGTTGTAGGGGCTGGAGGAGGTTACAGAGATAGGGAGGGTTGTGGGGCTGGAGGAGGTTACAGAGATAGGGAGGGTTGTAGGGGCTGGAGGAGGTTACAGAGATAGGGAGGGTTGTAGGGGCTGGAGGAGGTTACAGAGATAGGGAGGGTTGTAGGGACTGGAGGACGTTACAGAGATAGGGTTGTAGAGGCTGGAGGAGGTTACAGAGATAGGGAGGGTTGTAGGGGCTGGAGGACGTTACAGAGATAGGGTTGTAGAGGCTGGAGGAGGTTACAGAGATAGGGAGGGTTGTAGGGGCTGGCGGAGGTTACAGAGATAGGGAGGGTTATGGGGCTGGAGGAGGTTACAGAGATAGGGAGGGTTGTAGGGGCTGGAGGAGATTACAGAGATAGGGAGGGTTGTAGGGGCTGGAGGAGGTTACAGGGATAGGGAGGGTTGTAGGGGCTGGAGGAGGTTACAGAGATAGGGAGGGTTGTAGGGGCTGGAGGAGGTTACAGGGATAGGGAGGGTTGTAGGGGTTGGCGGAGGTTACAGAGATAGGGAGGGTTGTAGGTGCTGGAGGAGGTTACAGAGATAGGGAGGGTTGTAGGGGCTGGAGGAGGTTACAGAGATAGGGAGGGTTGTAGGGACTGGAGGACGTTACAGAGATAGGGTTGTAGAGGCTGGAGGAGGTTACAGAGATAGGGAGGGTTGTAGGGGCTGGAGGACGTTACAGAGATAGGGTTGTAGAGGCTGGAGGAGGTTACAGAGATAGGGAGGGGTGTAGGGGCTGGAGGAGGTTACAGAGATAGGGAGGGTTGTATGGGCTGGCGGAGGTTACAGAGATAGGGAGTGTTGTAGGGGCTGGAGGAGGTTACAGAGATAGGGAGGGTTGTAGGGGCTGGAGGAGGTTACAGAGATACGGAGTGTTGTATGGGCTGGAGGAGGTTACAGAGATAGGGAGGGTTGTAGGGGCTGGAGGAGGTTACAGAGATAGGGAGGGTTGTAGGGACTGGAGGGTGTTACAGAGATAGGGTTGTAGAGGCTGGCAGAGGTCACAGAGATAGGGAGGGTTGTAGGGACTGGAGGACGTTACAGAGATAGGGAGGGTTGTAGGGGCTGGAGGAGGTTACAGAGATAGGGAGGGTTGTATGGGCTGGCGGAGGTTACAGAGATAGGGAGGTTTGTATGGGCTGGCGGAGGTTACAGAGATAGGGAGGGTTGTAGGGGGCTGGAGGAGGTTACAGAGATAGTGAGGGTTGTATTGGCTGGCGGAGGTTACAGAGATAGGGAGGGTTGTAGGGGCTGGAGGAGGTTACAGAGATAGGGAGGGTTGTTGGGGCTGGAGGAGGTTACAGCGATAGGGAGGGTGTCGGGGCTGGAGGAGGTTACAGAGATAGGGAGGGTTGTAGGGGCTGGAGGAGGCTACAGAGATAGCGAGGGTTGTAGTGGCTAAGGAGGTTACAGAGATAGGGAGGGTTGTATGGGCTGGCGGAGGTTACAGAGATAGGGAGAGTTGTAGGGGCTGGAGGAGGTTACAGAGATAGGGAGGGTTGCAGGGACTGGAAGAGGTTACAGTGATAGGGAGGGTTGTAGGGGCTGGAGGAGGTTACAGAGCTAGGGAGGGTTGTGGGGGCTGGAGGAGGTTACAGAGCTAGGGAGGGTTGTGGGGGCTGGAGGAGGTTACAGAGATAGGGAGGGTTGTAGGGGCTGGAGGAGGTTACAGAGATAGGGAGGGTTATAGGGGCTGGAGATGGTTACAGAGATAGGGAGGATTGTAGGGGCTGGAGGAGGTTACAGGGATAGGGAGAGTTGTAGGGGCTGGAGGAGGTTACAGAGATAGGGAGAGTTGTAGGGGCTGGAGGAGGTTACAGGGATAGGGAGAGTTGTAGGGGCTGGAGGAGGTTACAGAGATAGGGAGAGTTGTAGGGGCTGGAGGAGGTTACAGAGATAGGGAGGGTTGTAGGGGCTGGAGGAGGTTACAGAGATAGGGAGAGTTGTAGAGGCTGGAGGAGGTTACAGAGATAGGGAGGGTTGTAGGGGCTGGAGGAGGTTACAGAGATAGGGAGGGTTGTAGGGGCTGGAGGAGGTTACAGAGATAGGGAGGGTTGTATGGGCTGGCGAAGGTTACAGAGATACGGAGTAATTGTTGGGCCCATAGGAGGATTTGAAAGCAAAGATGAGAATTTTAAACTCGAGGTGTTACTGGAGTGGGAGGGAGTAGAGGTCAGCAAGAGCAGAGCTTATCTTTATTGAAACATTACACTCAGCCCCAGAAGGGGTCTTGTGTCAGTTTTGGGCCTCCGCATTTTAGGAGGACACCGTGGCCCCTCGGAGAGGGTGCGGAGGTTGTTATCCTGGAACGCATCCCGGGGATGTAGTTGTTGCGGAGAGAGTGGAGGAGCTGGGATGGTTCTCCTGGGAGCAGGGAAGGTTCAGGGGGAGATTGAATCGAGGCGTTTGGGAATCAGGAAGGGTCTCTGAGGGAGTCAATGAGGAGAAACTGTTCACAGTGACGGGAGTGTCGGGGAAACCTGAGGAACACAGGTGATTGGGTGGGGGGAGGAAACGGGGGGGGGGGGGGGGGGGGCGGGGGAGGGAGATGAGTTTGGACACAGCAAGTTGTTGTGATCTGGAAGGTTCTGCCTGAAAGAGCGGTGGAAGCAGATTCAATAAATCATAGAATTTACAGTGCAGAAGGAGGCCATTCGGCCCATCGACTCTGCACCGGCTGTTGGAAAAAGCACCCTACCCAAGGTCAACACCTCCACCCTATCCCCATAACCCAGTAACCCCACCCAACACTAAGGGCAATTTTGGACACTAAGGGCAATTTATCATGGCCAATCCACCTAACCTGCACATCTTTGGACTGTGGGTGGAAACCGGAGCACCCGGAGGAAACCCACGCACACACGGGGAGAACGTGCAGACTCCGCGCAGACAGTGACCCAAGCCGGAATCGAGCCTGGGACCCTGGAGCTGTGAAGCAATTGTGTTATCCACAATGCTACCGTGCTGCCCCTCCAGAAAATGCTCCAAATGGAGAGTTGAATAAATACTTGAAGGGGGAAAATTCATCGGATGATGATGGGGGGGGGAGAGCGAGGAGGGCGGGGTGGTGGATCAATTAGACAGCTCCACCAGAGAGAGCACAGAAGGCTCCCCTTCCCTTCTGTGTCAGCCAGCCAATCCAGAATTCTCTGTTTCCCGCTGACAAGGGATCCAGCAAGGTGTCCCCGCATTGGCAAACAGGGAGAGGGTCTGATAGGCCCCGGACCGCAACATGGTGAGGGTGTCTGACCCGTGCTCCCTTCAAAACCACCCCCTTTCCCCCTCAACCCCTGACATACACGCGCAGGAAACAGGCAGGCTCCATCCCGGGCCTGGAGCAGGATTTTACCAGGATGAGCCCCGAGGTTCAAACCGGCTGCCATGCACTCTGCAGTCGATCAGCCAGCCCGCCGTCGACCGGCATGATCATGGCAGCAGAGAAAATAGAAATCGATAATTGTGTCAACATTTCAACGCGGATTGTCTCTTTCAGAATATCCACTCCTGTCTTTCTACCCCGCCCTCACCCTCTCTAAATCCCCTCCCCCATTTAATTTATTTGCTTCAGGTTAACTTATAGGTGTTAGTATTTATTGAAATGTCAATAAATCATTTGTTTTATTAAGTTGCTGCTGACATTTATTAAAATTCTTGAGGAGTTATAGGCCCCAGGCCTTGCTGGCGGCCATTTTGGTTAGCTGTTGCTCCCCCTTTCCCCCCCCCCCAAATAAAATTACGGCCATTGAGGGGGGGAGGGGTGGGGTATGAAGCAGAAGCTACAGTTATCGGCCCTTTGAGGTGCCAGTCGGTGAACCTTCACGTCACGCAAGCGGAGAAGGAGGAGGAGTTTGACAAGCTCTTTGCGCTGCCCTTTGACCTCTGGCAGCCACCATTTTGACGGCCTGATCTTTCAATCTCTCTTTTTCATCCCTCCTCACAGGCCCCCGTCGAATCCTTCGATCATCTGAAACCCCCTCGATCAGGTCACCCTTTAATCTTCAAACGGGGCTGCGAGCCCAGCCTGTCCTCGGAATTCGACCCCTCTTAGCCTCAGGATCGTCCTGGGGAATCTACATTACTCCCCCTGCCCCTGTCTCGCTCCCTCCCTCCTGAGGTGCCAGGCCACCAGACAGAATGTAGTTGACTCTCGCTGGGGGGGGCTGAGAGTTTTCTACAGTCTGTTGGGTGTCAGCCAGTTGTGTCCCTCAGGCAGCCCCTTGGCCAGTTTTGTGCGAGCGAGAGAGACTGTGCGTATGTGTGCGTGTGGAGGGGAGGTGGGGGTTGGTGGGAATGTGTCACCGAGGGAGAGGCACAGCTCTCTCCCTGGAATTTTCCCACAGTTAGGAATGACTGAGTCAGACTGTTCACTGACTGACCACACTGGCCATGCTATTGCCGAATCTGTCTGTCTCTCTGTCTACCTGCTTGTGACTGACTCTCTCTCTCTGTCTCTCTCTCCTTCTCTCAGTCTCCCTCTCTCAGTCCCCTCTTGCTCTCTCGCTCTGCCTTTCCCCTGCTCTCTCTCTCTCTCTCTCACTCCACCGCTATCTCTTTCTCTTTAGCTGCCTCTCCCTTTCTCTCTCTCTGTTTCTCTCCATCTCTCTCTGTGTCATTCTCTGTCTCTCTCTTTCTCTGAGCCTCTCCGCCTTTATCTCTCTGACTCACTATCTGCCTCTCCATTCTGTCTCTCTCTTTCCATTTATTAAAATAAATTTAGAGTACCCAATCATTGTTTTCCAATTAAGGGGCAATTTAGCGAGGCCAATCCACCTCACCTGCACATCTTTGGGTGGTGGGGGTGAAACCCATGCAGACACTGGGAGAATGTGCAAACTCCACACGGACAATGACCCAGAGCCGGGATCAAACGCGGGTCCTCGCCGCCGTGAGGCAGCAGTGCTAACCACTGCCACCGTACCACCCTTACCTCCCTTTCTCTCTATCTCTCCCTCCCTCCCCCTCTCTCTTCTTGTCTCTCTCTTTCTCTCCTCTGTTTCTAATAATGTTCTCTCTCTCCTCCTTTCCATCTCTCCCCACGGGCGGGATTCTCTGGTCCTCCAGCCGCGTGCTTTTCAGTCGGGCGCTGTCGGCTGGCTGTGGAATTCTATCTTCCCGATGTTTGTTGATGGGATTTCCCAGTGTGACCACCTCACGGTGCCGGGACAGCTGCTGCAGAATCCCCAAAACCAGAGAATTCCACCCTGTATATTTCCATCTGTGTCTCACTATCCATCCATCCATGCATCCATCCATCAATCCATCCATCCATCCATCCATCTCTCACTATTTATATCACTCACGTCCCTTTTGCACCTCTCCATATCGCTCTCTCGATCCTTATCCCTACCAACCTCTCTGTCTCTAGCAATGTCCCTAAACTATATCATTGACTGTCTGACTCTATCTTTCGCTTTCTCTCCCTCTCTCTCTCTCTCCCTGTCTCTCTCTACAGTGAATGGTAGAACCCTCAAGAGTATTGAAAGTCAGAGAGATCTAGGAGTACAGGTCCACAGGTCACTGAAAGGGGCAACACAGGTGGAGAAAGTAGTCAAGAAGGCATACGGCATGCTGGCCTTCATTGGCCGGGGCATTGAGTATAAGAATTGGCAAGTCATGTTGCAGCTGTATAGAACCTTAGTTAGGCCACACTTGGAGTATAGTGTTCAATTCTGGTCGCCACACTACCAGAAGGATGTGGAGGCTTTAGAGAGGGTGCAGAAGAGATTTAGCAGGATGTCGCCTGGTATGGAGGGCATTAGCTATGAGGAGCGGTTGAATAAACCCGGTTTGTTCTCACTGGAACGACGGAGGTTGAGGGGCGACCTGATCGAGGTCTACAAAATTATGAGGGGCATAGACAGAGTGGATAGTCAGAGGCTTTTCCCCGGGGTAGAGGGGTCAATTACTAGGGGGCATAGGTTTAAGGTGCGAGGGGCAAGGTTTAGAGGAGATGTACGAGGCAAGTTTTTTACGCAGAGGGTAGTGGGTGCCTGGAACTCGCTGCCGGAGGAGGTGGTGGAAGCAGGGACGATACTGACGTTTAAGGGGTGTGATGAATGATATCTGTATACATATGTACCTTTAATGCGTAGGCCCCCTTTAAGACCAGGTTTGGAACCCTGGGGGACTCCGCCCCCAGGAAGCTGTATATAAGGTTACGTTCAGTAGGCAGCGTGCAGTGAGCACACTTCTCAGCAGCTGTCTGGTTCTCTGGTTATTAAAGCCTTTGTATTATCGAACTCCTCTCCTGAATCGTAATTGAGGGTATCTCAAGGGGCATCTTGACAAATACATGAATAGGATGGGAATAGAGTGATACGGACCCAGGAAGTGTAGAAGATTGTAGTTTAGTCGGGCAGTATGGTCGGCACGGGCTTGGAGGGTCGAAGGGCCTGTTCCTGTGCTGTACTTTTCTTTGTTCTTTGTTCTTTGTTCACTCTTTGCCTCTCTGTGTTTCTCTTTCCCTTTCTCTCTCTCTCTCCCTCTGTCCCTCTCTGTCTCCTTTTACTCTCTCTTTATCTCCTCCACTCCTCTCTCTCTCTCTGGACGCGATCCGACCAAAGGAAATCAGAGTCCATTCTGGGTGGGGCTAGCCCTATCTAACAACACTCAGTGCCCCGATATTCCGACTTCCCGACTTGACCCCCGGACCCCTCCCTCAGCCCCAACTCACCAGTTGAGGGTCCTGAGGCAACCTCACCCCCGCACCCCACCATATTCCAGCATGGAAGCCCCAGACCCGAACACCAGTGCAGGCAAAATGGCAACTTGGCATCTTTGGCACTGCCAGCTTGGCACCCAGGTGGCACTGTCAGGGTGCCAGGCTGATGGTGCCAAGGTGCCCGGGTGGCACTGTCAGGGTGCCAGGCTGATGGAGCCAAGGTGCCCGGGTGGCACTGTCAGGGTGCCAGGCTGACGGTGCCAATGTGGTCCGGCTGGGGTCTCCTCGGCGAGTCCGATAGATGCCGAGTTGCGTTTGATCTCTCTCTTTCCCTGCCTCTCCCTCCCTTCCCTTCTCTCCATCTCTCTATCTATCTCCATTTCTCTCTGTCTCGCTCTCTCTCTCTCTCTGTTGCAGCCCACAAGTCCCTTATGGGCTGGGAAAAATTAACTTCCACCGTGAACCTTGTAGAATACGAGCTCCCCCATTAAGGGGGCAGGGGATTACTGAACAATGTATAGTTGTTGTACATATAAAACTGGCCAGTTAGACACCGGCAAGGCAGACCCAGCTGTGATACACCATGTGATGTAATAATAGTGATTGTAATAAACTAAGTTTCTTTGAACTGCTCAGAGTGGTCTGCTTCGTGTCCTTACAAAACTCTTCTATCGCTCTGTCTGAATCTCTGTCCATCCCTCCGCCTGCCCCATTCCTGGTTTCACCTGCTCTTGCGTTCAGCTCCATTGCCCCTTGCACAGGCTCAGAATCTAAGGAATGCAGGAGTGACGAAGCCTAATCCACAGGCCGGAATCACGGGCAATCCCACGCTCCCCCCCGGCGACTCGGGTTACACATCAAATTGTTTAACTAAACTGTTAGTCATTGACCATCAGCCAAGAAACAGAGAACGTCACAGTCTCTGAGCAACAGGAGGTGACCGATTGATGTCACTGGCCTAGTAGTCAGGCTTGGGGCACGAACAAAGGCAGAGTCTGTATTTCTCGCTGAAGCCCCGACGACAGGCCCCACAGGCACTCAACCCAACCCCAAAAAGCAATGCCAATGACGCAGGGCAACAGATAAGGAGAAGGCTGACATCACGATATGGCCTCATTTTCATCCTGTCAGCCACTGCCTTGACCAACCCCGAGCTCCAGGGCAGCAGAATGAGCAATCTCCAACACATTCAGAAAAGAGAGGAAACAAAGAGGAGGCCACTCTGCCCCAATGAAACTGGCCCAATCGCCATTCAGTGTGAATTCACGCTGTCACACGAGGAGCGGGGAGGGTGGGTTTTGGGGGACTAGTGGGGCCACAGTTTGAAAGAGGGTCAGTACTGAGGGAGTGCCACACGGGTGTCGGAGGGTCAGCACTGAGGGAGCGCCACACGGGTGTCGGACGGGGCCAGTACTGAGGGAGCGCCACACAATCAGAGGGTCAGTTCTGAGGGAGCATCGCACTATCGGAGGGTCAGGTCCGAGGGAGCGCCACACAATCAGAGGGTCAGTACTGAGGGAGCACCGCACTGTTGGAGGGTCAGTACTGAGGGAGCATCGGACTGTGCGCAGATGTTTTGAGGCACGAAAGGTTTGAAAGCGCCATGATTCGTCAGTTTTTAATTTTTATTATTGTCACAAGTAGGCTTACATTAACACTACAATGAAGTTACTGTGAAAATCCCCTAGTCCAGCACCTGTTCAGGTACGCAAAGGGAGAATTCAGAATGTCCAAATTACCTGACAGCACGTCTTTCGGGAGGATACCGGAGCACCCGGAGGAAACCCACGCAGACTCGGGGAGGACGTGCGGACTCCGCCCAGGCAGTGACCCAAGGCGGGAATCGAACCTGGGACCCTGGAGCTGTGAAGCAACTGGGCTAACCACTGTGCTACCGTGCCACCCATTTTTGACCGAAGAGTTTCGTACTTGGGGCCTTGCCGCTCTGCGATGGAGGTGCCCATTTCTCCGACCTGGGAGGTTTTTGTGCGTCTGCTCTGCGCTCCCCCCTCAGCCCCGGATACAGAATGTGTACGCAGGCGACACCTGTCTGCGCATACACATTCAGAGACCGAGCTACGAACCATCATCGACACGTTCGCCGGGGTACATGAGAGAATGAACCTCAAACTAAACACCCGGAAAATAAAGGTTCTCTACCAGCCCACTCCTGCCACACAAAACCGCCCCCCCCCCCCCCCCCCCCCCCCCCCCCCCCCCAACCATCAAAATCCACGGTGAACCTTTGGACAATATGGATCATCTCCCATACCTCGGAAACCTCCTCTCGGCGCGATCAGACATTGGTGGCAAGATCCAACATCAATTCCAATGTGCCAGTACGGTCCTCGGGTGCCCGAGGAACAGACTGTTCGAAGGCCGAGACCTCAGACACAGCACCACGCTCATGGTCGACAGGACAGCCGTGGTCCCCGTCCTCCTGTAAGCATCAGAAACATGGACAATGTACAGAAGATAGCTCAAAACCCTGGAGGGGCATCACCTCCGTAAAATCCTGCAGATCCACTGGCCGGATAGGCCAATGTGGGCGTCCTCTCACAGACCAATAACCCCAGTATCGGGGCACTGGTCATACCCGCATGCCCGAAATCAGAATCCCAAAACAAGTTCTCTCCTCCGAGCTCGGCAATGGCAAGCGACCGCCAGGAGGGCAGAGGAAACGCTACAAGGAGGCTCTGAAAGCCTCCCTAAATAAATGCAGCATCCCCCTCGACGCGTGGGAATCGCTTACCTGAGAACGCACACACTGGAGAAGCATCCGTGAAGGCGCCAATCGCCTCGTGATTGTAGGGTGGAGCACGCAGAGGCCCAAGTGTAAACAGCGGAAGGAGAGCGCAGAATCCAGAGCGTCACACCCAATCACCTCATCAAACACCACCTGCTGAACCTGTGGCAGAGTCTGTGGATCCAGGGTTGGACTATTCAGCCACCCCAGAACCCTCCTCCTCGAAGGGGAAACAAGTCACCCTTGACCCTGAGGGACAGGCCAAGAACAAGAAGAGTGTGTGTGTGAGTGTGTGTTTGTGTGTGAGTGTGTGTTTGTGTGGGTGTGGGTGTGTGTTTGTGTGAGTGTGTGTTTGTGTGAGTGTGTGAGTGTGTGTTTGTGTGTGAGTGTGTGTTTGTGTGTGTGTGGGTGTGTGTTTGTGTGAGTGTGTGTTTGTGTGAGTGTGTGTTTGTGTGAGTGTGTGAGTGTGTGTTTGTGTATGACAGCGAGACTGTGGTGTGTGTAAGTGAGCGAGAGTGTGTGTGTGTTAGTGTGTGTATGAATGAGTTTGTGCGTGCCTGGAGGAGAGTGAGAGTGTGTATGAATGTGAGTGTGGGACTTCCGGGTGCGGCGATGACCAGCTAAGTCGCACGTTTCGGCAGCTCCCGGTGTAACGGACTTTTGGGCTCTTAATAAGAGCCCCAACGGCAATTTTAACGGCTAGAAGCACTGTGCGGTAAACCAGAAGGGAATCCCCCCTGGATACGGATGGAAAAAGGAGAGGAAAGTGGCCGGATTGCGGTGGATCCTTTAGAGCAGCGGCAAGGAAGGCAAGCAAAAACCAAGATGGCGTCGGAAGGTGGCAGTTTAACATGGGGCCCTGAACAACAAGAGTTTTTGAAATGCTGCGTGGAAGAACTCAAAAAGGAAATGAAGAAGGAGCTGTTGGCCCCGATATTACAGGCGATCGAAGGGCTAAAGGAGGAGCAAAAGACCCAGGAGCGGGAGCTTCGGGTCGTGAAGGCAAAGGCAGCCGAGAATGAGGACGACATACAGGGCCTGGTGGTGAAGACGGAGATGCACGAGGCACATCAGAAACGATGTGTGGAAAGGCTGGAGGCGCTGGAGAACAACGCAAGGAGGAACACTAAGGATTCTTGGTCTTCCTGAAGGTGCGGAGGGAGCGGATGTCGGGGCATATGTGAGCACGATGCTGCACTCGTTAATGGGAGCGGAGGCCCCGGCGGGTCCGCTGGAGGTGGAGGGAGCATACCGAGTGATGGTGCGAGGACCGAGAGCAGGAGAAATTCCCAGAGCCATAGTGGTGAGATTCCTCCGTTTTAAGGACAGAGAGATGGTCCTTAGATGGGCAAAGAAAACTCGGAGCAGTAAGTGGGAGAACGCGGTGATCCGCGTATACCAAGACTGGAGTGCGGAGGTCACAAAAAGAAGATAAATTTGGAATGCTGCAACCGGCAAGACTGTGGTCACATATCGAGCGAGGCACCACTACTTTGAGACGGCGGATGAGATGTGGACTTTTATCGTGGAAGAAAAATTGGAATGAGCGGGTTATTAAAAAAAAGAACGTTTGAAACAAAGTGGTGGGGCGAGTATGGGGGGCGAAGAAGGGGGGAAAGAGGAGTTTTATGTTATTAATCCTGCGATGTGGTAACTTTTCTCTCTTCCACAGGACGTGGTGGGGGGAGGAAAGGAGGTGGAAGAGATGGGGCGTTGGCCATTGGGGGCGGGGCCAAGGGGGAAGCGCAGGCTCGGTTCCCGCGCTATGATAATCATGGCAGGAATAGGAAGCAGGAAGGAGGGGGCATCGCACGGTGCGAGCCGAGGTCACGGGGGGAAGCCGAGGTCGGCCAGAGTTTGCTGACTTCTGGGAGCAACATGGGGGGCTGTAACTACGCTAGTGGGGGATCTAGCGGGGGGGGGGGGGGGGGAGAGGGGGGAATTATTGGGCTGCTGCTGCTGGGGAGAGGGGGGAGCTGGTATGGGGTGGGATGGGCGGGGGGCACCGCCTGGGGGGGACACAGCTGCGTGGGAACCGGGTGAGGAGCTGGAAAAAGGGGATGGCTAATCGACAAGGGGGGGGGGGGTAAAAAGCCCCCCAACCCGGCTGATCACGTGGAACGTGAGAGGGCTGAACGGGCCGATAAAGAGGGCACGGGTACTCGCACACCTTAAGAAACTTAAGGCAGACGTGGTTATGTTACAGGAAACGCATCTGAAGCTGATAGACCAGGTGAGACTACGCAAAGGATGGGTGGGGCAGGTGTTCCATTCGGGGCTAGATGCGAAAAACAGGGGGGTGGCTATATTAGTGGGGAAGCGGGTAATGTTTGAGGCAAAGACTATAGTGGCGGATAGCGGGGGCAGATACGTGATGGTGAGGGGCAAACTACAGGGGGAGACGGTGGTTTTGGTAAACGTATATGCCCCGAACTGGGATGATGCCAATTTTATGAGGCGTATGCTAGGACGCATCCCGGACCTAGAGGTGGGAAAGTTGGTAATGGGGGGAGATTTCAATACGGTGTTGGAACCAGGGCTGGACAGGTCGAGGTCCAGGACTGGAAGGAGGCCGGCAGCAGCCAAGGTGCTTAAAGATTTTATGGAGCAGATGGGAGGAGTAGACCCGTGGAGATTTAGCAGACCTAGGAGTAAGGAGTTTTCGTTTTTCTCCTATGTCCACAAAGTCTATTCGCGAATAGACTTTTTTGTTTTGGGAAGGGCGTTGATCCCGAAGGTAAGGGGAACGGAGTATACGGCTATAGCCATTTCGGATCACGCTCCACATTGGGTGGACTTAGAGATAGGGGAGGAAACAGAAGGGCGTCCACCCTGGAGAATGGACATGGGACTAATGGCAGATGAGGGGGTGTGTCTAAGGGTGAGGGGGTGCATTGAAAAGTACTTGGAACTCAATGACAATGGGGAGGTCAAGGTGGGAGTGGTCTGGGAGGCGCTGAAGGCAGTGGTTAGAGGGGAGCTGATATCAATAAGGGCACATAAAGGAAAGCAGGAGAGTAGGGAACGGGACCGGTTGCTGCAAGAACTTCTGACGGTGGACAGGCAATATGCGGAGGCACCGGAGGAGGGACTGTACAGGGAAAGGCTAAGGCTACACGTAGAATTTGACTTGCTGACAACGGGTACTGCAGAGGCACAATGGAGGAAGGCACAGGGTGTACAGTACGAATATGGGGAGAAGGCGAGCAGGTTGCTGGCCCACCAATTGAGGAAAAGGGGAGCAGCGAGGGAAATAGGGGGAGTGAGGGATGAGGAAGGAGAGATGGAGCGGGGAGCGGAGAGAGTGAATGGAGTGTTCAAGACATTTTATAAAAGATTATACGAGGCTCAACCCCCGGATGGGAGGGAGAGAATGATGGGCTTTCTGGACCGGCTGGAATTTCCCAAGGTGGAGGAGCAGGAAAGGGTGGGACTGGGAGCACAGATTGAAATAGAGGAAGTAGTGAAAGGAATTAGGAGCATGCAGGCGGGGAAGGCTCCGGGACCGGATGGATTCCCAGTTGAATTTTACAGGAAATATGTGGACTTGCTCGCCCCGGTACTGATGAGGACCTTTAATGAGGCAAAGGAAAGGGGACAGCTGCCCCCGACCATGTCTGAGGCAACGATATCGCTTCTCCTAAAGAAGGAAAAGGACCCGCTGCAATACGGGTCCTATAGACCTATTTCCCTCCTAAATGTAGACGCTAAGATTCTGGCCAAGGCAATGGCAATGAGGATAGAGGATTGTGTCCCGAGGGTGGTCCATGAGGACCAAACTGGGTTTGTGAAGGGGAGACAGCTGAATACGAATATACGGAGGCTGTTAGGGATAATGATGATGCCCCCACCAGAGGGGGAAGCGGAGATAGTGGTGGCGATGGATGCCGAGAAAGCATTTGATAGAGTGGAGTGGGATTATTTGTGGGAGGTGTTGAGGAGATTTGGCTTTGGAGAGGGGTATGTTAGATGGGTGCAGCTGTTGTATAGGGCCCCGATGGCGAGCGTGGTCACGAATGGACAGGGATCTGCATACTTTCGGCTCCATAGAGGGACAAGGCAGGGATGTCCTCTGTCCCCATTATTGTTTGCACTGGCGATTGAGCCCCTGGCAATAGCATTGAGGGGTGCCAAGAAATGGAGGGGAGTACTTAGAGGAGGAGAAGAACACCGGGTATCTCTGTATGCGGACGATTTGTTGTTGTATGTAGAGGACCCGGCGGAGGGGATGCCAGAGATAATGCGGACACTTCGGGAGTTTGGAGAATTCTCAGGATATAAACTGAACATGGGGAAAAGTGAGTTGTTTGTGGTGCATCCAGGGGAGCAAAGCAGAGAAATAGAGGACTTTCCGCTGAGGAAGGTAACAAGGGACTTTCGTTACTTGGGGATCCAGATAGCCAAGAATTGGGGTACATTGCATAGGTTAAATTTAACGTGATTGGTGGAACAAATGGAGGAGGACTTTAAGAGATGGGACATGGTACCCCTGTCACTGGCAGGGAGGGTGCAGGCAGTTAAAATGGTAGTCCTCCCGAGATTCCTCTTTGTGTTTCAGTGCCTCCCGGTGGTGATCACGAAGGCTTTTTTCAAAAGGATCGAAAAGAGTATCATGAGTTTTGTGTGGGCCGGGAAGACCCCGAGAGTGAGGAGGGGATTTTTGCAGCGTAGTAGGGATAGGGGGGGTGCTGGCACTACCGAGCCTAAGTGAGTACTACTGGGCCGCCAATATCTCAATGGTGAGTAAGTGGATGGGAGAGGAGGAGGGAGCGGCGTGGAAGAGATTAGAGAGGGCGTCCTGTAGGGGGACTAGCCTACAGGCTATGGTGACGGCCCCATTGCCGTTCTCACCGAAGAAATACACCACAAGCCCGGTGGTGGTGGCGACTTTGAAAATTTGGGGACAGTGGAGACGGCATAGGTGAAAGACGGGAGCCTTGGTGGGGTCCCCGATAAGAAACAATCATAGGTTTGCCCCGGGGAGAATGGATGGGGGATTTGGAATATGGCAAAGAGCAGAAGTAACGCAACTGAAAGATCTGTTTGTGGATGGGAAGTTCGCAAGTCTGGGAGCGCTGACCGAGAAATATGGGTTGCCCCAAGGGAATGCATTCCGGTATATGCAACTGAGGGCTTTTGCGAGGCAGCAGGTGAGGGAATTCCCGCAGCTTCCGACGCATGAGGTGCAGGACAGAGTAATCTCAAAGACATGGGTGGGGGACGGTAAGGTGTCGGACATATATAGGGAAATGAGGGACGAGGGGGAGATTATGGTAGATGAGCTGAAAGGGAAATGGGAAGAAGAGCTGGGGGAGGAGATTGAGGAGGGGCTGTGAGCGGATGCCCTAAGTAGGGTAAACTCATCGTCCTCGTGTGCCAGACTAAGCCTGATTCAATTTAAGGTGTTACACAGGGCGCATATGACCTGAGCACGGCTCAGTAAATTTTTTTGGGTAGAGGATAGGTGTGCGAGATGCTCGAGAAGCCCAGCGAATAACACCCACATGTTCTGGTCATGTCCGGCACTACAGGGGTTCTGGGTGGGGGTGACAAAGGTGCTTTCGAAAGTAGTGGGGGTCCAGGTCGAACCAAGCTGGGGGTTGGCTATATTTGGGGTTGCACAAGAGCCGGGAGTGCAGGAGGCGAGAGAGGCCGATGTTTTGGCCTTTGCGTCCCTAGTAGCCCGGCGCAGGATACTGTTGATGTGGAAGGAAGCCAAGCCCCCGGGTGTGGAGACCTGGATAAATGACATGGCAGGGTTTATAAAGCTGGAACGGATTAAGTTCGTCCTAAGGGGATCGGCTCAAGGGTTCACCAGACGGTGGCAACCGTTCGTCGAATACCTCACAGAAAGATAGAGGGAATGGAAAAGAAGAAGGCAGCAGCAGCAGCCCAGGGGGGAGGGGGGGGGAGGAACCAGAAGGAGTCTCAGGGTTATTAATATATATGTATAATATGTATAGGTCGTTGCTATAAATAATTGTATATTGGATTGTTAAACCATATTTTTGGACAGTGTTTATCTGAGACAAGGCAGCTGCCATTTAGTTTTAGTTTTCGTTTTTGTTATATATTATTTATTCTTTGTTTATAAAACAAGTCATTGTTATTTATACTGTTATATTATTGTGTAAAGGATACACAATGTACTGTGATGGTTGACCAAAAATTTTCAATAAAATATTCTTTAAAAAAAAATGAATGTGAGTGTGTATGAATGCGTATGAATGTGTGAGTGTGAGTGAGCATGTATGAGTATAATAATTGTTATAACCTGCCTGCTTACCACTGGCTGGGGACTAATGGCAATCCCACAATCCTGTGGGAGTATGAGCTTCCCCAATGAGGGGGGCGGAGAAACCATTAGCAGACTCCCTGCATGAATAAAACTGGCCAGTTTGGAACCAGCTAGAGGAGTGAGCAGCAAGGGAGTTGTTGTTGTTGTTGCTGTATATATATGTTATTGTAAATAAATGTTATTTTTTTCTATCCTTCAACTCGTGCTGGATTCTTCGTGGCCCTCACAAAAATAATAATCGCTTACTGTCACAAGTAGGCTTCCATGAAGTTACTGTGAAAAGCCCCTGTGTGAGTGTGTATGAGTGTGTGAGAGAGTTGAGTGTGTATGACTGTGAGTGTGAGTGACCATGTGTGAGTGTGTGTGTGTATGAGTGTGTGAGCAAGAGTGAGTGTGTGTGAGAGTGAGCATGTGTGAGTGTGTGAGTAAGAGAGTGAGCGTGTGTGAGTGTGAGTGTGAATGTGAGTGAGAGTGAGTGTGTGTGTGTATGGGTGTGAGTGAGACTGAGGGTGCATGACTGTGAGAGTATGAATGTGTGAGTGAGCGTGTGTGAGTGTGTGAGTGAGAGTGAGCGTGTATGAGTGTGTGTGCACGAGATGAGCACGTATGAGTAGGTGAGCATGAGTGAGCGTGTATGAGTGTGAATAAGAGTGAGTGTGTGTGTGTGACTGAGAGTGAGCATATGAGTGTGAGTGACCGTGTATCAATATATGAGTGTGTTAATGTAAGTGTGTGAGTGAGTGTGTGTGTGTGAGAGTAAGCATGAGTGAGTGTGTGCGAGTGTGAGTGAGAGTAAGCGTGAGTGTGTACGAGCGTGTAAGTGTGAGTGAGAGTGAGCGTGTATGAGTATGAATGTGTCAGTGAGAGTGACCATGTATGAATGTGTGTGTGTGAGTGAGCTTGAGCATGTGTGAGTGTGTGAGTGTGAATGTGCGTGAGAGTGAGCTTGTTTGAGTGTGTGAGCGTGCATGAGTGTGTGATTGCGAATGTGAGTGTGGTTGTCCTCTTGTGAAAAAAACTCCACTTTTGCATGTGTCCACGGGTGTCGGTGACTCTCCACACAGAGGTTAAGAAACAGGTCGACCATTTATTCATAACAAACTTATTTTATTGCATAAAACACGTACTGATCAATTGCAATGCCCGTTTCAAATCTGAGAACAGATTCAATAAACTGTTATTTCTAAATAAGTTACATTGGAAAAATATAAGGAATATTTAACTTTGGTGAAAAATCTTCACATAAATTAACTTAATTTAAAAATAGATAGAAAATAGGCCTATTTATATTTTACAAATATAGTCTCTGTCTACAATATATTAAACTTTTACATCTGTCAACATTCCTAGCCCAAATTCCAGCACAAATACCCAGGTCAACATTTAAAATGGGAATTTGCTGTGTAAACATGTCACGGTGGAAGCGCCACCAGCAGTGGTAGGGTGGAATTGCAGCGTGACACATTTACATTGCCTTTCCGATTGGAACTGTGGATGTGGGACATAAACATGTGCAAGAGCAGGCGGCCCTGGGCAGCGAAATCCCTCAGCTCTGGTCCGGTTATATTAACCATCACAGTGTAGTGCAAATTGGAGCCACTAGGTGGCAATGGGGAGTGAGTCTCGAAAGCTCTGCTTCTGTTTACACCCACTTATTTTGTCGCCTTATTTTGCTCAGGTCTGCCTGCCTGTGACCTCCACGATAAATCTCTGTGTCAACTGTCACAAAGGTAGTGCATATTCTGGCCACTAGGTGGTGCACTGAGGTAATTCTCAATTCTCCACCCCCAGATAACTCCAGATATCTCCACATAAATAGAACAAAATGCATTTTCATCAATAACTTTGTAAAAAATCCTGACTATAAATTACAGCGTTTTTCAAAAAAGACCACGATCAGGTTGGCAAGCCCACGTTTGCAAGTCACGAAACTGGAAGTGCGAAGAAATAAAGTGTAAATAAATTCTCCTAACTTCCTGTCGCTTTTGCCGGAATAAATATGAGGGTTGGTCCAGAGTGTCAGGAAATTACTGTGAACAGTGTCGAGGGAGCTTTACTCTGTATCTAACCCCGTGCTGTACCTGTCCTTGGTGTGTTTGATGGGGACAGTGTCGAGGGAGCTTTACTCCGCATCTAACCCCGTGCTGTACCTGTCCTGGAAGTGTTTGATGGGGACAGTGTCGAGGGAGCTTTACTCCGCATCTAACCCCGTGCTGTACCTGTCCTGGGAGTGTTTGGTGGGGACAGTGTAGAGGGAGCTTTACTCTGTATCTAACCCCATGCTGTACCTGTCCTGGAAGTGTTTGATGGGGACAGTGTAGAGGGAGCTTTACTCTGTATCTAACCCCGTGCTGTACCTGTCCTGGGAGTGTTTGATGGGGACAGTGTCGAGGGAGTTTACTCTGGGAACATTTGATGTGAAATGGACTAAAAGGCAGCAGGAAAAACATTTAGAGAAAATAGATAATGAGGCCTCTGCCTCTCTGACTGAAGTGAGCGAGATTCCCAAGGCAAAGGCATCAGGCGGGAAAGTAATACGTGAGGAGTTTGAAATCCCGTTCAGTCCTGTCAATCCAAAATCTGTACTCCCGGATTACGATGTAACCCCTGACCTTCCTCTCAAAGTTGGTGCGGCCGTACGTAGTCGAATCCAGAGGGTCCTTGACTTCGGGCCGTGGGTAACCCATGGCAACCGTTAGGGAGCCGACATTGGAGACGAGGCCCTCCACCTGTCTCCTGGTGAAGGTCAGCTCCTCCTGGAGCTGCCCGGGCGCCCCCTGCAGGCCCAGGGCCTGTAGGTCATCCAGCACCAGCTGCAGGAACTCGAGGTAGAGGCTGTAGGCCTGGTAGTTGGCAGCCAGGCGCTGCTGGTGAGTTTGGCGACGCCAGATCAGGTAGGGGATGGAGGCCTGGGGCAGATACTCCAACTGTACTTCCGGTAGGGAGAAGTCTGGGTCCGAGAAGGGGCTTCCCATCTTCTCCAGCTGCGAGGAAGAGAAAGCATTGCAGGTCAGCTGCTAAAATTCAGTTAAGCCCTCTCCTCAGGCCAGACGGGAAGTAGGGTGCACGGCATAACTTGCAGAAACGTTCCCTCGCCAGACAAACCCTCAGGCATCAGCCCTGAAACCTCTCTGATCTCCCTCCAATGCAAGCGCACCCTGTTCCTACAGTAAGGAGACCGGAACTGTACATTGATCCAAGTGGAGTCCACCCAGTACCCTGTTCAGATGTAGTAATACTTCCTTACTTTTATACTCCATCCCACCCCCCAGCCACAGCAACACCCAGATCCCTCTGTACCGCAGCAACACCCAGATCCATCTGTACCACAGCGACACCCAGATCCCTCTGTACCACAGCGACACCCAGAACCCTCTGTACCGCAGTGACACCCAGATCCCTCTGTACCACAGCAACACCCAGATCCCTCTGTACCACAGCGACACCCAGATCCATCTGTACCACAGCGACACCCAGATCCCTCTGTACCACAGCGACACCCAGATCCCTCTGTACCACAGCAACACCCAGATCCCTCTGTACCACAGCAACACCCAGATCCATCTGTACCACAGCGACACCCAGATCCCTCTGTACCACAGCGACACCCAGAACCCTCTGTACCGCAGTGACACCCAGATCCCTCTGTACCACAGCAACACCCAGATCCCTCTGTACCACAGCAACACCCAGATCCATCTGTACCACAGCGACACCCAGATCCCTCTGTACCACAGCGACACCCAGAACCCTCTGTACCGCAGTGACACCCAGATCCCTCTGTACCACAGCAACACCCAGATCCCTCTGTACCACAGCAACACCCAGATCCCTCTGTACCACAGCAACACCCAGATCCCTCTGTACCACAGCGACACCCAGATCCCTCTGTACCACAGCGACACCCAGAACCCTCTGTACCACAGCAACACCCAGATCCCTCTGTACCGCAGCAACACCCAGATCCCTCAGTACCGCAGCAACACCCAGATCCCTCTGTACCACAGCAACACCCAGATCCCTCTGTACCACAGCAACACCCAGATCCCTCTGTACCACAGCAACACCCAGATCCCTCTGTATCACAGCGACACCGAGATCCCTCTGTACCACAGCGACACCCAGATCCCTCTGTACCACAGCAACACCCAGATCCCTCTGTACCACAGCAACACCCAGATCCCTCTGTACCACAGCAACACCCAGATCCCTCTGTACCACAGCGACACCCAGATCCCTCTGTATCGCAGCAACACCCAAATCCCTCTGTACCACAGCGACACCCAGATCCCTCTGTCCCACAGCGACACCCAGATCCCTCTGTATCGCAGCAACACCCAAATCCCTCTGTACCACAGCAACACCCAGATCCCTCTGTACCACAGCAACACCCAGATCCTTCAGAACCGCAGCGACACCCAGATCCCTCTGTACCACAGCAACACCCAGATCCCTCTGTACCGCAGCAACACCCAGATCCCTCTGTACCACAGTGACACCCAGATCCCTCTGTACCACAGCGACACCCAGATCCCTCTGTGCCAGGCTGTTTACCTGCCCCCCGCCCTGCCTCACCACTGGGAAATCTAGAATATTGGGGTGGGGGGAGACAGGATAAGGAGTCGGTTAATTTGGAAATTGCTGAGGGAAATTTCTTCACTCAGAGGCTCGTGAATCTTTGGAATTCCCTCCCCAAAGGGGTGCGGGTGCTGCACCCTGGAGTCGGTTCAAGACCGGGGTCACTCGATAGGACTTTTGGTGTCACAGGGAACGGCGGATACAGGGGGTGGGGGAGAGCAGAGTTGAGGCAGGAGGTCGATGATGATAGTACAGGACGGTGGAGGAGGGGGCCGGATTTGATGGCCCGAGTGGCCTGCTCCTGCTCCTGATCTTTGCGTTCATGGAATGTGGCTGACTTCCAGAAAGCATCCAGCGCCCATCCCTAATTGCCCCCGAGATTGCAATTGTGTGACCAGCAAGGCCCCAGGCTCCGCTCCAGCAAGGCCCCAGGCTCCGCTCCAGCAAGGCCCCAGGCTCCGCTCCAGCAAGGCCCCAGGCTCCGCTCCAGCAAGGCCCCAGGCTCCGCTCCAGCAAGGCCCCAGGCTCCGCTCCAGCAGGCATCCAGGCGGCAGCATCCCTGCCCCTGTCAGAACGTAACTCTTTCCTTTCCACTCCCGTACCCACTCAGCAGCTGGCGCCTCAGCGCTGAGGCCTTGAGCTGCCGAGGGACAGCCCCCGACCCCCGCTCTTCACGCCCACCCCCCAACCCCTTTCCCACACGTGCCCCCGGCCATTACAACAATGAGTACTCACGTAGGTGCTAAGCAGGGCGGAGGATTTCTGTTGCAGCAGGAGAGACAGGTCGTGCGTCTGTTTGATTAAGGTGGACAGAGCTAAGGAGGCCCCCTCGCTCCGTGTCAGGGAACACGCCAGCAGCAGGAACGCGATCACTGTGGGTTGGGGTGAATGACAGAGGTTTCAGTCTCGACTTCACATTCTTACCCTCATCTCCAAGGCCCTACATGGACCTCGACGCCGATTTCCCTGTCTCTGTAACCTCCTACAACTCTCCCTATCTCTGTAACCTCCTACAACCTTCCCTATCTCTGTAACCTCCTACAACCTTCCCTATCTCTATAACCTCCTACAACCCTCCCTATCTCTGTAACCTCCTACAACCTTCCCTATCTCTGTAACCTCCTACAACCTTCCCTATCTCTATAACCTCCTACAACCCTCCCTATCTCTGTAACCTCCTACAACCTTCCCTATCTCTATAACCTCCTACAACCATCCCTATCTCTGTAACCTCCTACAACCCTCCCTATCTCCATAACCTCCGACAACCCTCCCTATCTCTGTAACCTCCTAAAACCTTCCCTATCTCTGTAACCTCCGACAACCCTCCCTATCTCTGTAACCTCCTACAACTCTCCCTATCTCTGTAACCTCCGACAACCCTCCCTATCTCTATAACCTCCAACAACCCTCCCTATCTCTGTAACCTCCTACAACCCTCCCTATATCCGTAACCTCCGACAACCCTCCCTATCTCTATAACCTCCTACAACCTTCCCTATCTCTATAACCTCCTACAACCTTCCCTATCTCTATAACCTCCTACAACCCTCCCTATCTCTGTAACCTCCTACAACCTTCCCTATCTCTATAACCTCCTACAACCCTCCCTATCTCTGTAACCTCCTACAACCTTCCCTATCTCTATAACCTCCTACAACCTTCCCTATCTCTATAACCTCCTACAACCTTCCCTATCTCTATAACCTCCTACAACCTTCCCTATCTCTATAACCTCCTACAACCTTCCCTATCTCTATAACCTCCTACAACCTTCCCTATCTCTATAACCTCCTACAACCCTCCCTATCTCTATAACCTCCTACAACCTTCCCTATCTCTATAACCTCCTACAACCTTCCCTATCTCTATAACCTCCTACAACCCTCCCTATCTCTGTAACCTCCTACAACCTTCCCTATCTCTATAACCTCCTACAACCCTCCCTATCTCTATAACCTCCTACAACCTTCCCTATCTCTATAACCTCCTACAACCCTCCCTATCTCTATAACCTCCTACAACCTTCCCTATCTCTATAACCTCCTACAACCTTCCCTATCTCTATAACCTCCTACAACCCTCCCTATCTCTATAACCGCCTACAACCCTCCCTATCTCTGTAACCTCCTACAACCCTCCCTATCTCCGTAACCTCCGACAACCCTCCCTATCTCCGTAACCTCCGACAACCCTCCCTATCTCCGTAACCTCCGACAACCTTCCCTATCTCCGTAACCTCCGACAACCCTCCCTATCTCTGTAACCTCCTACAACCCTCCCTATCTCCGTAACCTCCGACAACCCTCCCTATCTCTGTAACCTCCTATAACCCTCCCTATCTCTGTAACCTCCTACAACCTTCCCTATCTCTATAACCTCCAACAACCCTCCCTATCTCTGTAACCTCCTACAACCCTCCCTATCTCCGTAACCTCCGACAACCCTCCCTATCTCCGTAACCTCCGACAACCCTCCTTATCTCTGTAACCTCCTACAACCCTCCCTATCTCTGTAACCTCCTACAACCCTCCCTATCTCTGTAACCTCCTACAACCCTCCCTATCTCTGTAACCTCCTACAACCCTCCCAATCTCTGTAACCTCCTACAACCCTCCCTATCTCTGTAACCTCCTACAACCCTCCCTATCTCTGTAACCTCCTACAACTCTCCCTATCTGTATAACCTCCTCCAACCCTCCCTATCTCTGTAACCTCCGTCAACCCTCCCTATCTATGTAACCTCCTACAACCCTCCCTATCTCCGTAACCTCCTACAACTCTCCCTATCTCTGTAACCTCCTACAACCTTCCCTATCTCTGCAACCTCCTACAGCTCTCCCTATCTCTGTAACCTCCGACAACGCTCCCTGTCTCTGTAACCTCCTACCACCCTCCCTATCTCTGTAACATGCTATATCTCTCCCTATCTCTGTAACCTCCTACAACTCTCCCTTTCTCTGTAACCTCCGACAACCCTACCTATCTTTGTAACCTCAGACAACCCTCCCTATCTCCGTAACCTCCTACCACCCTCCCTATCTCTGTAATCCTATACATCTCTCCCTATCTCTGTAACCTCCTACAACCTTCCCTATCTCTGTAACCTCCTACAGCTCTCCCTATCTCTGTAACCTCCGACAACCCTCCCTATCTCTATAACCTCCTACAACCCTCCCCATCTCTGGAACCTCCTACAACCCTCCCCATCTCTGGAACCTCCTACAATTCTCCGTAACCTCCGACAACCCTCCCTATCTCTGTAACCTCCTACCACCCTCCCTATCTCTGTAACCTCCTACAACCCTCCCTATCTCTGTAACCTCCGACAACCCTCCCTATCTCTGTAACCTCCTACAACCCTCCCTATCTCTGTAACCTCCGACAACCCTCCCTATCTCTGTAACCTCCGACAACCCTCCCTATCTCTGTAACCTCCGACAACCCTCCCTATCTCTGTAACCTCCGATAACCCTCCCTATCTCTGTAACCTCCTACAACCTTCCCTATCTCTGTAACCTCCGACAACCCTCCCTATCTCTGTAACCTCCGACAACCCTCCCTATCTCTGTAACCTCCTACAACCCTCCCTATCTCTGTAACCTCCGACAACCCTCCCTATCTCTGTAACCTCCTACAACCCTCCCCATCTCTGTATCCTCCTACAACTCTCCCTATCTCTGTAACCTCCTACAACTCTCCCTATCTCTGTAACCTCCTACAACCCTCCCTATCTCTGTAACCTCCTACAACTCTCCCTATCTCCGTAACCTCCGACAACCCTCCCTATCTCTGTAACCTCCTACAACCCTCCCTATCTCTGTAACCTCCGACAACCCTCCCTATCTCCATAACCTCCGACAACCCTCCCTATCTCTGTAACCTCCTACAACCCTCCCTATCTCCGTAACCTCCGACAACCCTCCCTATCTCTGTAACCTCCGACAACCCTCCCTATCTCTGTAACCTCCGACAACCCTCCCTATCTCTGTAACCTCCTACAACCTTCCCTATCTCTGTAACCTCCTACAACCTTCCCTATCTATGTAACCTCCTACAGCTCTCCCTATCTCTGTAACCTCCGACAACCCTCCCTATCTCTGTAACCTCCTACAACCTTCCCTATCTCTGTAACCTCCTACAACCTTCCCTATCTCTGTAACCTCCTCCAACCCTCCCTATCTCTGTAACCTCCGACAACCCTCCCTATCTCTGTAACCTCCTACAACCTTCCCTATCTCCGTAACCTCCTACAACCTTCCCTATCTCTGTAACCTCCTACAACCTTCCCTATCTCTGTAACCTCCTACAACCCTCCCTATCTCTGTAACCGCCTACAACCTTCCCTATCTATGTAACCTCCTACAGCTCTCCCTATCTCTGTAATCTCCGACAACCCTCCCTATCTCTGTAACCTCCTACAACCTTCCCTATCTATGTAACCTCCTACAGCTCTCCCTATCTCTGTAACCTCCGACAACCCTCCCTATCTCTGCAACCTCGTACAACCCTCCCTATCTCTGTAACCTCCGACAACCCTCCCTATCTCTGTAACCTCCGACAACCCTCCCTATCTCTGTAACCTCCTACAACCTTCCCTATCTATGTAACCTCCTACAGCTCTCCCTATCTCTGTAACCTCCGACAACCCTCCCTATCTCTGCAACCTCCTACAACCCTCCCTATCTCTGTAACCTCCTCCAACCCTCCCTATCTCTGTAACCTCCGACAACCCTCCCTATCTCTGTAACCTCCTACAACCTTCCCTATCTATGTAACCTCCTACAGCTCTCCCTATCTCTGTAACCTCCGACAACCCTCCCTATCTCTGCAACCTCCTACAACCCTCCCTATCTCTGTAACCTCCTACAACCTTCCCTATCTATGTAACCTCCTACAACCCTCCCTATCTCTGTAACCTCCTACAACCTTCCCTATCTATGTAACCTCCTACAGCTCTCCCAATCTCTGTAACCTCCTACAACCCTCCCTATCTCTGTAACCTCCGACAACCCTCCCTATCTCTGTAACCTCCTACAACCTTCCCTATCTATGTAACCTCCTACAGCTCTCCCTATCTCTGTAACCTCCGACAACCCTCCCTATCTCTGTAACCTCCTACAACCTTCCCTATCTATGTAACCTCCTACAGCTCTCCCTATCCCTGTAACCTCCGACAACCCTCCCTATCTCTGTAACCTCCGACAACCCTCCCTATCTCTGTAACCTCCTGCAACTATCCCTATCTCTGAAACCTCCGACAACTCTCCCTATCTCTTTAACCTCCTACAACTCTCCCTATCTCCGTAACCTCTTCTTGCCCCTACAATCCTCCTGATCTATATATTGCACTGAGAAATTCACTGTTGGAGCGTCAGCACTAAGGGAACATCACACTGTGGGAAGGTCAGTACTGAGGGAGCGCCGCACTGTCGGAGGGTCAGGGCTGAGGGAGCACCGCACTGTTGGAGGGTCAGTGCTGAGGGAGTGCCGCACTGTCGGAGGGTCAGTACTGAGGGAGCGCAGCACTGTCGGAGGGTCAGTGCTGAGGGAGCGCCGCACTGTCGGAGGGTCAGTACTGAGGGAGCGCCGCACTGTCGGAGGGTCAGTGCTGAGGGAGCGCCGCACTGTCGGAGGGTCAGTACTGAGGGAGCGCCGCACTGTCGGAGGGTCAGTGCTGAGGGAGCGCCGCACTGTCGGAGGGTCAGTGCTGAGGGAGCGCCGCACTGTCGGAGGGTCAGTACTGAGGGAGTGCCGCACTGTCGGACGGTCAGTACTGAGGGAGCGCCGCACTGTCGGAGGGCCAGTGCTGAGGGAGCGCCGCACTGTCGGAGGGTCAGTGCTGAGGGAATGCCGCACTGTCGTATGGTCAGTGCTGAGGGAGCGCTGCACTGTCGGAGGGTCAGTGCTGAGGGAGTGCCGCACTGTCGGAGGCTCAGTGCTGAGGGAGCGCCGCACTGTCGGAGGGTCAGTACTGAGGGAGTGCCGCACTGTCGGACGGTCAGTACTGAGGGAGTGCCGCACTGTCGGAGAGTCAGGGCTGAGGGAGCACCGCACTGTCGGAGGGTCAGGGCTGAGGGAGCACCGCACTGTCGGAGGGTCAGGGCTGAGGGAGCACCGCACTGTTGGAGGGTCAGGACTGAGGGAGCACCGCACTGTCAGAGGGTCAGTGCTGAGGGAGTGCCACACTGTCGGAGGGTCAGTACTGAGGGAGTGCCGCACTGTCGGAGGCTCAGTACTGAGGGAGCGCCGCACTGTAGGAGGGTCAGTACTGAGGGAGCGCCGCACTGTCAGAGGGTCAGTACTGAGGGAGTGCCGCACTGTCGGAGGGTCAGTACTGAGGGAGCGCTGCACTGTCAGAGGGTCAGTACTGAGGGAGTGCCGCACTGTCAGAGGGTCAGTACTGAGGGAGCGCCGCACTGTCGGAGGGTCAGGACTGAGGGAGCGCCGCACTGTCAGAGGGTCAGTACTGAGGGAGCGCCGCACTGTTGGAGGGTCACTACTGAGGGAGCGCCGCACTGTCGGAGGGTCAGTGCTGAGAGAGCGCCGCACTGTCAGAGGGTCAGTACTGAGGGAGCGCCGCACTGTCTGAGGGTCAGTACTGAGGGAGCGCCGCACTGTCGGAGGGTCAGGACTGAGGGAGCACCGCACTGTCGGAGGGTCAGGGCTGAGGGAGCACCGCACTGTTGGAGGGTCAGTGCTGAGGGAGTGCCGCACTGTCGGAGGGTCAGGGCTGAGGGAGCACCGCATTGTCGGAGGGTCAGTGCTGAGGGAGTGCCGCACTGTCGGAGGGTCAGTACTGAGGGAGCGCTGCACTGTCGGAGGGTCAGTGCTGAGGGAGCGCCGCACTGTCGGAGGGTCAGTGCTGAGGGAGCGCCGCACTGTCGGAGGGTCAGTACTGAGGGAGCATCGCACTGTCGGAGGGTCAGTGCTGAGGGAGCGCCGCACTGTCGGAGGGTCAGTGCTGAGGGAGCGACGCACTGTCGGAGGGTCAGTGCTGAGGGAGTGCCGCACTGTCGGAGGGTCAGTACTGAGGGAGCATCGCACTGTCGGAGGGTCAGTACTGAGGGAGCGCCGCACTGTCGGAGGGTCAGTGCTGAGGGAGCACCGCACTGTCAGAGGGCCAGTACTGAGGGAGTGCCGCACTGTCAGAGGGTCAGTACTGAGGGAGCACCGCACTGTCGGAGGGTCAGTACTGAGGGAGTGCCGCACTGTCGGAGGGTCAGTACTGAGGGAGTGCCGCACTGTCGGAGGGTCAGTACTGAGGGAGTGCCGCACTGTCAGATGGTCAGTACTGAGGGAGCGCTGCACTGTCAGATGGTCAGTACTGAGGGAGCGCCGCACTGTCAGAGGGTCAGTACTGAGGGAGTGCCACACTGTCAGAGGGTGAGTACTGAGGGAGCGCCGCACTGTCAGAGGGTCAGTACTGAGGGAGCGCTGCACTGTCAGATGGTCAGTACTGAGGGAGCGCCGCACTGTCGGAGGGTCAGTACTGAGGGAGTGCCGCACTGTCGGAGGGTCAGGGCTGAGGGAGCACCGCACTGTTGGAGGGTCAGTGCTGAGGGAGTGCCGCACTGTCTGAGGGTCAGTACTGAGGGAGCGCCGCACTGTCAGAGGGTCAGTACTGAGGGAGCGCTGCACTGTCAGAGGGTCAGTACTGAGGGAGTGCCGCACTGTCGGAGGGTCAGGGCTGAGGGAGCACCGCACTGTTGGAGGGTCAGTGCTGAGGGAGTGCCGCACTGTCTGAGGGTCAGTGCTGAGGGAGTGCTGCACTGTCAGAGGGTCAGTACTGAAACATGCCGGGGTGACGCGAGCGCGGTCTTGTGATCGCTTCCGCCGGCGCTCTCGCCCTTTGTCCCTTTTTGCTTGTCCTGTGATTCCCTTGGCGTCTTCCTCACCCTGCCACCCTCCTAACCCCCCCTCGTCCCCTGTTCAGCTCTGCCCCTCTTGCTGCTCCTGAACCGATCTTGGAACAGACTGGTGAATCACCTCCACACACTGTGGAAGGTTTCCTCTGATCCCCCAGGTGGGGCTTTCTGCTTTGCCCAGTTTGAGAGACTGCTCGGTCGGACAGCCAGCCGAGCAGGGGTCTCCAGCAGGCAACCAGGGAGGCAAAGGCTCGGGCATACGCCCCTCTTGTTTCATCCCTCCTAAAGCCTTTCCATCCTTTCTTTCTGTCTCTTCTCTTCCTTTCTTTCTCTTCTCACTTCTTCTCATCTCGCCTGTGTTTTTCTTGTTCCTTCCTTTCTTTTTCTCCTTCATTTCTTTCTCCCTTTCTTTCCTTAAATCTTCCGCAGGGCCACCTTTTCATCATTTCTGTCCTTCTTGCTGATGTATGTCTCTTCCTTCATTCTCCCCTTCCCTCCCTTCATTCTCCCCTTCCCGCCCTTCATTCTCCTTTCCCGCCCTCCATTCTCCCCTTCCCTCCCTCCCTTCTCCCCTTCCTTTCCTTCCTCCAAATCCCTCCTTCTCCCTCCCTTCTTACTTCTGGCGCTATCCATCCACTCCTCATTCCCACCTTCCGTCCCTCCGCATCCGTCCTCCCTTTATCGCTCTCTCCTTCCCGCTCTCCCTCTCTCCACCGACACACACAGAGTGGAAGACGAGAGATGGAATGAGAGAGGAAAGGAGGGAGTGAGAGAGAGAGAGAGAGACTGGGGAGAGGGAGAGAGAGAGACTGGGGAGAGAGAGAGAGAGACTGGGGAGGGAGAGAGAGAGACTGGGGAGGGAGAGAGAGAGAGACTGGGGAGGTAGAGAGAGAGACTGGAGAGGGAGGGAGACTGGGGAGAGAGAGAGAGAGACTGGGGAGGGGGAGAGAGAGAGACTGGAGAGGGAGGGAGAGAGAGAGAGACTGGGGAAAGAGAGAGAGAGACTGGGGAGGGAGAGAGACTGGGGGGAGAGAGAGAGACTAGGGAGAGAGAGAGGGAGAGAGACTGGGGAGGGAGAGAGAGAGACTGGGGAGAGAGAGAGAGACTGGGGAGGGAGAGAGAGAGACTGGGGAGAGAGAGAGACTGGGGAGAGTGAGAGAGGGAGAGACTGGGGAGGGAGAGAGAGAGACTGGGGGGAGAGAGAGAGACGGGAGAGAGAGAGAGAGAGAGACTGGGGGGAGAGAGAGAGAGAGAGAGACTAGGGAGAGATCGAGGGAGAGAGACTGGGGAGGGAGAGAGAGAGAAACTGGGGAGGGAGAGAGAGAGAGACTGGGGAGAGAGAGAGAGACTGGGGTGAGAGAGAGAGACTGGGGTGAGAGAGAGGGGCTGAGAGATTCTCTTACCTGTCAGGTGCTGCATAGTAAATTCTCTGGTGTCTCTCCTCCTTGCTGAGGATTGAACTGTGACTCTGAACTGAGCCTGACATTACAAACCCCTTTAAATAGCTGCCAAAAACGGAAAAAGGAGGTGGAAAAAGAAATTCCCCATCCACCCCCACCTGGTCATTGTTTTGAATTGTCTGAGTTAGCAATGGGAACAGGGTTAACTCACCAAATACCTTCATCAATGACAATTCATTTCCGTCCATTACTCACCAGCCGTCCCATCATCACTCGCCTTGCTCAACTGCTTCTCAATACTGACAGCAGGCTGCAAGTTCCTTCAAAGAAATGGCACAGAAAGAATCAAAAGGTTTTATTTCCCTCCCAGCAGAATGAAACTCATGTGTGTTTGTTCCGAAAAGCTCAGTCCAACAGTGTAATGAATGGAGTTTGACAGTGACACTCTCACTTAAACACACACTCACTCTCACTCACACTCACACACACGCTCACACACACTCACTTAAACACACACACACTCTCACTCACACTCACACACACGCTCACACACACTCACTTAAACACACACACTCTCACTCACACACACTCACTTAAACACACACACACTCACACACACTCACCCACACGCTCACACACACTCACTTAAACACACACACACTCTCACTCACACTGACTCACACACGCTCACTTAAACACACACACACTCTCACTCACACTCACACACACGCTCACACACACTCACTTAAACACACACACTCTCACTCACACTCACACACACGCTCACACACACTCACTTAAACACACACACACTCTCACTCACACTCACACACACGCTCACACACACTCACTTAAACACACACACTCTCACTCACACACACTCACTTAAACACACACACACTCACACACACTCACCCACACGCTCACACACACTCACTTAAACACACACACACTCTCACTCACACTGACTCACACACGCTCACTTAAACACACACACACTCTCACTCACACACGGACTCACACACACTCACTTAAACACACACACACGGACTCACACACGCTCACTTAAACACACACACACTCTCACTCACTCACTCACAGACACATACACACTCACTCACACATACACACGGACTCACACACACTTACAAACACACACTCACTCACAGACTTAAACACACACTCACTCACACTCACACACACGGACTCACACACACTTACACACACACACGGACTCACACACACTTAACACACTCACTCAAACACACACTCACACATTCACACACACTTACACAAACACACAGACACACACAAACAGACACGCTCATAGGCACACACACACACAGAAAGACACACACAGACACAGGTTACAAACACATACTCACACTGATAGACACACCTATTCTCTCACACACATACGCACCCACACATTCAAACACACACACACTAATACACACACTCTCACATACTCACACACTCACGGATGCACACACAGATGGACAACCACACACACTGACACACTCACTTTCATACACAGTCACACAAACACACACTCACCTTTACACACACACTCACACATACACACACTCATCCTCACACACATACACAGGCACACACATACACTCACACACTCACCTTCACACTCAGACACTCATCTTCACAGACACGTGGGTACACACACACACACAGACACGCACACAGTCACACACAGGCGGAAACACACGCACCCACAGACGCTCCAATTGGCACATACACACACACAAAGTGGCACACATACTCACACACACAGACGCATCTTCACTCTCAGACACACACTATGCTGGCCCGATAGCATAGTGAAGTGAAATGAAATGAAAATCGCTTATTGTCACACGTAGGCTTCAAATGAAGTTACTGTGAAAAGCCCCTAGTCGCCACATTCCGGCGCCTGTTCGGGGAGGCTGGTACAGGAATTGAACCGTGCTGCAGGCCTGCCTTGGTCTGCTTTAAAAGCCAGCTATTTAGCCCAGTGTGCTAAACCAGCCCCTGGATAGCAATGTTGCTTCACATCGCCAGGGTCCCAGGTTCGATTCCCGGCTGGGTCACTGTGCGGAGTCTGCACGTTCTCCCCGTGTCTGCGTGGGTTTCCTCCGGGTGCTCCGGTTTCCTCCCACAAGTCCCGAAAGACGTGCTGTTAGGTGAATTGGGCATTCTGAATTCTCCTTCTGTGTACCCGAACAGGCGCTGGAATGTGGCGACTCGGTAACTTCATTGCAGTGTTAATGGAAGCCTACTTGGGACAATAATAAAGATTATTGTTATTGTTACAGATACACACTCACATACACTCATGCACACACAGATACACACACAGGCACTCATACACTCACCTTCACAGACACACACAAACACACACATGGTCACACAGACAGAAACACATGCACACACAGGTGCTCCATTCGCAATTACACACACTGACACACACTCTAACACAGACACACACACACTCACACACACTGACACACACATAAACACACAGACACACACAAACTCACACACACACTCACACACACACTTACACACACAAACCGCACAGACATACACACACTCACAGACTGACACACACAGAGGCACACACACATTTTCACACACAACTCACAGACAGATACACACACGCAGGCACACACCAACGCACAGTCAGACCCACAAAGACACAAGTGCAAAAACACACTCACACACACACATACCCACTCTCACACATACACGCCCTCACATTCAAACACACACAGTTGGACACACAGACAAGCACATACAACCACAAACACACACACCAACAAACACATTTTTCATGTGTATATGTATACACACACACATTCACTCGCATGGATACTTACATAGTCACCCACACACTCACACCCACACTCTCACCCTCATGCACACACACACACAGACACTCATAGCCACACACAGGCACTCACACATACCTCACATGCACACTCACCCTCACACACATAGACATACACAGGCAGACGCACAGATACACATACAGACACATAGACACACACACACACAGGCAGACACACAGATACACATACAGACACATAGACACACACACTCGCGCACACACACTCATGCACACACAGCCACACACACAGACACACACACACAGACACACACACACACACAGGCAGACAGACAGACACACATGCATAGACATTTTTAAAGGCAGCCCGGATCTTTCTATCCCCACCACATCCTCAGGACCCCCCCCCCCCCCCCCCCCGCCCCCCACTTCACCCAACTGATCCCTTCCAGGGTCCTCGATCTCCCTCCCCTCACCCCACCTCTCATGGGCACGGTTAACCTGGCACCTGAGCATCTTGGGTGGCACTGCCAGGGTGCCAGGCTGGCAGTGCCAAGGTGCCCCAAGGGAATTGTCAGGGTACCAACCTGCCCAGTGCCTGACCACACAAAGCCCTCAGCTCCCCAGCGAGAACGCCGCCCCCCCTGCCCAGGTGGCTTGATGACCGGTTCACAGCTTGGTGAAATTTTGCCACACGGTGTCCAGTTGAGACCTCGCTGGCGAGTCGGTGAATCCTGGGCCTCCAAGTGAATCGGGCGAACACGTATTGAAATTAGCCTAATGGCTGCTTTAAATATACTCACCTAGTTCTCACCCAGTGGGAACGAGATCCAGATGTGCCACAAGATTCCGTTGAATCCCGCGAGACGCTTCGAGCGCTGCGAATGGCGCGGGACGTCTCTCGCGAGGCAAGGCCGCTGAATGGCAAAGTAAAGGTAAAGTTAAATACATCTCCATCGGGCGACACGGTAGCACAGTGGTTAACATTGTTGCTTCACAAGGCAGCACGGCGGCGCAGTGGGTTAGCACTGCGGCCTCACGGCGCCGAGGTCCCAGGTTCGATCCCGGCTCTGGGTTACTGTCCGTGTGCAGTTTGCACGTTCTCCCCGTGTCTGCGTGGGTTTCGCTCCGGGTGCTCCGGTTTCCTCCCGGAAGACGTGCTGTCCGGTAATTTGGACATTCTGAATCCTCCCTCAGTGTACCCGCCGGAATGTGGCGACTAGGGGATTTTCACAGGAACTTCATGGCAGTGTTAATGTCAGCCTACTTGTGACACTAATAAAGATTGTTATTCTTCCCGCCGCTGGAACACCGAACTGGCCATTGTTTTTTCTAGCCGCATCACCATCCTATTCCTCCATTGATCTGTCTTGTGCCTTTTCAGTCTGTCTCTCCACTGTACAGTTCCCAGTATAAATCCCTCAGAACTAGGCCCGAGATGGATCATATCCATTTGCTGGTGTGCGTGTGCGTGTGTGTGGTGAGGTGGTGGCAGGGGGCGGGGGGGGTGGTGGAGGCTGGTACCACGCTGGTTGAGTCCTCAGCCTGTCAGGGAGTGGTGGTTGGGCCCGACACTAGGCCTGTTTGCCGATGTGATCTGCACTTTTGGAAAGATTAGCCCAAGACCTACCCAGCGGGGAATCAGTTGGACAGTGTCGCTCCCTCTTTCTCGCTCGCTCTCACACACCCAGAAGTGAATCACGGTTCAAAATGAAAGTCATTGTGAGAAACAGGCAAGGTTTAGTTGGGAAACATGTTTGAGGTAATCTGGGTATTTTTTAATGACCTTTCTTTGAAGACGAAGAGTGTCGGTTTCAATGTTAACAAGGAAATAACACCACTGGGAAAATGTTGAAAATTGCAGAATTATTTGAAAGGGAGAACCTTGTGGAATATCTCCAACAAATCATTTGGATTCCTGCCAGATTTGCTCTCCAGATCCATGGAGACTTAATGCAACAAAAACATTTTCATCCCACTGCCCCGCTCTCTCCCCGTAACCCTGCAACACTCCCAAACTAATCCCACTGCCCCACTCTCTCCCCACAGCCTGTATCAATCTTCAGACTAATCCCACTGCCCCACTCTCCCCATAGCCCTGTATCAATCCCAAACTAATCCCACTGCCCCACTCTCTCCCCACAGCCTGTATCAATCCTCAGACTAATCCCACTGCCCCGCTCTCTCCCCGTAGCCCTGTATCAAACCCAAACTAATCCCACCACCCCGCTCTCTCCCCATAGCCCTGTATCAAACCCAAACTAATCCCACTGCCCCGCTCTCTCCCCGTAGCCCTGGATCAATCCTCAAACTAATCCCACTGCCCCGCTCTCTCCCCATAGCCCTGTATCAAACCCAAACTAATCCCACCACCCCGCTCTCTCCCCATAGCCCTGTATCAAACCCAAACTAATCCCACTGCCCCGCTCTCTCCCCGTAGCCCTGGATCAATCCTCAAACTAATCCCACTGCCCCACTCTCTCCCCACAGCTCTGTATCAATCCCAAACTAATCCCACTGCCCCGCTCTCTCCCCGTAACCCTGTATCAATCCCCAAACTAATCCCACTGCCCAGCTCTCCCCATAGCCCTGTATCAATCCCAAACTAATTCCACTGCCCCGCTCTCCCCATAGCCCTGTATCAATCCCCAAACTAATCCCACTGCCCTACTCTCTCCCCATAGCCCTGTATCAATCCCCAAACTAATTCCACTGCCCCGCTCTCTCCCCATAGCCCTGTATCAATCCCCAAACTAATCCCACTGCCCCACTCTCTCCCCATAGCCCTGTATTAATCCCCAAACTAATCCCACTGCCCCGCTCTCTCCCCATAGCTCTGCATCAATCCCAAACTAATCCCACTGCCCCGCTCTCTCCCCATAGCCCTGTATCAATCCTCAGGCTAATCCCACTGCCCCGATCTCTCCCCATAATCCTGTATCAATCCTCAAACTAACCCCACTGCCCTGTACTCTCCACGTAGCCCTGTATCAACCCCAAACTAATCCCACAGCCCCGCTCTCTCCCCTGATGCACGATCAATTGCACAAAGACTAAAGTTGGGTCCAACTGTGGCTTTATTACAGTCAGATGTGTGGCCTCCTGCTGCAGCTGGCGAAATGGCAGGGCACTGGAGGTCATGCATATTTATACAGTTCTCCGTGGGCGGAGCCAGCCGGCAGGAGCTACCGGCGAACCTGTAGTGCAGGTCCTACCTTACATCTCCTATTACAGTGGTTCGCCACATTCACCCCCTGTTAAAAATGAGTCCGGCAGGGGTGATGTGAAACTATATACAATTAGTGCAATTATGTACAGTGGTGGGGAAAGAAAAGTCCATGTTGACGGTCCGGAGTCCGTCAAAGGTTCAGCCGGTCCGGTGCTTTGGTGCTTCGTTGGGAGCGGCGTAACGGTGGCGGCGAAGTCGGTGCTGACGGTGGTGGAGGTGGCACCGATGGCGGTGGTGGCGGTGCTGATGCTGGCCAGTCATCGGGGAACTCCGGGAGCGTGCAGAAGTCCTCTTCGTCCTCTTGTGCGGAAAAGGGGAGGGTGGGGTGGTCTGGTGGGGTCAATATTGGCGGTGCGGTGGGGGGGGGGGCGCTTTGGTGGGGGGTGGAGTTGGGGTGGAACCTGACGGTGCCAGGTCCCTGAGTGAGACAGTATCTTGGCGGCCGTCGGGGAACTCAACGTAGGCATATTGAGGGTTGGTGTGGAGCAGGTGAACCCCGTCCACCAAGGGGTCCGCCTTGTGGAGTCGGACGTGCCGACGGAGAAGGACGGGTCCTGGAGCTGCGAGCCAAGTCGGGAGCGACACACCGGATGTGGACTTCCTGGGGAAGGCAAAGAAACCCTCATGGGGTGTGTTGTTAGTGGCGGTGCACAGCAGTGACCGAATGGAGTGGAGTGCATCAGGGAGGACCTCCTGCCAGCGGGAGGCCGGGAGGTTCCTGGACCGTAGGGCCAGTTGGACGGCCCTCCAGACCGTCCCATTCTCCCTCTCTACCTGTCCGTTTCCCCGGGGGTTGCAGCTGGTCGTCCTGCTGGAGGCGATACCCCTGCTGAGCAGGAACTGACGCAGCTCATCGCTCATGAATGAGGATCCCCTGTCACTGTGGATGTAGGCGGGGAAACCGAACAGAGCGAAGATGGTGCTGAGGGTCTTGATGACGGTGGCAGACGTCATATTGGGGCATGGGATGGCGAAGGGGCATCTGGAGTACTCATCGACCACACTGAATGTACGTGTTACGGTCGGTGGAGGGGAGGGGCTCTTTGAAATCCACGCTGAGGCGTTCAAAGGGGTGGGAGGCCTTCACCAGGCGCGCACGGCCCGGCCGGTAGAAGTGCGGCTTGCACTCCGCACAGACCTGGCAGTCCCTGGTGACTGTCCGTACTTCCTCAATGGAGTAGGGCAAATTGCGAGCTTTGACCAGATGGTACAATCGAGTGACCCCCAGGTGACAAAGGCTGTCGTGTAGGGCCTGGAGTTGGTCCACTTGTGCGCTGGCACATGTACCTCGGGAGAGAGCGTCTGGGGGCTCGTTGAGTTTACCGGGGCGATGCAAGATCTCGTAATTATAGGTGGAGAGCTCGATTCTCCACCGCAAGATTTTATCATTTTTGATCTTGCCCCGCTGTGTGTTATCGAACATGAAGGCTACCGACCGTTGGTCCGTAAGGAGAGTGAATCTCTTACCGGCCAGGTAATGCCTCCAATGCCGCACAGCTTCAACGATAGCTTGAGCCTCCTTCTCGACGGATGAGTGTCGAATTTCCGAGGCATGAAGGGTGCGGGAAAAGGATGCCACGGGTCTGCCTGCCTGGCTTAGAGTGGCGGCAAGGGTGACGTCTGAAGCGTCGCTTTCTACTTGGAAAGGCAGCGACTCGTCCACTGCGCGCATCCCGGCCTTGGCGATGTCTGCTCTGATGCGGGCGAAAGCGTGTTGTGCCTCGGCCGCGAGAGGGAATTGGATGGACTGAATGAGTGGGCGGGCCTTGTCCGCATAGTTTGGGACCCAGTAGGCGTAGCAGGAAAAGAACCCCAGGCAGCGACTGAGGGCCTTGGGGCAGTGGGGGAGGGGAAGTTCCATGAGGGGGTGCATGCGGTCGGGGTCGGGCCCGAGAAGTCCGTTTTGGACTATGTAGCCGAGAATGGCTAACCGGGTCGTGCTGAACACGCACTTCTCTTTGTTGTAGGTCAGGTTGAGAAGAGTGGCAGTGCGGAGGAATTTATCGAGGTTGGCATCGTGGTCCTGCTGGTCATGGCCGCAGATGGTGACATTATCTAAGTACGGAAAGGTGGCCAGCAAACCGTACTGGTCGACCATTCGGTCCATCTCTCTTTGGAAGACCGAGACCGCATTTGTGACACCGAAAGGAACCCTAAGGAAGTGATAGAGCCGACCGTCCGCCTCAAAGACCGTGTATGGCCGGTCCGACTTCCGGATGGGGAACTGGTGGTAGGCGGATTTCAGGTCCACCGTTGAGAAGACCCGGTACTGCGCAATCTGATTGACCATATCAGATATGCGTGGGAGGGGGTACGCGTCGAGCTGCGTGTACAGATTGATGGTCTGGCTGTAGTCAATGACCATCCTGTGTTTCTCCCCATTTTTAACCACTACCACTTGGGCTCTCCAGGGGCTGTTGGTGGCCTCGATAATACCCTCCTTAAGTAGCCGCTGGACTTCGGACCTGATGAAGGTTTTGTCCTGGGTGCTGTACCATCTGCTCCTAGTGGCAACGGGCTTGCAATCCGCAGTTAGATTGGCAAAAAGGGAGGGGGGATCGACCTTGAGGGTCGCGAGGCCGCAAACGGTAAGGGGGGGTAAGGGCCCGCCGAATTTGAGGGTGAGGCTCTGGAGGTTGCACTGGAAGTCCAGGCCCAACAGGAGTGCAGCGCAGAGATTAGGAAGGACATAGAGGCGGAAGTTACTAAATTCTACGCCCTGGACAGTGAGGGTAACCGTACAAAAGCCTCGGATCGGGACGGAGTGGGATCCGGAGGCGAGGGAGATCCTTTGATTGGCAGGGTGGACCGCGAGGGAGCAGCGCCTTACCGTATCTGGGTGAACAAAGCTTTCGGTGCTCCCGGAGTCCAGCAGAAACGAGGTCGCGTGGCCGTTGATTTTAACCATCATCGACGCGGTGGCCAGGTTGTGCGGGCGAGATTGGTCCAGCGTCATCGAAGCGAGCTGCGGGTAGCCATCGGATGCTTCGGGTGGCGAGCGTGTGCGGTTCTGATGTCGGGCTGTCCGGAGACCCTGTGGGGGACAAGATGGCAGCGCCCATGGTGCGCACATTGCGGGGTCGGGACAAGATGGCGGCGCCCATGGTGCGCACATTGCGGGGTCGGGACATGTTGGCGGCGCCCAGGGGGCGCACATTGCGAGGTTGGGACAAGATGGCGGCGCCCATGGTGTGCACATTGCGGGGTCGGGACAAGATGGCGGCGCCCAGGGGGCGCACATTGCGAGGTTGGGACAAGATGGCGGCGCCCAGGGGGCGCACGTGGCCGAAGGGGGACAAGATGGCGGCGCCCAGGGGGCGCACATTGCGAGGTTGGGACAAGATGGCGGCGCCCATGGTGCGCACATTGCGAGGTTGGGACAAGATGGCGGCGCCCAGGGGGCGCACATTGCGAGGTTGGGACAAGATGGCGGCGCCCAGGGGGCGCACGTGGCCGAAGGGGGACAAGATGGCGGCGCCCAGGGGGCGCACATTGCGGGGTCGGGACAAGATGGCAGCGCCCATGGTGCGCACATTGCGGGGTCGGGACATGTTGGCGGCGCCCAGGGGGCGCACATTGCGAGGTTGGGACAAGATGGCGGCGCCCATGGTGCGCACATTGCGAGGTTGGGACAAGATGGCGGCGCCCAGGGGGCGCACATTGCGAGGTTGGGACAAGATGGCGGCGCCCAGGGGGCGCACGTGGCCGAAGGGGGACAAGATGGCGGCGCCCAGGGGGCGCACATTGCGGGGTCGGGACAAGATGGCAGCGCCCATGGTGCGCACATTGCGAGGTCGGGACAAGATGGCGGCGCCCAGGGGGCGCACGTGGCCGAAGGGGGACAAGATGGCGGCGCCCAGGGGGCGCACATTGCGGGGTCGGGACAAGATGGCAGCGCCCATGGTGCGCACATTGCGAGGTCGGGACAAGATGGCGGCGCCCATGGTGCGCACATTGCGAGGTCGGGACAAGATGGCGGCGCCCAGGGGGCGCACGTGGCCGAAGGGGGACAAGATGGCGGCGCCCAGGGGGCGCACGTGGCCGAAGGGGGACAAGATGGCGGCGCCCATTGCTCGCACATGGACCCGGGAGGAGAAGGTGGCGGCTCCCATTGTGCGTCTGGCGTGGGGGAGGGGGCGATGGCGGGCGTGATCGCAGCGACTGCGCGGGCCTGGCACACAGCCGCGAAGTGGCCCTTTTTACTGCAGGCTTTACAAACGGCAGTGCGGGGCAGGCAGTGTTGGCGGGGGTGCTTCTGCTGACCACAGAAGTAGCAGCGGGGACCCCCGGGGTGTGCAGATCGGCGTGTGGCGCAGGCGTATTGGGAAGGCAGGGCCCCGGCTGCGGAGCTCGTTGGCGGGGTCCAGGAGGGGTACGAAGGGGCAGAAGGGTGGGCAGCGCGGCGGGAGAGGTACGATTGTACGTTACGGGATGCGACCGTCATGGAGAGCGCCAAGGTTTTCGCCTCAGCCAGTTCGAGCGTGGCCCCTTCCAGCAATCGTTCTCGGATGCGGTCCGACGCAATCCCCGTCATGAAGATATCGCGCATGAGGAGATTCGCGTGTTCGGCGGCCATAACGGCCTGACAGTCACAGTCCCGGACGAGTGGAATTGGGGCCCACCAGAAGTCTTCGATGGACTCACCAGGTAGTTGCGAGCGGGTGGCGAGTACATGCCTGGCGAAGAGTGTGTTCGCCTTCTGCGCGTAGTGTTCCTTAAGGAGTTCCATTGCTTTTGTGTAAGTCGTGGCGTCTTGGATCAACGGGAACACGCTGGAGCTCACTCTGGAGTACAGGACGTTTATCTTCTGAGCCTCCGTTGGCGCGGGGTCCGCCGCGTTGATATAGGCCTCAAAACATGCTAGCCAGTGAATAAAGTCTTTCCTGGCGTTGGGCGAGTGAGGATCCAGCTGCAGGAGATCGGGTTTCATTCTGATATCCATTCTGTGGAAAATCTGACTGTAATAAATTGATGCAGATTAATTGCACAAAGTCTAAAGTTGGGTACAACTGTGGCTTTATTACAGTCAGATGCGTGGCCTCCTGCTGCAGCTGGCGAAATGGCAGGGCACTGGAGGTCATGCATATTTATACAGTTCTCCGTGGGCGGAGCCAGCCGGCAGGAGCTACCGGCGAACCTGGAGTGCAGGTCCTACCTTACATCTCCTATTACAGTGGTTCACCACATCCCCATAGCCCTGTATCAATCCCAAACTAATCCCACTGCCCCGCTCTCCCCATAGCCCTGTATCAAACCCAAACTAATCCCACTGCCCCGCTCTCCCCATAGCCCTGTATCAAACCCAAACTAATCCCACTGCCCCGCTCTCCCCATAGCCCTGTATCAAACCCCAAACTAATCCCACTGCCCCACTCTCTCCCCGTAGCCCTGTATGAACCCCAAACTAATCCCACTGCCCCGCTCTCCCCATAGCCCTGTATCAATCCCAAACTAATCCCACTGTCCCGCTCTCCCCATAGCCCTGTATCAATCTCCAAACTAATCCCACTGCCCCGCTCTCTCCCCATAGCCCTGTATCAATCCCAAACTAATCCTAATGCCCCGCTCTCTCCCCATAGCCCTGTATCAATCCCAAACTAATCCCACTGCCCCGCTCTCTCCCCATAGCCCTGTATCAATCCCCAACTAATCCCACTGCCGCACTCTCCCCATAGCTCTGTATCAATCCCAAACTAATCCCACTGCCCCGCTCTCTCCCCATAGCCCTGTATCAATCCCAAACTAATCCCACTGCCCCGCTCTCTCCCCATAGCCCTGTATCAATCCCAAACTAATCCCACTGCCCCGCTCTCTCCCCATAGCCCTGTATCAATCCCCAACTAATCCCACTGACGCACTCTCCCCATAGCTCTGTATCAATCCCAAACTAATCCCACTGCCCCGCTCTCTCCCCATAGCTCTGTATCAATCCCAAACTAATCCCACTGCCCCGCTCTCTCCCCATAGCCCTGTATCAACCCCAAACTAATCCCAGTTCCCCACTCTCTCCCCATAGCCCTGTATCAATCCCAAACTAATCCCACTTCCCCACTCTCTCCCCATAGCCCTGTATCAATCCCCAAACTAATCCCACTGTCCCGCCCTCTCCCCATAGCCCTGTATCAATCCCAAACTAATCCCACTGTCCCGCTCTCTCCCCATAGCCCTGTATCAATCCCCAAACTAATCCCACTGCCCCACTCTCCCCATAGCCCTGATTCAACCCCAAACTAATCCCACTGCCCCCACTCTCTCCCCGTAGCCCTGTATCAATCCCCAAACTAATCCCACTGCCCCAAACTCCCCTTTGACCTACATCAATCCCAAACTAACCCCACTGCGCCGCTCTCTCCCCATAGCCCTGTATTAATCACTAAACTAATCCCACTGCCCCACTCTCTCCCCATAGCCCTGTATCAATCCCAAACTAATCCCACTGCCCCACTCTCCCCATAGCCCTGTATCAATCCCCAAACTAATCCCACTGTCCCGCTTTCTCCCCATAGCCCTGTATCAATCCCAAACTAATCCCACTGTCCCGCTCTCTCCCCTAGCCCTGTATCAACCCCAAACTAATCCCAGTGCCCCGCTCTCTCCCCATAGCCCTGTATCAATCCCCAAACTAATCCCACTGTCCCGCTCTCTCCCCATAGCCCTGTATCAATCCCAAACTAATCCCACTGCCCCACTCCCTCCCCATAGCCCTGTATCAATCCCAAACTAATCCCACTGCCCCACTCCCTCCCCGTAGCCCTGTATCAATCCCCAAACTAATCCCAGTGCCCCGCTCTCTCCCCATAGCCCTGTATCAATCCCCAAACTAATCCCACTGCCCCATACTCCCCTTTGACCTGCATCAATCCCAAACTAACCCCACTGCCCCGCTCTCTCCCCATAGCCCTGTATTAATCACTAAACTAATCCCACTGCCCCACTCTCTCCCCATAGCCCTGTATCAATCCCAAACTAACCCCACTGTCCCGCTCTCTCCCCATAGCCCTGTATCAACCCCAAACTAATCCCAGTGCCCCGCTCTCTCCCCATAGCCCTGTATCAATCCCCAAACTAATCCCACTGTCCCGCTCTCTCCCCATAGCCCTGTATCAATTCCAAACTAATCCCACTGTCCCGCTCTCTCCCCTAGCCCTGTATCAACCCCAAACTAATCCCAGTGCCCCGCTCTCTCCCCATAGCCCTGTATCAATCCCCAAACTAATCCCACTGCCCCACTCCCTCCCCATAGCCCTGTATCAAACTCAAACTAATCCCACTGCCCCGCTCTCTCCCCATAGCTCTGTATCAATCCCAAACTAATCCCACTGCCCCACTCCCTCCCCATAGCCCTGTATCAAACTCAAACTAATCCCACTGCCCCGCTCTCTCCCCATAGCCCTGTATCAATCCCAAACTAATCCCACTGCCCCACTCCCTCCCCATAGCCCTGTATCAAACTCAAACTAATCCCACTGCCCCGCTCTCTCCCCATAGCCCTGTATCAATCCCCAAACTAATCCCACTGCCCCACTCCCTCCCCATAGCCATGTATCAAACTCAAACTAATCCCACTGCCCCGCTCTCCCCATAGCTCTGTATCAACCCCAAACTAATCCCACTGCCCCGCTCTCTCCCCATAACCCTGTATCAATCCCAAACTAATCCCACTGCCACGCTCTCTCCCCATAGTCCTGTATCAATCTCCAAACTAATCCCACTGCCCCGCTCTCTCCCCATAGCCCTGTATCAATCCCAAACTAATCCCACTGCCCCGCTCTCTGCCCATAGCCCTGTATCAATCCCAAACTAATCCCACTGCCCCGCTCTCCCCATAGCCCTGTATCAATCCCAAACTAATCCCACTGCCCCGCTCTCTCCATAGCCCTGTATCAGTCCCAAACTAATCCCACTGCCCCGCTCTCTCCATAGCCCTGTATCAAACCCAAACTAATCCCACTGCCCCGCTCTCTGCCCATAGCCATGTATCAATCCCAAACTAACCCCACTGCCCCGCTCTCTCCATAGCCGTGTATCAATCCCAAACCAATCCCACTGCCCCGCTCTCTGCCCATAACCCTGTATCAATGCCCAAACTAATCCCACTGCCCCGCTCTCTCCCCATAGCCCTGTATCAATCCCAAACTAATCCCACTGCCCCACTCTCTCCCCATAACCCTGTATCAATCCCAAACTAATCCCACTGCCCCGCTCTCTCCCCATAGCCCTGTATCAATCCCCAAACTAATCCCACTGTCCCGCTCTCCCCATTGCCCTGTATCAATCCCAAACTAATCCCACTGTCCCGCTCTCCCCATAGCCCTGTATCAATCCCAAACTAATCCCACTGCCCCACTCTCTCCCCATAACCCTGTATCAATCCCAAACTAATCCCACTGCCCCACTCTCTCCCCATAGCCCTGTATCAATCCCAAACTAATCCCACGGCCCGCTCTCTCCCCATAGCCCTGTATCAATCCCCAAACTAATCCCACTGCCCCGTTCTCTCCCCATAGCCCTGTATCAATGCCCAAACTAATCCCACTGCCCCGCTCTCTCCCCATAGCTTTGTATCGATCCCCAAACTAATCCCACTGCCCCGTTCTCTCCCCATAGCCCTGTATCAATGCCCAAACTAATCCCACTGTCCCGCTCTCTCCCCATAGCCCTGTATCAAACCCAAACTAATCCCACTGCCCCGCTCTCTCCCCATAGCTTTGTATCGATCCCCAAACTAATCCCACTGCCCCGTTCTCTCCCCATAGCCCTGTATCAATCCCCAAACTAATCCCACTGCCCCGCTCTCTCCCCATAGCTTTGTATCGATCCCCAAACTAATCCCATTGCCCCGTTCTCTCCCCATAGCCCTGTATCAATCCCCAAACTAATCCCACTGCCCCGCTCTCTCCCCATAGCCCTGTATCAATCCCAAACTAATCCCACTGCCCCGCTCTCCCCCTGTATCAATCCCCAAACTAAATATCAGGAAAGATTGAACAAGCCCAGGGGGTGGCCTGATTGAGATCTTTAAGTTGACGAAAGAGGTTTCGATGGTTAGATGCGGGGAAGATGTTTCCACAAGTGGGGGTGACCAGAACTAGAGGCTGGGGGGGGGCGGGGGGAGCCATCGATGTGAGACAGTCACTGATGAACCCCAATGGGGTAAATCAAGAGCGATGACTTCACCCAGATAGTGGGGAGAATGTGGGACCTGCTCCCACGGGGAGAGGGTGGGGGGAATTGTATCGAGATATTTAAGGAGGGGAGGTATGGATAGAGATGTGAGGGAGAAAGGAATGGAGGGAGATATTGGCGGGGGGAGGGGGGAGATGGACAAGATGTTGGGGGAGGGGAGGAGGCTGGTGCGAGGCAGAGCCACCAGCACGGAGTTAGAGAGGCCGAACGGCCAGGCTCCGCACCTTGGACACAGTCCACGTATATTCGGTGACGGGGAAAGGTTGGAAAACTTGGGGAAATGTTCTCCTCAGAAAGGAGGAGGAGGAGAGGGGATTTGGGTCGAAGGGTTCAAAATCACGAGGGGGTCCCGGAGAGAGTTGAGTGGAATGGCGGGTAGTTCGGAAACCAGAGGCGCCCCAGATTGAAGGTGATTGGTTGAAAGAAGCCAGGGAGATACGAGGATAAACGTTTTCACGAAGCGAGCGGAGAGGATCTGGTACGCGATGCCCGGGCTGGAGGCAGGCACGAGTGAGGGATTTGAGAGGGAATTAAAGGGATTTGAGAGGGACACCCCTGTCAGCATCAACGGGGCCGAGGTGGAGATGGTTAGCAGTTTCAAATTCCTAGGGGTGCACATGTCCCAAAATCTGTCCTGGTCCACCCACGTCAACACTACCACCAAGAAAGCACAACAGCGCCTATACTTCCTCAGGAAACTAAGGAAATTCAGCATGTCCACATTGACTCTCACCAACTTTTACAGATGCACCATAGAAAGCATCCTATTGGGCTGCATCACAGCCTGGTATGGCAACTGCTCGGCCCAGGACCACAAGAAACTCCAGAGGGTCGTGAACACAGCCCAGTCCATCACACAAACCTGCCTCCCATCCATTGACTCCATCTACACCTCCCGCTGCCTGGGGAAAGCGGGCAGCATAATCAAAGATCCTTCCCACCCGGCTTACTCACTCTTCCAACTTCTTCCATCGGGCAGGGGGCACAGAAGTCTGAGAACACGCACGAACAGACTCAAAAACAGCTTCTTCCCCACTGTTACCAGACTCCTAAATGACCCTCTTATGGACTGACCTCATTAACACTACACCCTGTGTGCTTCACCCGATGCCGGTGTTATGTAGTTACATTGTATATGTTGTGTTGCCCTATTATGTATTTTCTTTTATTCCCTTTTCTTCCCATGTACTTAATGATCTGTTGAGCTGCTCGCAGAAAAATACTTTTCACTGTACCTCGGTACACGTGGCAATGAACAAATCCAATCCAATCCAATCCATTCCAAATCGTAATCTCAACAGGAAGATTGTGCAGGGCCACGGGGCAGGATGAGGCCACTCTGACCCTCGAGTCCTGCTGTCCCATTCCGCAAGACCGTGTCTGACCTGATTGTAACCTCGACCCCACACCCCTGCTTGACCCCCCGATAACCTTTCACCCCCCCTCGTTAATGGAGAATCTATCCGGCTGTGCCTGACAAATATTCACAGTCTCTGCTTCCACTGCCCCCTGAGGGAGCCTTGTACAGCTCGCAGCTCTATCTGCCGATGCGGCCACCAGCAGCTCCGGGTCAGAGGCCGTGCGCGCGCACGGCGGCGTCCTCCAGCGACCGCTCCGTGCTCCATGGCGGACTCGGCCCGCGGACCTGGACCGGCAAAATAGAGTGCCCCTCTTCGGCCGCTCGCGCGCCCTGGACCACCCGCACACATTGCTCCCGGCCCCGAATGAAGCCCCCCCCCCCCACCCCCGTCCGCCAATCGGCCCTCCCCCGACTGCGGCGGCCCCGGACAGAGTCGGCAGCCGCCATGCGAGGATCCCGGACGGTGGGACCGTGAGCCGTCGGGAACTCGGCCGGTCGGGGAGAATTTGAAAACCGGCGGCGCTTCCGATTTCGCCGTCGGGGAGAATCCAGGCCCTTATTTTTAAACAGCGAAACCCTGGTTCTAGATTCTCCCAGAAGGCGAAACATCCTCTCTGTTGTGTTGGGTGCTCTGGATCCGGGGAACACATACCGGCCACCAACACTTACAATAGTGCAACACTATTTTATTCAGTTAGAAACTGTTGAACATACTTTCACTGTGGGTTAACACAATGTTAGATTAAACTAAAGACCTATGCCTGTCCGAGCCAGTCTATGCACTCAGCACATGGTGAAGATCTGTGCTGCAGGCTGTAAGCTCTGTCCTTGTAGGAGGCTGCATCCCGAATGAGCGGGAACTCTGATGCCCCCTGTCTTTATAGTGAGTGTGCTCTAACTGGTGATTGGTGTATATTATGACACTCTCCACATCCACCCTGTCCATACCCCCTCGGGATTGAAAAGGTTTTGAACACGTCACCTCTTACGCTTTTGAGCTCCGGCTGATACAAACCTAACCTTTCCAAACCGCAGAAGGCTGTGGAGGCCAAATCACTGAGTGACTTTAAGACAGAGGTAGATAGGTTCTTGATTGGAATAATAATAAAAATAATCTTTATTGTCACAAGAAGGCTTACATCAACACTGCAGTGAAGTTACTGTGAAAAGCCCCTAGTTGCCACACTCCGGCGCCTGTTCGGGTACACTGAGGGAGAATTCAGAATGTCCAATCCACCTAACCTGCACATCTTTGGACTGTGGGAGGAAACCGGAGCACCCGGATGAAACCCACGCACACACGGGGAGGATGTGCAGACTCCACACAGACAGTGACCCAGCCGGGAATCGAACCTGGGACCCTGGAGCTGTGAAGCCACAGTGCTACCCACTGTGCTACCCTAATTAATAAGGATTAATAAGGAGATCAGGGGTTATGGGGCGAAGTCAGGAGAATGGGGATGAGAGACATATCAGCCATGATCGAAATGTGGTGCAGACTCGATGGGCCGAGTGGTCAAATTCTGCTCCTGTGTCTTATGGTCTGATCCCCCGCCCATTCTTCTGAACTGCAGTGAAAACAGGCTCAATCCAACCCAATCTCTCCTCATACGACAATCCTGCCGTCCCAGGAATCAGTCTGGCAAAACCTCCACTGAACTCCCTCGATGGCAAACATCTCCCTTCATAGATAAGGATAGCAAAACTGCAAACATTCTGAGATTCAGTGCGTACTTCGGAATTCTCTCAGACTTGACCCCATGATGACCCGCAAGCTGTTGCATGTAGCTCCTGTCATTGTAGACAGAGTGGTGAATCCTCGCTACAGACATCATTTTGAGGTCATAGATCCAGGATTCTGTGTTTGGAGATGTTTAAAAGGGTCGGACAACACAACATGCAGTGACGGAGTTCTGTGCGTGATTGCAGACAGTTTTCTCGCCAGTCAGCCAAGCCAGCTGGACAGGGCCGCACTGTCAGAGATTGAACAATTTCCCTCAAAATTTATCATGCTCTCTATTTGAATCAGACTCACAGCCAAGGGTAGGACAGTGGTTAGCACTGTGCCGCACTGTCGGAGGGTCAGTACTGAGGGAGCGCCGCACTGTCGGAGGGTTAGTACTGAGGGAGCGCCGCACTGTCGGAGGGTCAGTGCTGAGGGAGGGCAGCACTGTCGGAGGGTCAGTACTGAGGGAGCGCCGCACTGTCGGAGAGTCAGTACTGAGGGAGTGCCGCACTGTCGGAGGGTTAGTACTGAGGGAGCACCGCACTGTCGGGGGGTTAGTACTGAGGGAGCGCCGCACTGTCGGGGGGGTTAGTACTGAGGGAGCGCCACACTGTCGGAGGGTTAGTACTGAGGGAGCGCCGCACTGTCGGAGGGTCAGTACTTAGGGAGTGCCGCACTGTCGGAGGATCAGTACTGAGGGCGTGCCGCACTGTCGGGGGGTTAGTACTGAGGGAGCGCCGCACTGTCGGAGGGTCAGTTCTGAGGGAGTGGCGCACTGTCGGAGGGTTAGTACTGAGGGAGCGCTGCACTGTCGGAGGGTCAGTACTGAGGGAGTGCCGCACTGTCGGAGGGTCAGTACTGAGGGAGCGCCGCACTGTCGGAGGGTCAGTACTGAGGGAGTGCCGCACTGTCGGAGGGTCAGTACTGAGGGAGTGCCGCACTGTCGGAGGGTCAGTACTGAGGGAGCGCCGCACTGTCGGAGGGTTAGTACTGAGGGAGTGCCGCACTGTCGGAGGGTCAGTACTGAGGGAGTGCCGCACTGTCGGAGGGTCAGTACTGAGGGAGTGCCGCACTGTCGGAGGGTCAGTACTGAGGGAGCGCCGCACTGTCGGAGGGTTAGTACTGAGGGAGTGCCGCACTGTCGGGGGGTTAGTACTGAGGGAGCGCCGCACTGTCGGAAGGTAAGTACTGAGGGAGCGCCGCACTGTCAGAGGGTCAGTACTGAGGGAGTGCCGCACTGTCGGAGGGTCAGTACTGAGGGAGTGCCGCACTGTCGGAGGGTCAGTACTGAGGGAGCGCCGCACTGTCGGAGGGTCAGTTCTGAGGGAGTGGCGCACTGTCGGAGGGTCAGTACTGAGGGAGCGCCGCATTGTCGGAGGGTTAGTACTGAGGAGGGCAGCACTGTTGGAGGGTCAGTACTGAGGGAGTGCTGCACTGTCGGAGGGTCAGGACTGAGGGAGCGCCGCACTGTCGGAGGGTCAGTGCTGAGGGAGTTCTGCACTGTCGGAGGGTCAGGATTGTGGGAGTGCCGCACTGTCAGAGGGTCAGTACTGAGGGAGCGCCGCACTGTCGGAGGGTCAGTGCTGAGGGAGTGCTGCACTATTGGAGAATCAGTACTGAGGGAGCGCCGCACTGTCGGAGGGTCAGTACTGAGGGAGCGCCGCACTGTTGGATGGTCAGGATTGTGGGAGTGCCGCACTGTCAGAGGGTCAGTACTGAGGGAGCGCCGCACTGTCGGAGGGTCAGTGCTGAGGGAGTGCTGCACTATTGGAGAATCAGTACTGAGGGAGTGCCGCACTGTTGGATGGTCAGGATTGTGGGAGTGCCGCACTGTCGGAGGGTCAGTACTGAGGGAGCACCGCACTGTCAGAGGGTCAGTACTGAGGGAGCGCCGCACTGTCAGAGGGTCAGTGCTGAGGGAGCGCTGCACTGTCAGAGGGTCAGTACTGAGGGAGCGCCGCACTGTCAGAGGGTCAGTACTGAGGGAGTGCTGCACTGTCAGAGGGTCAGTACTGAGGGAGCGCCGCACTGTCGGAGGGTCAGGACTGAGGGAGCGCCGCACTGTCGGAGGGTCAGTACTGAGGGAGTGCTGCACTATTGGAGAATCAGTACTGAGGGAGTGCCGCACTGTTGGATGGTCAGGATTGAGGGAGTGCTGCACTGTTGGAGAGTCAGTACTGAGGGAGCGCTGCACTATTGGAGAATCAGTACTGAGGGAGTGCCGCACTGTTGGAGAGTCAGTACTGAGGGAGTGCTGCACTGTTGGAGAGTCAGTACTGAGGGAGTGCTGCACTATTGGAGAATCAGTACTGAGGGAGTGCCGCACTGTTGGATGGTCAGGATTGAGGGAGCGCCGCACTGTTGGAGAGTCAGTATTGAGGGAGTGTCGCACTGTTGGATGGTCAGGATTGAGGGAGCGCTGCACTGTTGGAGAATCATGGAATTCCAACAGTGCAGAAGGATGCCAATCAGCCCAATGACTCTCCACCGACCCTCCAAAGAACACTCTACCACGGGCCAATCTAATTCCATCCCCATGACCCTACTGGACACTTTGGGGCAATTTTTTAGAATGTCCAATCCACATAAGCTGCACTTATTTTCACCGTGGCGGGAGCACCCGGTGGAAACCCACGCAGACACGGGGAGACAGCCGCCCGATGCCAGGCTCAAACCTGGGTCCCTGGCGCAGCAGCGCTAACCTCTGTGCCACAGTACCCCAAGGGCCCTTTGCTGATGCCAACTCCTTGAGCTACGTTGCCGAGGCGCCAAAGTGACCTGAGAGACGTTGGCGGGGTTTGAACAGCTGAGGAAATGTAGAAACCTTGACTGTTTTCCGTTGAGAAAAGGATGAGAGCGGACAGCAGCCACACTGAGACAGACATCCGAGTCGAGGACAGGCAGACATGGCGCAAGGGGGGGAGTGAGGAAGCGGGTTGGTGAGCAGTGTGGGGAGAGCTGCCTTGTCACTCGGTAATTATCCACGGGCAGGGCTGAGACAGCAGGCAATGAGAGGGCCTCATCCAACCCACAGGCCACACACACCACTGAAACCCAATCTCCCATTGACCCCAAGCCAAAAAAAACATACCCGCCCCCTGCCAGCTCCACGGCAACCTATTTCCAACACATGACGTCAGCGTTGACCAACTGTCATTGCCACTGGGGAAGTTGAAAACCAGAATGGTGGTTACCCCAGCCCTGGTGACTCTCATTCTCTCTCGCTCTCTCCTCTTGCTCGGATCTGTGAGTCAAGGTTTGTGGGTTTGAACCTCACACAGACACGAAGTGGCCAGGCCGACACTCCAAGGGCTACACACGCAAGAGGCTCTCACACTCGAAATGAGTGACACCCAGTCCCAGAGGGGGAAAGGACAGTGTATCTAACACACTGTGACACCCGGTCCCAGAGGGGGAAAGGACAGTGTATCTAACACACTGTGACACCCAGTCCCAGAGGGGGAAAGGACAACGTATCTAACACACTGTGACACCCGGTCCCAGAGGGGGAAAGGACAGTGTATCTAACACACTGTGACACCCGGTCCCAGAGGGGGAAAGGACAGTGTATCTAACACACTGTGACACCCGGTCCCAGAGGGGGAAAGGACAGTGTATCTAACACACTGTGACACTCGGTCCCAGAGGGGGAAAGGACAGTGTATCTAACACACTGTGACACCCGGTCCCAGAGAGGGAAAGGACAGTGTATCTAACACACAGTGACACCCAGTCCCAGAGGGGGAAAGGACAGTGTATCTAACACACTGTGACACCCGGTCCCAGAGGGGGAAAGGACAGTGTATCTAACACACTGTGACACCCGGTCCCACAGGGGGAAAGGACAGTGTATCTAACACACTGTGACACCCAGTCCCAGAGGGGGAAAGGACAGTGTATCTAACACACTGTGACACCCAGTCCCAGAGGGGGTAAGGACAGTGTATCTAACACACTGTGACACCCAGTCTCAGAGACGGAAAGTACAGTGTATCTAACACACTGTGACACCCGGTCTCAGAGACGGAAAGTACAGTGTATCTAACACACTGTGACACCGGTCCCAGAGGGGGAAAGGACAGTGTATCTAACACACTGTGACACCCGGTCCCAGAGACGGAAAGGACAGTGTATCTAACACACTGTGACACCCGGTCCCAGAGGGGGAAAGGACAGTGTATCTAACACACTGTGACACCCGGTCTCAGAGACGGAAAGTACAGTGTATCTAACACACTGTGACACCGGTCCCAGAGGGGGAAAGGACAGTGTATCTAACACACTGTGACACCCAGTCCCAGAGGGGGAAAGGACAGTGTATCTAACACACTGTGACACCCGGTCTCAGAGACGGAAAGTACAGTGTATCTAACACACTGTGACACCGGTCCCAGAGGGGGAAAGGACAGTGTATCTAACACGCTGTGACACCCGGTCCCAGAGACGGAAAGGACAGTGTATCTAACACACTGTGACACCCGGTCCCAGAGGGGGAAAGGACAGTTTATCTAACACACTGTGACACCCAGTCCCAGAGACGGAAAGGACAGTGTATCTAACACACTGACACTCGGTCCCAGAGGGGGAAAGGACAGTGTATCTAACACACTGTGACACCTGGTCCCAGAGGGGGAAAGGACAGTTTATCGAACACACTGTGACACCCAGTCCCAGAGACGGAAAGGACAGTGTATCTAACACACTGACACTCGGTCCCAGAGGGGGAAAGGACAGTGTATCTAACACACTGTGACACCTGGTCCCAGAGGGGGAAAGGACAGTTTATCTAACACACTGTGACACCCAGTCCCAGAGGGGGAAACGACAATGTATCGAACACACTGTGACACCAGGTCCCACAGGAGGAAAGGACAGTGTATCTAACACACTGTGACACCCAATCCCAGAGGGGGAAAGGACAGTGTATCTAACACACTGTGACACCCGGTCCCAGAGGGGGAAAGGACAGTGTATCTAACACACTGACACTCGGTCCCAGAGGGGGAAAGGAGAGTGTATCTAACACACTGTGACACCCAATCCCAGAGGGGGAAAGGACAGTGTATCTAACACACTGTGACACCCAGTCCCAGAGGGGGAAAGAACAATGTATCGAACACACTGTGACACCAGGTCCCACAGGGGGAAAGGACAGTGTATCTAACACATTGTGACACCCAATCCCAGAGGGGGAAAAGACAGTGTATCGAACACACTGTCACACCCGGTCCCAGAGACGGAAAGGACAGTGTATCTAACACACTGACACTCGGTCCCAGAGGGGGAAAGGACAGTGTATCTGACGCACTGTGACACAGTCCCAGAGGGGGAATGGACAGTGTATCTAACACACTATGACACTCGGTCCCAGAGGGGGAAAGGACAGTGTATCTAACACACTGTGACACCCAGTCCCAGAGGGGGAAAGGACAATGTATCGAACACACTGTGACACCAGGTCCCACAGGGGGAAAGGACAGTGTATCTAACACACTGTGACACACGGCCCCAGAGGGGGAAAGGACAGTGTATCTAACACACTGTGACACCCGGTCCCAGAGGGGGAAAGGACAGTATATCTAACACACTGTGACACTCGGTCCCAGAGGGGGAAAGGACAGTGTATCTGACACACTGTGACACACGGTCCCAGAGGGGGAAAGGACAGTGTATCTAACACACTGTGACACCCAGTCCCAGAGGGGGAAAGGACAGTGTATCTAACACACTGTGACACCCGGTCTCAGAGGGGGAAAGGAGAGTGTATCTGACGCACTGTGACACCCAGTCCCAGAGGGGGAAAGAACAATGTATCGAACACACTGTGACACCAGGTCCCACAGGGGGAAAGGACAGTGTATCTAACACATTGTGACACCCAATCCCAGAGGGGGAAAAGACAGTGTATCGAACACACTGTCACACCCGGTCCCAGAGACGGAAAGGACAGTGTATCTAACACACTGACACTCGGTCCCAGAGGGGGAAAGGACAGTGTATCTGACGCACTGTGACACAGTCCCAGAGGGGGAATGGACAGTGTATCTAACACACTATGACACTCGGTCCCAGAGGGGGAAAGGACAGTGTATCTAACACACTGTGACACCCAGTCCCAGAGGGGGAAAGGACAATGTATCGAACACACTGTGACACCAGGTCCCACAGGGGGAAAGGACAGTGTATCTAACACACTGTGACACACGGCCCCAGAGGGGGAAAGGACAGTGTATCTAACACACTGTGACACCCGGTCCCAGAGGGGGAAAGGACAGTATATCTAACACACTGTGACACTCGGTCCCAGAGGGGGAAAGGACAGTGTATCTAACACACTGTGACACCCGGTCCCAGAGGGGGAAAGGACAATGTATCGAACACACTGTGTCACCAGGTCCCAGAGGGGGAAAGGACAGTGTATCTAACACACTGTGACACCCGGTCCCAGAGAGGGAAAGGACAGTGTATCTAACACACTGTGACACCCGGTCCCAGAGGGGGAAAGGACAGTATATCTAACACACTGTGACACTCGGTCCCAGAAGGGGAAAGGACAGTGTATCTAACACACTGTGACACCTAGTCCCAGAGGGGGAAGGGACAGTGTATCTAACACACTGTGACACCCGGTCCCAGAGGGGGAAAGGACAGTGTATCTAACACACTGTGACACCCGGTCCCAGAGGGGGAAAGGACAGTGTATCTAACACACTGTGACTCCCGGTCCCAGAGAGGGAAAGGACAGTGTATCTAACACACTGTGACTCCCGGTCCCAGAGAGGGAAAGGACAGTGTATCTAACACACTGTGACACCCGGTACCAGAGGGGGAAAGGACAGTGTATCTAACACACTGTGACACCTGGTCCCAGAGGGGGAAAGGACAGTGTATCTAACACACTGTGACACCCGGTACCAGAGAGGGAAAGGACAGTGTATCTAACACACTGTGACACCCGGTCCCAGAGGGGGAAAGGAGAGTGTATCTAACGCACTGTGACACCTGGTCCCAGAGAGGGAAAGGACAGTGTATCTAACACACTGTAACACCCAGTCCCAGAGGGGGAAAGGACAGTGTATCTAACACACTGTGACACCCAGTCGCAGAGGGGGAAGGGACAGTGTATCTAACACACTGTGACACCCGGTCCCAGAGGGGGAAAGGACAGTGTATCTAACACACTGTGACACCCGGTCCCAGAGGGGGATTGGACAGTGTATCTAACACACTGTGACACCCGGTCCCAGAGGGGGAAGGGACAGTGTATCTAACACACTGTGACACCCAGTCCCAGAGGGGGAAAGGACAGTGTATCTAACACACGGTGACACCCAGTCCCAGAGGGGGAAAGGACAGTGTATCTAACACACTGTGACACCCAATCCCAGAGGGGGAAAGGACAGTGTATCTAACACACTGTGACACCCGGTCCCAGAGGGGGAAAGGACAGTGTATCTAACACACTGTGACACCCGGTCCCAGAGGGGGAAAGGACAGTGTATCTAACACACTGTGACACCCGGTCCCAGAGGGGGAAAGGGCAGTGTATCTAACACACTGTGACACCCGGTCCCAGAGGGGGAAAGGAGAGTGTATCTAACACACTGTGACACCCGGTCCCAGAGGGGGAAAGGACAGTGTATCTAACACACTGTGACACCTGGTCCCAGAGGGGTAAAGGACAGTGTATCTAACACACTGTGACACCCGGTCCCAGAGGGGGAAAGGACAGTGTATCTAACACACTGTGACAGCCGGTCCCAGAGGGGGAAAGGACAGTGTATCTAAAACACTGTGACACCCGGTCCCAGAGGGGGAAAGGACAGTGTATCTAACACACTGTGACAGCCGGTCCCAGAGGGGGAAAGGACAGTGTATCTAACACACTGTGACACCCGGTCCCAGAGGGGGAAAGGACAGTGTATCTAACACACTGTGACACCCAGTCCCAGAGGGGGAAAGGACAGTGTATCTAAAACACTGTGACACCCGGTCCCAGAGGGGGAAAGGACAGTGTATCTAACACACTGTGACACCCGGTCCCAGAGGGGGAAGGGACAGTGTATCTAACACACTGTGACACACGGTCCCAGAGGGGGAAAGGACAGTGTATCTAAAACACTGTGACACCCAGTCCCAGAGGGGGAAAGGACAGTGTATCTAACACACTGTGACACACGGTCCCAGAGGGGGAAAGGACAGTGTATCTAAAACACTGTGACACCCAGTCCCAGAGGGGGAAAGGACAGTGTATCTAACACACTGTGATACCCAGTCCCAGAGGGGGAAAGGACAGTGTATCTAACACACTGTGACACCCGGTCACAGAGGGGGAAAGGACAGCGTATCTAACACACTGTGACACACGGTCCCAGAGGGGGAAAGGACTGTGTATCTAACACACTGTGACACCCAGTCCCAGAGGGGGAAAGGACTGTGTATCTAACACACTGTGACACACGGTCCCAGAGGAGGAAAGGACAGTGTATCTAACACACTGTGACACACGGTCCCAGAGGGGGAAATGACTGTGTATCTAACACACTGTGACACCCAGTCCCAGAGGGGGAAAGGACAGTGTTTCTAACACACTGTGACACCCTGTCCCAGAGGGGGAAAGGACTGTGTATCTAACACACTGTGACACACGGTCCCAGAGGGGGAAAGGACAGTGTATCTAACACACTGTGACACACGGTCCCAGAGAGGGAAAGGACAGTGTATCAAACACACTGTGACACCAGGTGCCAGAGAGGGAAAGGACAGTGTATCTAACACACTGTGACACCCGGTCCCAGAGGGGGAAAGGACAGTGTATCTCACACACTGTGACACCCGGTTCCAGAGGGGGAAAGGACAGTGTATCTAACACACTGTGACACCCGGTTCCAGAGGGGGAAAGGACAGTGTATCTAACACACTGTGACACCCAGTCCCAGAGGGGGAAAGGATAGTGTATCTAACACACTGTGACACCCAGTCCCAGAGGGGGAATGTGTACTTAGATTTCCAGAAGGTATTTGAGAAGGTGCCACATTGCAGGTGAATGCGGGAAATAAAAGCTCATGGAGTAGAGAGTGACGTGTTGTGATGAACTGAACATTGACTCGCTAAAGGCAAGCGATGAGGCATAAAAGGGTCTATTTCTGGTTGTCAGGATGTCATGAGTGGAGTGCGATGGGGATCAGTGCTGGGATTAGGTCATAACCCGCACGAGCCCTACGGGGTTGGGCCGATGAGCCTCCACGTGAGTCTCATGCAATGCGAGCTTCCCGATTAGAGGCCAGGCCCTTATCAATAGAGTAATGGACTCTAACTTAAAAGCTGATCCAGATAGAAATCGGGCTAGTGGAGTCCCAGCGGTGACCTAAATGTTATGTATATTTAGTTGCTACAAACAATGAATGGTCTGTCTTTATGTTCATGAACAGGACTCCTCTATGATTATTATAGGACCACAACTTTTTACTGTTCATATAAATAGCTTGGATAAAGGGACAGAACGTTGCCAAATTTGCTGACGACACAAGGATAGGTAGGTAAGTAAATTGTGAAGAGGACGTAAGGAGTCGCCAAAAGGGAGATAGGGGGGTTCAGCAAATGGGCAAAGATCTGGAAAATGGAATAGATTCTGGGTCAAATGTGAAATTGTCCTTTTTGCCAGGCCGAATCAAAAAGAAATGTATTGTGTAAATGGTGAGAGATTGCAGAGGTCTGGGGTGGCAGAGGGATCTGAGTGTGCTGGCACAGGAAGCACAGGGTGGCTGGTATTCAGATACAGCAAGTGATTGGGTAAACACATGGACTGTTCTTGTTTGTTGTGAGGGGGACTGATTACAAAAGGCGGGAGGTTGTGCTTCAGCTCTACGGGGCGTCGGTGAGACCACATCTAGAACGTTGTGTACAGTATCGGTCTCCTTATTAACGGAAGGGTGTCGTTGTGTCCCTCATGAGACCTGCAGGGACGACCTGATCGATCTCCTTGTGGGACTTGTGGAGTACGAGCTCCCCTGGTGAGGGTTGGAGGCCCAACAGCGGGGCTCGTTACTTCCCCAACATAAAAGCCAGCCCAGGAGGCACCTCAGAATCATAGAGTGTAGAAAGAGGCCATTCGGTCCATTGTTTCTGCACCGACCCTTTGAAAGAGCCCCGCTTACCTCGGCCCACTCTCCCACCCAATCCCCGTGACACCGCCTCACCTTTGGACACTAAGGGACAGTTTTAGCATGGTCAATCCACCTTCCTTCACAGCAGGGATTCCCGGAGCCGACACGCCGAAATCGTGCTCGGCGCGGAGGCAGAGAATGGTGCGCCAAATCAGCGGTCGGGTCCGATGCCGGGACGCGAACCTCCGGCGACCGGACAATCGCCGGCAGTCACTCGGGCCTACCTTCTTCCGCGCCGGCCCGCTGTGTGGTTCCACCGTGATGCGCGCGGCCGGCGAGGACGCGGCCGCCGCGCGCATGCGTGGACCTGCGGCCGGCAGCGCAGGGCCGCGTACGGCAGCCGGGGCTGCGTGGAGCGCTCCGGCGCCGTGCTGGCCCCCTGTGGGCCACGGAATCGCTGGGGCAAGAGGCCCATTGTCGCGGGCGGGAAACACTCCAGTGTGCACACCGGCATCAACAAGTAGCTGCCGTTTGGAAGAATCCCAGCCCGCATCTTTGGACTGTGGGAGTAAACCGGAGCACCCGGAGGAAACACGCAGGCACAGGGAGAACGTGCAGACTCCGCACAGGCAGAGACCCAAGAACATCGGAAGTAGGAACAGGAGTAGGCCTTCTGGCCCCTCGAGCCTGCTCCACCATTCAATGAGATCATGGCCGATCTTTTGTGGACTCAGCTCCACTCTCCGGCCCGTACACCACAATTCCTTTATTCTCCAAGCGGGCACCGAACCTGGGACCCTGGCACTGTGAGGAAGCAGTGCTAACCACTGTGCTACCACCTATCCTGGCTGGGGCTTGGATTTTGGCCTAGTTGATGCATTTCCTAGCTGTGAGCAGGAAATAAACTATTTTTGACTCGCCTTTTTGGGGATCCTGATTGACTACAATCGATTTAAATGGAAATCAGAAGCAGTTCAAAGAATGTTTCACCAGATTGATACCAGGAACAGGCGGATTGTCTGTGAGGGAAGGTTTAGAGACGTTAGGTTTGCATCTGCTGGAGTTTAGAACAGT